>NC_069799.1:65510973-65844723 GCF_027406575.1 Nycticebus coucang | reverse complement strand
GCACCTCCAGCCAATCCAAGATTCCACCACCTCCCGCTTCCAGCCAATCAGGGCCCCGGCCGGCGCTGTTCCCCCAGCCAATCGAAGTGTCCACCGAGTGGCGCTTTAACCAATCAGGGCGCCTGCGGCCGTCGCGGCGCAGCTCTAGCGGCGTCTCTTGGTGTCGCCGGGGGTGCTGTGGAGATGCCCCCGGCGGGCCCCAGCACCGGGAAGGGGGCGCGGCATGACTCCTGAGTCGCGCAGAGACTGGTGGAAAATCCCCACCGTGGGTCTAGGCACCTGGAAAGTGGTAAGGACCGGGAGCGGCGGCCTCAGGGCCGGACCGGGAGGGTGGGCGGCCTGGAAGGCGGCGGGCGTGGGCGGACGAGGCCGGGGGCTGAGGACGGGGTCCGGAGTGGAGGCTGGAGCCCCACGGCGGGGACTGGGGGCTGCGGGCAGACGAGGTCGGGGGTTCGGGGGTTGAGGGCGAGGGGTTCGGAGGGCGCGGTCCCGGGGCTGAGGGCGGGGCTGGGAATCGAAGGCGGGGAGCTGAGGGCAGGTATGGTGGAAGGTGGGGGATGGGGGCAGGAAGCGGATGCTGGGGGGGTTCCTGGGGCGGGAGGCGGAGGTGGGGCCAGGCGGGTACTGGAGGAGGGGTGGGGGCGGGAGCAGACCATGACCTACTCAGGGCCTGCGGGGCGGGGGCCCCCGCCCACCAGGCTGGGCTGGACCTGGGTCAACAAGATCAAGGTGTGTGGTGCGACGGCTCCCCAGACCTGTTCGGGGTGGGTCTTTGTCGCCAGGTTTTCTGCGGATGGGGCTGAGTGGGGCTGGCGTCCGTGGGGGCCACGTGGGGCTGACCTCTCAGTAAGGCGCTGGGGCCTAAAGAGCTCGAGGTCTCAGCAGGAAAGCAGACCTTGGAATTGCCCACTCGGTTTGAAATGAAACTTTGGGACTTGGTCTTTTTCCCTGTGTGGGAACAGCCAGACTGTTGCCTGATAGTGGAAACACTTCGGATCCTTCTCTCTCCTCTTTTTTTAATTGATGTTACTATAGTCGTATACGTGTGTGGGATACAATGTGGTGTTTCCTTGTGTGTATACAGTGTCAACATCTTATCTCCCTTACCTAACATTTTGTGTGCTGAGACATTTAAAGTTTACTTCCTTAGTTATTTTGAAATACACATTTTTATTCCCTATCCTCACCGTGGTGTGCAATAGATCTCAAAATCTACTCCTGTCTGAGACTTTGTACCATTTGATCACCAGCTCCTCATCCTCCAGCCTCTGACAGCCTTGGGTAATCCTGGACCTTTTTGTACTCAACTTTTCTAACTCCTGCCAATGATGTGAGACATGGCATTTACTAAAAAGCCTTTCAAATTTGCTCTTAAAAAAAAAAATTATTAAACTTAGTTCTTGATGAAAAGATGTTGAGATAAGAAGTCACATAGGAAGTTATTGGGTGAGTTGAAATTAGAATGTCAATCCCTGCTCACCAAATTATAATTTCAATTATCTTTCCTATCTGCTTACCAACTCTTAGAGACCAAGGATGTGGTTTTGGTCACACTAATTCTCAGCATCTAGCCAAGCAGATGCATTTGGCAACCAGTAAACACTCAGCAGACTAAACTGTTGAGTCTCTTGCTTGTTTAATTGCGCACACAGTTTGATGTAGGCATCCAGACTTTCCTGTGTGCAGGATAATGAAAATATGTGAAAATTATGGTTAAGGGCTGAAATACTTTTTTTTCTTCAGGAGTATAGCATTGGATTAATCATAATCACTCACCACTGGCCTGTGCAAGGGCTCGTTTTTATTTGGTTACTTTTAATAGTGAATGAACACCACAAATCTACCATCAGTTGTCTGTTGACCTAAAATGTATCAACAGCCAAGCACAAGACCTCAGTGGCTTACACCAGCAAATGGGTATGCTTCTCCTTCTGATACAGGACAGGTGGCTCAGCCAAGCTGAGATGGAGGATCTACTGCCTCCGCCGCGGTATTGGTGCAGTGGCACCCAGCGGAGGAACCAGCGGGCTGGAGGGTAGACAAGGCTGCCCCCACGCCTACCCCCGGCTCTAGTAGCCAGAAGGGCTGGAGAACTGCTGGGGAGACACCAGTGCCTTGGTGTCTCCTTCCCCTTCCTCTTATGATTGAACAAAGAACCCCCATTTCCTATGCCTAGGTCAATTTCATGTAAGTTTTCTAGGCCTCAGTTCCATGAATGGACTGCATCCATTCATTATTACATTCGTTCACCTTGCCCCAGCTGCAGGGACTGTATTTATTCATTAATACAGTCATTCACCTTGCCCTGGCAGAAAGGACTGTATCCATTCATTTCCTGGCCTCATATAACTACAAGAAACCCCTGCAACCATATATAGCCCTGGATAAAGAGCCCAAAGAGAGAGCTCCACCCACCCCCCCTTGTTTTTTTTCCCTCTGCCAGAAGCTTTAGTGTTTTTGTATTCTTTTCTGTAAAATAAATCTTGTCTTACCACTGATCTGTGGTCTGTGGATTCATTTTTCGAATCACCAAGAGCGAGAACCCACTGAAGATGAAACTCCCGTATCCCCACAGGGGCAGCCAAGCAGGTCTGTGGAATGTGGCTGTGCTCACCTGTGTGTCTGGGGTTTGGCTGGTCTCACTTGGGATGGCTGAGGCTACTGAGCTTGGCTCAGTGTGTCTCATCCTCATGCAGCCAACCTAGTAAAGCACATGGCCCCAAGGAAAGCGGTTTTTTCCTAGTGTGGTAGTCAGTGTGCAAGGCCTGTGGGTTATATATGCTTCACGAGACCCCCGGCTCAAAACTAGTGTAAGTTAAATGCAATTCACATGGCGGTTAATATGTTAAATTCCTCTGAAATCATATTTTCTACTTGTTTCACCTTTATTGTATTCATTATATTTCCAGCAATTTTGCCATAAATTATAATATTATTTCTGTTAATTTGCCTGTAGATTCTTCTGGATTTTCTACATAAATGATCATGTCTACTAATAATCATAGTTTCATTTCTTTTTTCCCCTAATCTTTAAGCCTCAAATTGCTTTTCTTAGCTGCTTTCTCTGGGTAGCACCACCAGAATGATGGTTATTCTTCTTTTGTATCTGATTTTAAAGGAAATGCTTCTGACATTTCCACATTTAGAATGGTGTTTGTCTAGGGATTTTATATTTTAATATGGATATTCTTTATCATATTGAAGAATTCTCTGTTTTTCCCCCTTACCTTACTAAGAGTTTAAATTGTGAATGGATGTTGACTCTTAATCAAACGTTGATTAAATGATTTTTATTTTTCTATTTTAATCTATTAGCATGATGAATTATGGATTTTCTGATTCAAACCATCTTTGGATAGCTGAGATACACTCAACGTGATGTGGTATATTAATTATCCTTTCACATATATTGTTGCGTCCAATTTGCTGTTATTTGACTAAGAATGTTAGCAACTGTATTTATTTCATAATTATAGAATTATTCAAGCTTCATTTCTAGTTAAATTTTTTCTAGGAATTTTTTTATTTCATCTAATTTTTTCCAAATTGTTGACTTATAATATTTGCTTTTAAATCTATTTTATCTGCATGTCTTTTTTTAATGATGTCATTTCTAAAAAATAGTTGGTTTTTCTTAATCTAACAGAAGTTTATTTTATTAAGGTTTTCCAAGAAACTAACTTCTGACCTTTTATTACATCTTTGTTTCCTGTTTTATCAATATCATTCTTATTTTTATGTTCTCTTTCCTTTTAATATTTTGGGTCCTTTTTCCTTTTTCTAACTTAAAATGGATACTCATATTCATTGTCTTTCTGCCACTCTGAATCTGTTGCTTGTTAGATGAAGGTAATTATACTGAGGAAACTCCTAGAGTTACTGTGAAGTTCAAGTGAGAACTTTGTGAACTATCAAGCCCTTTGTGAAGCTTTGATTTAATGGGATTATAAGCCTTCCCCCTAGCCAACCCCTCCCCCCCAGCTCTAGTTCCTTTCTTTGCTTGATCTGGCCTTAGAGTGACTGTTCTTCGGGAACTCCCATACTGTTTATGGCCCCCGACTATTCATTCAGGGTTTGGCATATGCCCCTGTGTGGAGCCAGTTACCTTTGTGCACGTCCACACTTGCTCACTGGTACAGCTCAACCGTGTGGTCTCTGAGGGCACAGGATGAGTCTTAGATTCCTTCGTGTCTCAGCTGTTATTACTCATGATCATCCACAAAGCACGCCATTTAGCTCAGTTCTCCATAGGCACTAAAAATACCTGTAGCTTTTCCTAAAATATGTGAAGTTGTAATGTAGATTGTCTGTAAACTCCTTTCTGACTCTGACATTCTTCTGTTTTTGAGACTGATACTAGTCCAGTGACTTAATTATTTCATATATTGTTTGGCTCCACTTTCTTGGGTGAAAGGGAGAAATCTGGGTTGGGTTCCTTTGACTGTGAGGAATGCTGCTGTTGGTTTTGTTTTGCAGGCCTATCCAGGGGAAGTGACTGAGGCAGTGAAGGCGGCCATCGACTCAGGGTACCGGCTCTTCGACTGTGCTTACTTATACCATAACGAGAGTGAAGTTGGCGCAGGGATCCATTGCAAGATCAAGGACGGTGCCATTAATAGGGAGGATCTGTTCGTTGCCAGTAAGGTAGGGCTTCTCAGCAGTAAGGACGTCAAGGTCTTGGACACTCAGGGCTTGGGTAACAGAGGGCTAAAATGCCTTTCTTTATGGAGCTTGATAACTGTTTCATGTTTGAATCAGAAGTAACAAGAACTTTCACAGTTTCCCAGACAAACCCAGTTACTCTTTGTAAGTTTATTTTCTTCATATTACGTGTTTGGTCATTTGGGTGGCATGCACAGGAATCCCTCAATTAATAATAATCACTGAAACACAAATTGATTGAGTAATGGGCATGCTGGTTACAGTGGCGAGTAGGACACAGCCCTAGCCTTCATGAAGTCTTGTCTGCACAGTGATTCCCAAACTCAGAATCACCCAGAGTGACTGTTAAAATGTAGATTCCCAATCTGACCCCAGATCTACTGAAGAAGAAACTCTTGGAGTGGTGCAAGTGATGGTGCTGGGGATGGCATTTCACATAAAGGAGCAGCTGGAACACAGACACAGGCAGGAACCCGCACAGCAAGTGCAGAGGTGTGACAGAAGCTTGTTCTTCAGTCACATGAAGTGAGGTCACAGTGGGGCTAGGTGGTGGACCGGGGCAGGCTCTGGCAGTCCCCGTTGAGCCATGTAAAGAGCTGTACATTTTTCTTAGAAATAAAAGAGACCTATTAGGTTTTTAAGTAGGGGAGCTTATGTGACAGGTAGGAGAGTCTTGTGTTGTTCATGGCATGCTGCAGCAGCTGAGAGGAGCCTGCTTTTGGAGCAGAGGCAGGACATGAGTTAGGAGACAGCAGCAGCAGTGTGGGTGTGGGGTGAGGTGAAGCTGGACTGTGCTGTGGGAGTAGAATGGGAAGGGGAACCATGTGCGGGACAGTCAGGAGGTGAGCCTGTAGAAAAGACGGAGATTGTGGAGGGTTAGAGAATTCCTCTGCTTTTGGCATTGAAGCAGAACCAAAGACAGGGTGATCAGGAGACATGGGTTCAAGCTCCCACTGCTCCTCAGGAGCCATATTAGTGACTGGACTTCTCAGGGTCACAGCTCCACTGTTTGTAAAGCAAGGCTTTGGATTTGACAATCTCTTGAGTAATTTTCAAGTCTGAAATTCATGATTCCAAGATTCAAAGTTGTATATGTAGCCAATTTGCCTTCTGTTTAGACTGTTAATTTTTGTCATTGACCATTGCTATCTACACCAGCAGAGGGTGGTAAAGGAGAGGCTGTGGTGTGTGCCTGGCTGAGGCAAGAGCCTTTCCTCTCAGTTCCTAAGAGAGGATGCAGACAACTCACCCCATGATTTGGGGGAAAGTTGCTTCTGAGTGGATCATAACCAGCAGTGGAAGTATGCTCATTATTTTGGAAATTTGGAAAAGTCATAGAAATGTAACTAAAAATAAATAAATTACTTATATAGTCACCATCTAGAGCAGTGGTTCTCAACCTGTGGGTCACGACCCACAGGAACTGTATAAAGGGCCGTGGCATTAGGAAGGTTGAGAACCACTGATTAGAGGCAGCTACAGTTCACAATGTGCTGTATTTAGTTCTGGGTTTTGTCTGCTTTTTTACTTTGTTAATGCATCGCACCTGTCATTTGTTTTCATTCATTTTAATCCCCTTCTGCTTTCATTCAACTTAGCATTTTTGTTTTTTACTTGCTGTGATGGCACCATCAGGTCAGCTGCTGTCACTGTTAATAGAAGTATAATGGGGGGAAAAGAGGGAAAAACAAGTTTTTCTACTTAACAGGAGCTGTGGCAGGAAATAGAAATAGCTAGATAAATGTAAAGCAGTGTATGTTAACTCACACGGTCTAACCTGCTGGTAATGAAGCTTAGGGAACAGGGCACCTTTAACAGAATCTGTTTAAGTGGGGAACAATATAGAGATTCCTGCTTTTCTTCATGTTCTTTCTACCTGCAGGAATTTCCTTTTTGTTTTATTTTCGTTTTGGTGTTTGGTCTCAGTAGATTTGAATAACTGTCAGATATCTCCTAATATTGCAGACTTCCCTTAAGAGGGAACAGGAGCAGGAAGAGCCCAGCTTTGGAGCCCGTCCCTGTTGAAGACAGCATTACCACCCTCCCCTCAGACCCTGTTGTGTTACATTTGTTGTTGTCTAATCATGAATGCTTTTGGTCCAAGACAACAACTTTGTGTGACCAAGGCGCGGGTACTGTGTCAGCTCTGTACGGTGGCCACCCGTGACAGCGGTGTCCCTCTCCTTTGTAGCTGTGGTGTACCTATCACAAGAAGTCCTTGGTGAAGACAGCGTGCAGCAGGAGTCTGAAGGCCTTAAAGTTGGATTATTTGGATCTCTACGTCATACACTGGCCCATGGGTTTCAAGGTAATGTTCCACAGGTGGTTAGATACGCACTTTGCAGGCCCCTCCTACCTGTGGGCACAGCCCATCCTGTGTGGAAAGAGCATGGACCAGCAGTTATCAGTGGTCTGGCCAGGCCCTACAGGACAGAAGCAAAGTTCAGTTATCAGGCCTTCAGCTATCAGTTCTACAACTGCCACAGGCTGGCTACATGGCCCATGTAGGCCCCTTGATATCTCGGGCCTAAGCTCAGGAGAGGGTTGGATTGGAAGACCTCTGAGGCCCCCACAGTTCCGTCTTTCAAGACAGTCACTTTTTCTCAGAGCCCGTACATTCCTGCCCCCCCTCCCATCCAAGTCTGGTGAAAGCAGCAATCAGACAAGGAAATACTGCTGGTCAAAGCTTCTGCTCCAGCCGTTCCCGAGTTCCATGAAGTGCTAGGCCTTTGCTCTGTTGACAGGCTCTGTTCTCTTTGGGGAGTGACTGATGTTTTGCAACTTGGGAGATACTTACTTGTTCACCTGCAACAGGATCTAGTTCAGTGGTTCTCAACCTTCCTAATGCCACAGCTCTTTAATACAGTTCCTGTGGGTCACGACCCACAGGTTGAGAACCGCTGGTCTAGTTGGTTATGAAGTAGATTCTTTTCTTCACTTGGTTTTATTCTCTTCAATTCTTCACTCACACCCCCTTTCAGACCTTGAAACCTTCTCAGCAGCTTTCTGTCTCTCATTCTCCTGTGGGGCCTGGCCAGACGCCCCTTCACATTGGCTTCAGGCTAAGATGACAGGCTGCCCGGGCCATATCCCAGTCATACAAGTGGCACCTGTGAAATACAGAAGTTCTTTTTTTTTTTTTTTGAGACAGAGTCTCACTGTGTTGCCTTTGGTAGAGTGCTGTGGCATCATAGCTCACAGCACTCTTGGCTTAAGTCATTATCTTGCCTCAGCCTCCCAAATAGCTGGGACTACAGGTGCCTGCCACAACCCCTGGCTGTTTTTTGTTGTTGTCTTTGTTGTTTTAGCAGGCCCTGGCTGGGTTCAAACCCACCAGCCCCAGCACATGTGGCTGGCGCCCTAACCATTGAGCTACGGGCACCTAGCCAATACAGAAGTTCTTGAGGGAATGTTCTTCCCACACTGAAAGGAGCAACCCTTGCTCCTCGGGTCCTATGGACCCACCTGTGTGAGGGAGAGCCCATGGCGCGTGCCAGTTTTTAGTTATTGTTTCAGAATAAAATAGCAAAACCCACTTCATTTCTAATGCAGCTTCAGTCTAAGGCAGTAGTTCTCAACCTGGGGTCGCAACCCACAGGAATTGTATTAAAGGACCACAGCATTAGGACAGTTGAGAACCACGGCTCTAAGGGTTTGTATCTAGTTTGAGTAAAGGATGTAGCCAGCCGTCCACTAGTCCCACTGCCAGAGGACAGAAGATGCCTGGAGAGCAAAACAAGAGGGCTGACTCTGCACGTGCAGAGAGTCACAGCTAAGACTGATAACGTCTGTGCCACACTGGCCACAGCCAGCATTATTTTAATTGCGTGCCAGGCATTGTTAATCGGTTGCTTCACATATGCTGACCCATTTAACCCTTCACTGTTAGGTAAGGTGGCACTGTTGTTATCCCCACTGTACAGACAATGAGACTTCAGCGCAGGAAGGTTAAGGTTATTTGGCTCTAGAAGCTTATGTTCTGTCCAGGTCAGACATGTCACTCTCTGCGGGCACTCATCCGCCAGCAGTCTCTGTCCTTGGATATTTAGGGGTTAAAAAGGAAAGGTCTCAGTTCACTCGGCAGCTCCAGAGGAGAGCAGTGCAGGGTTGTCACGTGTCTTCTGTGTGGTTGGAACTTCTAGGCTTGCCAGGATGCTGGGCAGTCAGAAGATCAAAGTCCAGAGATGAAGCCAAGACAGCATTTTTGTGGAGGTCTAGGTTAAGGTCAGCAGAGGATATGGCTTTGAAGTGACACTTTGAAATTTGTTGCTTCAGTTATCGTGGAAAATGCCTAACATGTGGATCAGGCTGGAACTTTTGACATTCCCCCACATTGCTCAGGAAAATGACGAGGTGTCTCTGCCATTCACCCTGTAATGTGCTGCATAGGACTCTGCATGAGCAAGGCGGGTAGCTTGCAAGTCAAAACCTGCTCCTCTCTGAGAGGTGGCCTCAGCTACTCGCCCGTCCTGGGTTCTCACTCTGCGTCCCACACCCACGTATCTTTGTGTTCTCACATCACTGTCTCGCGTCATAATGGGAATCTGGGAAAGGGAAAGAGGATCTTGACAGTGGAGTTGGGAGAAGGCTGTTTGTGCTGTTAAGACATGAGAGAAGCTCCCTTCTCCTCCTCTTCACCTGAAATCACTGAAGTATTTTCTGGTCATTAGCAAGGACACAAGGTCTTCTTTTCTCGCCTTGTGTGAAATGGACAATGAACTTTAAGGCTAGTCAGGACTTTGCCAGTCATCCAGCTGACACAATTCTTGGTCTTACAAAGGAGAGGATTGAGGCCTGGAGAAGGGAAGTCTCACAGCTAGACTGGAGTGGTTTAGTGACAGGGCAGAAGACACAGGTCTTCTGACGCATGGAGTCTTCTTCATACATGTCCATCTTCCCTCTACCCAGACTTCTCATGAGCCCGGATAAGCTCCTTTTCTTCTGGTTCTCACAGCCTGGAGAGAGAGACTTACCTCTGGACCGCACCAGCATGGTCATCCCTAGCGACTCTGACTTCCTGGACACCTGGGAGGTGAGCTGACCCACACCGCCAGGCAGCTTCACCTATGTGGTTGGTCTCCAAACAGGGAGTGGTGAGACCAGCTCTTGTTCAAAGACACCAGGGTTATCTACTTGACATGCAGGGTTTGCATATTGACTGGGAATAAATACCCAAAGAACTCAGAAACCTCAAATGATATTCTAAACCAAAAGCAATAAGAGATATTAGCTGTCTCTCTGAAATATTATGTTAGAGATAACTAATACAGACCTCCTTTTTTCCTCAAATATTTATTTTTTTATTTTAAAAATCATATTTCAGAAAATGTAGCAGAGTAAAAAAAAGGAAATTTAAAACCCCCATTTTCCCATTATTCAGCAGTATCCACTATTAATGTTTTGTAGTTCCATTTAGTTCTATTGTAAGTGTTCTAGAGGATGATGTTGGAGCATGGAGAAGCTTGGGTTGGGGAGGTGGGAGCAGCATGGGGCATGGCTACCAAGTGTCCAACTTGTTTCCAGGGTTGAAAGGAAACCCAGCTAGAGCTTGAAATAAAGTCTGGAGCAGGGGATCCAGAGAGGCAATGGAGTTGAGAGTCTCAGGGAGGTGGGCCATATACGGACTGACCAAGCACATGTGTTTTGTAAAGCATACAATGGCTGACCAAGTATGTGTGTCTCAGTAACCGGCGTAGGGGGACAGAGGATGGCACATTTGAAGCCTAGGAAGAATGTGAGTTCATACTTAAGCTTGCTGAGTTTGGGGCAGAGTGTGATGGATGAGGCCATGGGAGTACCTGCAGTCTTCCAGGTCCTCCAGGGAGGGGGGGCCACAGACTGGGAGAAGTCTCAGGTGAGGAACACCATCAGTGAAACAGAGACTGACCATGGGGACCACGGGTCCTAGGGTCCCAGCTCTTTCTGTCTGCTGTGTTGCCTCTAGTAAGAAGAACAACTGAAATGTGTTGCGTGTTTGCTAGACACCAGCCTTAATTAAAGTGCCTTCTGCACATGATTTCACATAACACTAGAGTAACTCTGGCATGGACAAGTAGGATATGAGGATGGAGACTCAGCGAGGTCGTGTAACTTGCCCAGCCTCCCCCAACCAGTAAGAAATGGAACTGGGAGTAGACCTGGAGTACAAAAATGCTTTGGAAGCTTAAAGTAAGATATTCTTTAAGTTTTGGGTATTGCTAATTTTAGAACATTACACAAAGTTGCTGAGGGGTGTGGATTATCCATGGAGTAAGCTGTGTCTGTGCACCCAGCAGAGTCCTGTGTTCTCTTCTAGGCCATGGAGGATCTGGTCATCGCAGGGCTGGTGAAGTACATTGGGGTGTCAAATTTCAACCATGAACAGCTACAGAGAATTTTGGATAAGCCTGGGTTGAGGTTCAAGCCAATAACCAACCAGGTAAGCTGGTGGAAGCATCAGAGGGCTTCACTGGTGTAGTTGGCTTCCCAACTGTTATGTCCCTATGACTCATCTGGAAACAGGAGGATGGATGGAACAGTTACAGGCAGGTTTAGCAGCTGTGTTCAGAAGTGGTCAGGGTCCTGGCAGGTACCTGGCCCTCATTAGAGGGGCATAGAGCCCCCCTCTCTCTTCCAGCCCATGCAGACTACAGCAGGAAGGTGTAGGTGGCCAGATGCCTCATGCTAGACTCGCAGACTGTGGAGATGGGTATGTGCTCTTCATTCTGTAACACAGAGAGGACTGGTAAGAAAGGACTACAGCTTGAATATTAAAGTGGAAAAGTGCACCTGTGAGAAGGCAGCTTGATAAACTCTCAGACACTGAGCGTAGCTCTGCAACTAGCTTCTAGTTCAAGAAACGGAGTAAGACCCGCATCCCACCCCTGCAAAACACAGCCCTGTTGTGGGTTTTTTTTTCTAGCAGCATAGATTAGAGGTTGAACTTTATGTAGCAAAGGTAATAATACAGAGAGAGGCCAAGATGGCTGAGCAGAGACACTGATGCCAGAGCATCCCAGAGAGAAGGAAGGGTTTCAGATAAAGGGGAGGCGGAATGGGTACACTTTGGGTATAGTTCAGAGGAAGAAGGGCCAGAGCCTGCCAGGGACTTCGTGGAGGGAAATTGCAAACCAGAACAGGAAAAGGAAAAGGAAGAAAAGATACTGGTACAGATCAAACCCAGAGGGGCTCAGAGCCCAGTGATGAGTGGGGATTCCGTTTCCCCTTCCCACTCACCTTCGGTGACCAGTAGGCTATGAGTTGTGTGGATGCTTCTCCACCCACTGAGCCATGTGGCCAGCTAGCATGATCCTAGAGCTTGGACACCCTGTGCAGCTTCCTTCTTGGGGAGGGCCCCGGGGGAGCCAGGGTCCCAGCACTTCCCTTCAGACTCTTCACGCCCCTGCCACTGCAGCCAGGAGGGAGAATGAGCCATGACTTTGGGAGCAGCCCCCTCCCCCAGCTGGCAAGTCATCCTCCAGTCTGAGGTTTCCACAGAGATGGGGTCCACACTTTGCCTCTTGAGTACCTGGCTTGGACCCAAGGGTGCCCAGTCTGGGACTTCTCTGCCTACTGACACTCCCCAGAGATGCACACCAGTGGGTCACATGTGCAGGCTGGATCCTGTGCCCCCCCAGACTTGAGCAGGTTGCTAGGGGGCACCGGGAGAGATTTGAAAGCTCGACTTGGGAGGCTAGTGGGCAGAACTGACAGAATACGGTGGGGGTCCAAACTGTGATAATCTGATGGGGTAATCACCCCCAAACAGGTAGCTGTGCTGTCAGACTGGGGGACACACTTGTGGGAGGGGAAGTCCCAGCCCTCAACACCATCACTGCTGAGCATGGTGGGCTCAGGCACCTGTTTGCAAACAGACACTGGAAGGAAACTCTCAGGAATAGAGAAAGAGGGGCAGAGCTCACTCCTGATAGCCAGTTGGTGAGTTACACAGTTTGGAGAGGCTGCTTTGGCCCTGGCACCTCCCCCACTTTCTGGAAATGACCATTGACCACCCCTGCTGTGACTTTGCATAGCCTTCCAGGCCAACCCAACCGAATGGAATGAATCCAGCTCAGTCTTGCTTCTCAAGTCACCCCTGCTGTTTTGGAGAACAAGCAATGCCTGGGGAGCTGCAGGGCCCCTCCCACTGCCAGGGCATTACCATGCTTGTGGGAAGGGGCTACAGCCCTATTACAGACCCAAAAGAACATCTCTGCAGTTGGCTTTTCCCTGTGAGCACAGGGAGAATGACTATATAGCTCATTACAGCATCTACGAACTCAGTAAAATAGGGTGTTGACTCTTCTTACAAGCACCACCCACCAACTCAGAGATTAAGCTGGCAGCCTCAACACAACTCACACTAGTGGGAGCAGAGGAACACAGCAGAATAGAAACAGCCATGTTCCTAAGAGCAAAAGCACTATTCGTAGTTCTCTTTAATTCATGCTAAGTGAATATTTTTACCTGTAACGTGTAGTTGTCTCATGTAACTCCTCAGGTTCGTGCCTTTATTCAACAGATTATTTTAGTACCTTCTACAATGTCTAGATTGTTCTCAGTATTGGGAGATATCCATGAACAACAGCAAAAAAAGAATTCAGACAAAAATCCCTGTCTTCACGAAGCTTGATGAGGTGTCAGGGCAGGGCAGGTGCTGCTCAGGAGACGGGATTGGGAGCTCCAAGGGCCCAGGGACGGCCTCACTGAACAGGTGCCATGGGTGCATCCAGATGAGGGAGATGCCCACAAGGCCGTAGATATGGAGACCTTGACAGCAGCTGGGTCTTGGAGATGGCTTAGTCCACCCTCTCAGAAGCGCTCAGGCCTCCAGATAGGTTGGCAGCGGCAAAGATGTAAATGCCCGTCTCCTCCATAGAACTCCCTGGTTGGCCTCATGTTCGGCAGTCATGTAAGCTGTGATTCTTCTTGTAGATCGAATGCCACCCGTATCTGAATCAGAAGGACCTGATTGGATTTTGCCAGTCCAGAAATGTGTCCGTAACAGTTTACCGGCCTCTTGGTAGCTCCTGGTAAGGATGGTCAGTGTCGGTGTAAGTTGAGGTCCTAGTGGGAGACTTGGAGGAGGGTTCAGTGGAAGTGTGGGTGGGGTGTGGAGGGGCCTCGGGGCTGTCCACAGCTTTCATGCTTCTGGGCAGAAGGTGGGGAGCTGGAAGCCAGAGTGGCCCTGGGTGGGCTGCCCTGGGGCGGGGCCCTCTGCGGGGATGTAGCCAGCCTGAGGTGAGCCAGTCTGCTGCTGACTTCTGTGAGGACATCCCCAGACTCTCAGTCATTAGGTTTCGCAAGCTCCCCAAGACCTGCAGTTCGTGCTGTGCTTCCTGGATCAACTAAGGGGCCACCACCTACTCATTCAGCCACCTAAGCTGAAAGTTGTGCCCCAGTCCAGCCGGCACCAGGGTCCGGTGATGATCCTGCCAGAACTTGGACTCTGTCTGTTGATCTGTATTATACTGGTGCTGCCTTGGTTGATTCCCTAGGCTTATCAGAAGAGCCCTTAACCCCCTGCCCCCAAACCTACCCATGAACTGTTTGCACAGTAGCTGAAGGAAGTTGTCTCTGTATGACTGTGTCCCTCTCGGGGTGACCTGTGAGGTGCCGCTGACTGGCTTCTGCTAGCCTCTGGCCTCACTTCTCCCCCACCCTGCAGACATTCTATGGATCAACCACATGAAATTGTGACTCCTTGGAGAGAACATGGTCTTTTTAGTCTCCGCCTTTGTGCAGTCTGTTCTTTTTACTCAGAAATCTTACATTTTTAAAAGTATAACTACCTTTGGTTTCTGATTGAAGGTTCAGAGCAGCATCACTCTTCAGGGCCTCTTGCCCGTTCTGTCCGTGCTTGGTGCATGGCCCCCGTCAGCCTGTGTGGTCTTGATTCTCCTCTCAGTCTCTTCACTAGTCAAAGCCGCCTGAGCACAGGCAGGGTGTCCTACCCATCCCATTCCCAGCCCTTGGCTCAGTGCCTGGGCACATTGGGAGTCCCAGAAAGGCTGAAATTAATTGGATTTTACCACCTGTGTGTTTTCCATGTGAAATGGAGCATGAACTTGGTAGCAGCTGGGAAGTCACACTCCACAGCTGTACTTTGGGGTAGAGGAGGCCCTGGTGGAGTGGACAAGTTGCCGTTAGAGAAAGAGAGAAAGCAAACCTATGCTGTTTGCTTCCTTTAAGAGATTTTGAGAACTGCGACCAGCCCAGTGCTTGTCAAAGGACTAGTAATAGGACTATTTGTTAATAAAATGGCTCCTAGAGTTATTAGGGCTGGTCCCTTGCCTGGACAGCTGTTGAGGGATAGAGATTCTGTGGTAATCTTCAAAATCTTTTATAATAAACATTCCACGTGTTCACAGTAATAACTTTTTTGGTATTTGGGATGACCTTTTCTGAGCATATCGTTGCTGTCAGCAAATGTCAGTTAATGGTACTCTAGACATTCTGTTAGGGTCTACAGTAGACAGCTCACACGTCTCAGAGTCTGGGAGTGTCGGAGGGCACCTCCCAGCAGGGAGAACCCATTGCCTCATGTGCTCTGATGTTGCCTCCTGATTCTTGAGAAAAAGCAAAAAATACGCCTGAAAAGTGAGGCTGTGCAGCTGAATCCACCAAAACATGAGCAGCGCTTATCCACAGTGAATTTGGAGTGAGGTGCTTTTCTGCATTGTTCAAATTTGCTATAGTCATCATGATTGCAACCAGAAGGAGGAAGGTTTTGGAGGAAGGTTTTCCTTTTTAAAGAGAGGAGCACCCATGTTGGCCTCTGGCTTACCACCCTGTGCTGTGTCTCTCTAGTGAGGGGCTTGACGTGATGGACAACCCAGTAATTCAGCAGATCGCAAGGAAGCACAACAAGTCTGCAGCTCAGGTACGAGGGGAGACGCACATCCTCCCAGAGTCCCGGGGCTTGGCAGTTCCTGGGAAGGGATTGGTGTCCCTGGAGGAGTTGATGACTCGCCAGAGCCTTGTGGGGCAGCTCGCTGGCCACCACTGTTCTACTCATTCCAGCCTTGCGCTCTTGCCGCCTGGCCTGTCTAGTCACAGAGGATGAGTTCCCAGGACCTCTTCCTTCACCCCACCGGCTACGTTCACAGCAAGTGTGAAATGGACCAGAAAGTCATTTATTATACATATAGTTTTCTCTATTCTCACGTCCAGTTTATTGAGGGGATTGGATGTGAGTTAACACATTCATCCTCAGTAAGAGTGAGGATGACGTCTGACCTCCTCGTGGCTGATGACTGTCATCACAGATGTCCTGACAGAGCTGCTTGGAAAATGCTCACTTGACCTCTGAAGGCTTTTTGCATGGAAGAGCTTCTAGTGACAGCTCCTGCTGTCCTTGACTTTTGGACTTTCACTGCAGAATGAAACTCTTAGGAAGTAATGTAGATGTGACTTCATGGGGTTTCCTTCTGTATGATGTTAGACGTTTTGTTCCTTACAGATTATGATCCGATTTCAGATCCAGAGGCATATGATAGTCATTGTCAAATCTGTCACCCCAAAATGGATTAGAGAGAATATCCAGGTAGGTGTTTTCCTTTTTACGTTAGGGCAGCGGTTCTCAACCTGTGGGTTGTGACCCACAGGAACTGTATTTAAAGGGTCACTGCATTAGGAAGGTTGAAAACCACTGTTTTAGAGGGTTTCGTTGGGGCAGGCTGACTCCTGTAAAAACTGCCCCAAGATCTCTGTGGCTTGACACCTCAGAGGCCTTATCTTCTGCGCTGTCAGTATCAGTGATCAGCCTTTCTTCAGTGACCCACAGGCTTCAGTCTTAGGGCTTCTTCTCCCGTAGGGTCTCAGGGCACAGCGGGGATGCCCTGCTCCTTCACCATAGGTCCGTGCACACAGAGAGGTGATGGTGTTCCTGCCCTCACGTGAGGTCTGAGCACACTGGGGGGCGGAGCCATCAGTGCCCTCACGTGAGGTCTGAGCACACTGGGGGGCGGGGCCATCAGTGCCCTCACGTGAGGTCTGTGCACACTGGGGGGCGGGGTCATCAGTGCCCTCACGTGAGGTCTGAGCACACTGTGGGGCAGGTCCATCAGTGCCCTCACGTGAGGTCTGAGCACACTGTGGGGCGGGGCCATCAGTGCCTTCATGTGAGGTCTGTGCACACTGGGGTGGGGGGCGGAGCCATCAGTGCCCTCACGTGAGGTCTGTGCACACTGGGGGGCAGGGCCATCAGTGCCCTCACGTGAGGTCTGTGCACACTGGGGGGCGGGGTCATCAGTGCCCTCACGTGAGGTCTGAGCACACTGTGGGGCAGGTCCATCAGTGCCCTCATGTGAGGTCTGTGCACACTGTGGGGCGGGGTCATCAGTGCCCTCACGTGAGGTCTGAGCACACTGTGGGGCGGGGCCATCAGTGCCTTCATGTGAGGTCTGTGCACACTGGGGTGGGGGGCGGAGCCATCAGTGCCCTCACGTGAGGTCTGTGCACACTGGGGGGCAGGGCCATCAGTGCCCTCACGTGAGGTCTGTGCACACTGGGGGGCGGAGCCATCAGTGCCCTCACGTGAGGTCTGAGCACACTGGGGG
This sequence comes from Nycticebus coucang, assembly GCF_027406575.1. Taxonomy (NCBI): domain Eukaryota; kingdom Metazoa; phylum Chordata; class Mammalia; order Primates; family Lorisidae; genus Nycticebus; species Nycticebus coucang. The sequence goes on along the minus strand of NC_069799.1, from coordinate 65,827,522 downwards.
GGCGGGGCCATGAGTGCCCTCACGTGAGGTCCCTACACACTGTGGGGCGGGGCCATCAGTGCCCTCACGTGAGGTCCGTGCACACTGGGGGGCGGAGCCATCAGTGCCCTCACGTGAGGTCTGTGCACATTGGGGGGCGGGCTGTCCATGTGCTCACATCAGCAGATACAAGACCCCAGAGACCACAGCAGATATGAATCTGATGGCTGTGGACAGGCACAAGTCCTCTTAGGAGGAGTTGGGAGCTGGGTCCATGGGGCCAGCCTAGGGATGTGGTAGAGCCCTGCAAGCCATGCAGAGTGCCGGGGTCCCTCAGAGCTGCCGGGACAATGTGCTGGGCCCAGACACCCTTCAGCCGTGGCGCACCAAGTGGCCCTTCATGGGTAGGGACTCTTAATGAACTGCTCACTCTGGCCTTGTGCCCTCTTCCCCTCACCCCAGCCACTGCCAGCCCCAGATCCCCACAGTCAGAATCCCTGCTAATGCTGTGGGGCTGATTTCTCCCAGCTTATAGACAGCAAGTCTCCCATGGGGGAAGAGGTTGGGGTTCCACTCACCCCTCCCACCCTCTGGACACATTGGGGTCACTCAGTAGTCCAGTCTTCCCTCTCCTTTGACCCAGCCCCACAGCTGGGTTGGAACTGGCATGGTTGCAGGAAGTTTGCACTTCTTGTGGAAGTGGGCCGTGTTAGCATGTTGCGGCAGCTAAGGGTGGAGGGGTCAGAGTATTATTTTAGAGGGACAAAGGCAGTTACTCAGAAAAATTACACCGTGATGTGGATAATACTGATAATACTAGTAGTCCCAGGGCCAAAGTGGCTCCCTAGTGGGTGGGGTGTGCAAAACAAATGCTTGGTTTTGGGAGAGAGGGTCTTCCCAAATGTCCTTTACTCCTATAAAATGAATACAGTTTATGTTCCAAGGTTTCCTGAGTATAGCCAAGGCTGAGCCAGCACTAGCCAAATGATCAAAATCAAAGTTCATGTGGGGACCTGGGTGAGTTCCGTGGTCTGGGAAGTGGCTCTTTCCTGTGTGCCCCTGGCAGGGCTCCTCCAGGGCTTTGTAGGTAACACACGCTCCGTTCTTGTGAACTGAGTTTCCCATGAACACTTTATTCTGGTTCTAGGTGTTCAATTTTGAATTAACAGAAGAAGATATGGAGGACATGCTCAAGCTGAACAGAAATCTCCGGCTGGCCACGTTCCCCACGTAAATATGGCTCCTTTTTCTTAAGTGGAGGGAGCAGGATACAGATTGGGTGGCTGGTTCCTGAGCAGGTGTTTGTTATACACCTACTATGCAGGTTAGCTGAACCTTCTTGTCATGGTCTTTTCTGTTTGAAGATGGGCCACTGAGTGAACTCAAGACTAACTTCACAAAGTGAGGAGTTTAAAAATACATAACTATACCATTTGAAAATCTTTCCCTTAAAATTAATCATTCTTGCTTCTATTTCTCACGTGTTTTTCAGAACTAAAAATCACAAAGACTATCCTTTCCACATACAGTACTGAGGTCACGTCCTCCCTTTCCCTTGTTCCTACTTGGCCCAGATGGATGGACACTGGCGACGTCAACCACGATGTGGGGACAGGCCCCACACAGGTAGGTGGGGTGGATTCCCCGCTGAGAAGTCCAAAGGATTGAGTGTTTTCTGAGTGATAGAAATGGGATTTCTGCATGGCAGCTTGTGTGGCCTCTATTCTCTGAAAAAAAGGTACGGAGGACTCATGAATAAAATTTACCTTCACATTTTAAGAAAATATTGTCTTATGGGACATCATGAATCACTGCCCACTACCCAGCTGCACACATGCCGACCTGGCCCATCTTGTCTGACCTCCGATGCCTGCCAGTACCCCCAGTGATTCAAAGCAAAATCCTTCCCTCCACATGTGGAAAGGAAAGTGGAATAAATTGGAGACACCATTTCAGTTTAAAAGCGAGGCTTCTTTTTTTCTAATTTAAAATCTAAATTTAATTTTTAGATACTATTTTAATGAAGCCTTCTGGTAAGTCAAATTATTGTGGAAACCCCAAACCAGAGGTGAAGTATGGCTCATTGCCCCGAATCTGCTTGTGTAGCCTGTTGAGACTCAGTGCATCAGAAAGAGGCCTGGCAGAGGTGTGTTCACAGCTCAGTGCATGGTGGGTGCATGGACATAGTGCTTGCCAGAAGCCCTGGTCACGGCCCTCGCTGCCACCTCTCCATGCACCTGGCCTTCATCTGTGCTCTCAGTCTCACACTGATGCCCAGAGATGTACTACTGTCTGACTCCTTGGCTGCTCAGCAGAAAGAAAATCTGATGTCTGCACTATGGGGCCCCTTTCCTACACCCACCACATCCATCTCTGGCCCAGCCTCTTAGAGCTGCTGCCCTGTCTGGTGCCAGGCCTGGGCAAGGCAGGAAGGGGTTCCTGGGGGTCAGCAGGATCTAATTTGAGGACAGTTCCACCACCATCTTACTGTGGACAGGAATGCTGAATCTGGATTGAGGGCTCTGTGTTCTTGAGTGGACCACTTCACCTTTCAGGGCCTCCGTCTCTTCACGTTCAGTAGGGGTCATTGCAGCCCCTCACAGGTTGTTGATGACTCTCAGCAAGGATGGGTTATAACTCCCACCGTTCTCTTCACCATCATCTTGTTCTGCAGTTTCTCATGTCCACCTCCCTGCCCAGACTTCCAGACATACCTGGGCTTGTGAGAATGTCCTGGCTCTGGGGCTCACAAAAGGGGTTTGCTGCTGCCAGCACCAAATGCAAAGAAGGGCGGTGCCTCTGGCTCAAGGAGTAGGGTGCCGGTCCCATATGCCGGAGGTGGCGGGTTCAAACCCAGCCCCAGCAAAAAAAAACGCAAAACACCAAATGCAAAGAAGTTTGTTGTTGAGGAGAGAACTGTGAGTGAGGCTCGTTACAGTGGGGTAGACTTGAGGATGGGGTGCTGTAGTCTGGCCGTTCCGCAAGGGGAGGTTTAATAAGGCTGTTGATAAAGGGCTGGAAAAGGGAGGCTACTCAGGGGATCTCCTGCCACTCCCATGTCACCAGGCAGTTTCTGACACGCCCTCAGCTGCATCCTTATGACCTGAAGTTCCACGTTTCTGATTCCGTCATTCATTAGCTGTGTGACTTTGTGTAGTCTCTTAAGCCTCACATTTGTCACCACTGCCTACCTAGGGGCGTTGGGATGAAGTGGTGCAGTGCGTCTGGCACTCTGTGTACTCCTGTGCGCGCGCGCGCGTGTGTGTGTGTGTGTGTGTGTGTGTGTGTTTTATTTTCTTTATCTCCCAGAGCCAGAAATCTAGCTGTCCTCTTTTGTAGACGTCACTTGTCACTTACACCTAAACCAGAAGTAGAGTGCAGGACAGTGCTTACCTGATGCTGGGCTGGGGAGGGGAGGTTGGTGAGCAGGTACGAAGCTACAGTTAGGTGGGGGTAAGTTCTGGCATCCCCTGCAGACCGGGCAGCTGAATCCTGAGGACGGGCTACAGTAGTTTGCACTTTATGGGTTTACTTCCCAGGACCACCTGAAAACTGTCAATTAAGCCTGCCACCAGATGGCATTTGAGGAACATTAACATTCAAGTTTATTTGCAGTTCTGGCAGGAGATGGCAGTGTTTGCACTGCCTGTTTGGTTTTAGAGTTTCTTACACTTTGTAAAACTGCTATAAAGAATGAAATGTTAGATAGCAAAAATAAGAAAACGCCGGGAAGGTATAAAGCCTGTGAAGTCCCACAGAGTGTATGCGACTGCGCTGTTGACCTGTGCTCCCTAAACCGCTTTTCAGGTAGTAGCTGACAGCTCTGCACACCTTGTATTTCTGTTGTAAGAGTGGGGCTCACAGAGCCCCTTCTTCCCTTCCGTGGCATCTCTGCTTTTCTGCACACAGAAGTTCTTCCCCACACCGGGGAGTGCACAGCAGGCTACACAAGAGAAAGGTGTCACTGTGTGCTCTTTAAGGGACCCATGGTGTCAAGCAGCTTCCAGGGGAGACTGTTTTAGGCCCCATCGATGCTTCATGGGCTCTTTCTCTTTACATTTGAATGGAAAAATCCAAGGATAAGTGGCAACCAAAGGCATAAAAATCAGGAAACAGAGTCAGGCATTGTTTGTTCAAGGGGATGGGGGGTTGCTGGTCCAGTGGCAGTTTTTGTGGTTAGCTGCAGCATCTGTTTTTCAGAGCACTCAGGTTTCCATTCCATGCACGCTGGAAATTGGGGTGCAGATGTGCATATGGAGGCCTGTTTCTGCTTTGATAGGTGTCTGTCTGTCCTCACAGCTGTGCTTGAGAAGGAATGATGTGGATCACCTTTCATGTGCTTACTAGCCATGTGTGTGTCCTCTCTGGTAACAGGCCCATGGCATTCCTGTGAGTTCACTGTGGTACTCCAGGGTGACACAGTGCACAACTTTGGAATCTGTTTTATACACCGTTTATTAGTTCCAAGCTTTGAGCAATGATAAAATTACATATATATTTGTCCACCTCCTTCTCCCCTCTCTTGTCTCCCCTTCCCCACGTAGGTGTCTAATACATGCCTTATGCTTCACGTGTCTATAGCGATGCTCCTGGCTCATCTCTCATCCTCACTGTCCTTTCCTTACCATTATGCATAGCTGCAAGTGTGAGGGCAACTTGGCCTTGTCCTTAGAGTCTCGCGTGCAACCAGGAGCGTGCAGGTGTAACGCTGCACTGTGTGCTGTGCTGGGCTCTACACTGGTCATGGCCCTTTCTCATTTGACATTCTCGTAATGACATTGGTCCAGACTTGGTCTCTATCTGTGGCATGTTGTCCTCACTGTTGGGCCATGTGTTCTCACAAGACCAGGTTCTTTTACTTACCCCTGTTCTGGGTAAGTAGACCATCCAAGCAGTTTTACAACATTATATTTTCTGACTTCCATTCAGATTCAGTCTGAGAGCTGTAGCCGACAGAGTGCTGGTGGTGTAACTCCATTAGCATGTAACACGGACCTGAAAGCCACACTCCACCAACTGGTCTCTTGGGGCTTTGAACACAAGAAGAACACGGAAAACAATAGCTTTCAAGGTTCTTTTCTGCCACGTATGGCCCCTGCCACTTTGAATCCCATCCACGTGCCAATACCAGTCCCTCATCAATGTTCACTAATACTTGCATATTTTTTGTGTGCCAGACACATGTCTGTGTGTGTACGCTATTGTCAGTGCCATCACCAAGGAAGCAGGCCAGACAATGGATGGTAAGCTCGAAGCTTGCCAGAGGTAGGCCGCCTCACGCATGTTGGACGAAAGGCCCCAAGCAACCTCCACGGCTGCTGCTATTTATTGAAAACAAGCTCCCCGAGCCTGACCCCCACACCGGAATTCCACAGCTGATCAATTTCCAACTGCCACAGTCTGTTAGTTAGTTAACATCTAGTGATTTTTTTTTTGTTTTTTTTTTTTTTTTTGTAGAGACAGGGTCTCACTTTATGGCCCTGGGTAGAGTGCCATGGCCTCACACAGCTCACAGCAACCTCCAACTCCTGGGCCCAAGCGATTCTCTTGCCTCAGCCTCCCGAGTAGCTGGGACTACAGGCGCCCGCCACAACACCCGGCTATTTTTTTTTTTTTTGGGTTGCAGTTTGGCCGGGACTGGGTTTGAACCCACCACTCTCGGTATATGGGCGCTGCCCTTATTGTTTTTATGTTTCAAAAAACATCTACTTTGTCTCTGCAAGCCTGCTGTCCTGGCCAATCGCCACTTTGTCTCTGCAAGGCTGCTGTCCCGGTCCCTACACGTCTTGTTACATAGATCACTACATATCTTATTACACAGGTGGCTACATATCCTATTACATAGTTTGCTACATGTCCTGTTACATAGGTGGCTACATATCCTCTTTTTTTGTTTAAGACATTCCTGTGCAGGGTGGAGGAAAAAACCTATAGGTGTTTATTTCATTTGCTCTTCTTGTCCAATAGTGCTCCTTCTAGCTAGGTGGAGAAAAGAAAAACACATAATAATTAACAAAACTACATCAGAGGAGTCAGTGAGGACCTTCACCAAAGGAAAGGGATTTGTGTTATGTTGTATTCTTCTAAACTAATAAGGGTAATACTAATTTTACATATTTCATCACTTAACTATTTTTGGGCTGACCCATAGGGTTTCTGACACTTGCATAGGAAGGATTAATCAATGCACAGTTTCCCCTTCTGCACATTATCCGTTGCACCCGTTAAATAAGCAGCAGTGGGCACAGTGCAGACTGGAATGTCAGGTGGGAAGTGTCGGTCTAAAGGAGCAGTAAGGGAAGGATTAAGGATCTATAGCCAATAAATAAAGATTCCCTCACCTTTGCTGATACAAGGACTTTGCTATGTCTTCAAATTTCCATTACCAAAGCCAACCGCTTTGTTCAGAACCTTCTTAGAGCTTAAAGGGTATGGACTGAGCTCACTGGGGCTTAGGGGTTGGGAGGTTTTTTTAAGCGATGGAACCCTATATTGATCCTTCCTCTCAGAAGCTCTAACTGCTGATGGGAAAAAGGGCGCTGACCGCTCCTGCTTCCTGCTGAGGATGGACAGGGATATGGGATGCAGCTAGAGGTTTCTCAGAGGAGGGTGATCGGATGAAAATCGGGTAGAAAGTTCGGAGTAGAATGTTTTCATGAATTTCTGGCCTAAAAGATTGAGATTCCTTGTTCAGGCTCAAATGAGGGAACCTTGTATCTATAGAAGGAGTTACTGAGGATGGATTTGTCAAAGTGTCGGTGAGGTCTCCTGTTCATGTTGAGGTTAATCCAGTGAGCAGGCAGCCACTGCTTTTCTTGTTGTTCTGTAATGGTATGAGCAAACCCTCGACTCCAAGAAGCACATACCCAGGTTTCCATTCAGACATATCATGTTTCTTATAGAAAATAGGTTGCTGATGGGCAGCGCCTGTGGCTCAAAGGGGTAGGGCGCTGGTCCCATATGCCGGAGGTGGCGGGTTCAAGCTCAGCCCCGGCCAAAAACCACAAAAAAAAAAAAAGAAAATAGGTCGCTGCACTTGGGAAAGTAGCAGATGGGTGAGAGATGTCCAGTGATGTTCAGCAGCTGTGTTTCCATCATTGTTGAAATTCAAGAAATTAAGGGTGAACAGGATTCTAGTGAGGATATATCTAAGGCTATTATTCAAGGGGAGTATGCCTCTTTTTGTTTAACTATCTTATCTTTTAATGTTTTGTGGTGGCATTCGATAATGGCTTGGCTTTGAGAATTGTAAGGGATACCATGAGAAATTTTAATATTCTAGAAGGATAGAAAATTACTTAAGCTTTAGGAATTTAAATCTTTTATCATGAGGGCATTCATTGGTAATCAGGTCCATATAAGAGACAAGAGTGATGTGCCAAGGCATTGATAATTGAAAATTAAGTTGAATTTGTCTTTCTGTAAAAGGAACAACTATAGAACACGGATCATAGCCTGAGTTGACAAATTCTGTTTCTGCCTTTCGCAATTAGTTCGCAAATTTTGTCTAAATACTGTTGCAATTTTTGTGTGGTTTTATCAGAGAGTAATAGCCAGTCTAGAAGGATATCTTCTTAATAAATAACTCCAGTTGGGGAGTGAGAAGTGGCTATAACTATCAGTCAAATTGGAAACCTAATGTCAATGCGATCTAATTCTTTTGAGGCAAACACCTTTTCAATTAATTGCAATTCTTCTTTTGCCTCAGGGATGAGTGAGCGAGGACTGTTCAAGTCTGAAGGTCCCTCCAAAATTTTAAAGAGATTAGTTAAATCATAAGTTGGTATTCCTAACGTAGGATGTAACCAATTAATATGGACCAACAATTTTTGAAAGTCATTCAAAGTAGATAAGAATCTAACCAAAAATTAACACATTGCAGGAGAATTTTAGTTTGAGTTAATTTGTATCCTAGATAAATATAGGGGGATGTAATTTGAATTTTTTTCAGGTGTAATGTGAAGGCTATAAGATTTTAAGGCAAATACGGCTCGTTTAAACATGTCTTGTAAAATGGCCAAGTTTTGGTGGGCAAGCAAGACACCATCCGCGTAATGAATGACACAGGCTGTAGGATGTTTCTTTCTAAGGGGCTGCGATGGTTGATCCACAAAATGCTGACACAATGTGGGGCTATTCAACATACCCTGTGGCAGAACCTTCCACTGAAAGTGTTCGTAGGGTCTCTGCTGATTTTAGGAAGGGACATAAAAGGCAAAATGGGGTCGATCCTCAGGATGTAAATATATAGTGAAAAAGCAATCTTTTTTTTTTTTTTTTTTTGCAGTTTTGGCCAGGGCTGGGTTTGAACCCGCCACCTCTGGCATATGGGGCCAGCACCCTACCCCTTTGAGCCACAGGCGCCACCCGAAAAAGCAATCTTTTTGTAGAGACAGAGTCTCACTTTATTGCCCTTGGGTAGAGTGCCGTGGCCTCACACAGCTCACAGCAACCTCCAACTCCTGGGCCCAAGCGATTCTTTTGCCTCAGCCTCCCAAGCAGCTGGGACTACAGGTGCCCGCCACAACGCCCGGCTATTTTTTTGGTTGCAGTTTGGCCGGGGCTGGGTTTGAACCCTCCACCCTCGGTATATGGGGCCGGCGCCTTACCGACTGAGCCACAGGAGCCGCCCGAAAAAGCAGTCTTTTAAATCAATTATATACAAATACCAATTAGAAGGAATCATAGAAGGCAAAGAAGGCCAGTGGATGCTTTATAATTTTTAATTCAGGAACAGTTAGAACAAGAACACACTGAGCCCTCCACTAGTCCCTGGAACTCTCCCATCTTTACTATTAAAAAAAAAGAAATCAGGCAAATGGAGAATGCTCACCAATCTCCACAAAGTCAATGAAACTATTATCCCCATGGGATAATAGGTAGGGCTGGTGCAGGCACTGTGAGGCCACGGCACTCTACCGAGGGCCATAAAGTGAGACTCTGTCTCTACCAAAAAAAAAAAAAAGGCACCAGCCTGATTTCTTTTTTTTTTTAATAGTAAAGATGGGAGAGTTCCAGGGACTAGTGGAGGGCTCAGTGTGTTCTTGTTCTAACTGTTCCTGAATTAAAAATTATAAAGCATCCACTTTTTCTTTTGTTAACAGCCACTGCTCCACACACACTGGATTATCCCTCTTCCAAGATAACCTGAGAGCGTATTTGGGGGCAGTGGCCTCTAGGCTAAATTTGACATCTGAAAAGAATTTGCAGAAGAGGAGGGTATAGTGACCATAGCTTTCCACTGTTGGAATAAGTCACGCCCCCACAGGTTGATGGCTATATCAGCTATGTATGGCTGAATTTGAGCATGTTGATTATCCAGTCCTAAACAAGTTAAAGGCAATGTACTTTGAAAAACTGAATTTAAAGTTTCTATACCCATAAAAGTAACATCAACTATTTCTTTAGGCCATCCCTTAGTCCACTGATTTAAAGCCATACCAGAAACATCTGTGCCAGTACCTAACAGGCCACTAAAGAGTTTATCTTTCAGGGCGAGTGTTCTTACCAGTAGATGTTTGCCAAAAAATACTGTTTGTACTGCCAGGATCATTGGTACATTTATTATCAGTTAGTTTAATGCAAGGCAGAAGCAGCAATTGGGCAATTTTTTTGTCCGGCTAAAATTTTAGTGGGTTGGTTTACTGAGATCAGGATTTCTATTTCCCCTATGAAGCCACTATTGACAACACTTGTGTGGTCTAGCACCCCATGAGATGATGAAACAGTTTTTCCCAGCAATATCCCAACAGAGTCTGGGGGAATAGGACTGCATATTTCTGTTCTTAATTGCTTTACTCCCATGTTAGGAAGTAAAAGAACATTATCACATGCTGGAAAATCTAAAGCAGCACTACCTGGGGTGACGTCTGAAAGGGATTGGCTGGGCTGAGGTTGCTGGTGAGTCGGTAAATCCCCATACTTTTTGTCTGTGGGCCCCGGGTTGGGCCCGACTGAGTTTCCCTGCTGTAAAGGTGTTCCATTTTTATTGAATTGGGAACAGTATTCATTAGCCCAGTGGAACCCTTTTTCACACCTGGGGCATACCCCTGGGGGTTGCATTTGCCTTGTCTTTTTTGATTATTGAAATTGCCCTTCCCATTGGTATTCTGATTGCTATTCCTTTTCCAACACTCTTTTTTCATATGGACTGGCTTCCCACAGTTATGGCATGTGACAAAATTTGATTTGAACCCATCTTTTATGGCGGCAGCAAGATTAGCCTTATAGGTTTCGGTTCCCACATCAGAGCATGTTTGTATATATACCTCTAGAGGAGCATTTTGTGCTCCTTTTGACACTCAGAGTTAGCATTTTCAAATTAGCATTTCAAACCTTACTAGCATATCTCTAGGGTTTGAAAAAGCATATCTCTAGGTTCCGTCATCTACTGACGTTTTTAATCAAGCTTAAAAGTCAGTGTAAGATTCATTTGCATACTGCGTTACTTTAATAAAAGATTTAAAGACATCTCCAGCTGCCTGAACCTTTTCCCAGGCTCTAAGACAGCACAGCTTTGTGTGTATTATAGCTATATCATCATACTAAAGTTGTTTCAGAATGCCCATCCACTGACCAGAGCCAGTGAGCTGTTCTGAAGTTAGGGGAACATTCCTCTGCTGGTTCTGGTGACTTACCAAGTCTGCTTCCTCCTTCCACTAAGTTTTACATTGTAAATATTGACCAGATTCGAGAACAGTTCTGGCCAGCGTATCCCAACCATATGGAATAAGACGCTACTCTTGCACAAGTCCATCATAAGCCTCTAGAAAACAGGGACTGCCTTCCGTACTGTGTTACAGCCTGTTTTAGATCTTTTAGAATCATGAAAATAAACATGATGACTAAAGTGTTGGCCCCCTCGAGGATATTGCGAATTAGGACGGATGTCAGTAACTGTAACAGGAAGGAGCCCCAACGTATTTTCTAAAGTAAAGGCTCCTGTTTGGTGACCCTCTAATAGTGCCTTCATAACTGGAGTGGTGGGAGAGCTATCTTCATAAGGGGGTGCTGAAGGCAGTGCTAGAAGTTTTATATGAGTAGTCTTAACTGTGAGATCATTCAACTGGTCTTCTAACCACTTAATCCTGACTTTCAGGGTTTGATTTAGCTTAGATTTATTGAGGCGCAAAGGTGGCAATGGATGGGAGGACACAGAGCCCAAAGACTCAGGTTCCTCCCCATCCTGTTCTGATTGAAGCTACTGCACCACCTCATCCCCGTCTTTATCAGTGTGAAACTGTTATGACCAAAAGCCACCAATTGCTTTCCTGTAAATTGTTTTGCTATTTAAAAAGCTCTCTCCCACTACAATTGCCGTTCCCCTTGGTAGGACTGAGGGGGATTTGCTTATTATTTTGCCAAAGGTCTTATTATCCCTTTGGTAGGTGCCTATGATTTGCAGGTGTCACTCACTCCGAGTGATCCTGTCCTTTGGTAGGTTACCTATTTCAGGAAACCTATGGTTTTCCAAGGGTCTTACTCACTTTAAGTGACATTGCCCCCTTGGTTAGTACCCATGGTGGCCCAAGGCTACATTGTCCCTTGGCCAATCTGGATGGAAAGTACCTTTTCCCTCCCCGTAACTCCCTCCTGCCATATTGTCAAAGGTTACACTTATTCAGAGTGATATTCCCCCTCGGTCCATGTCCACTATCCTGCCGACTACACCAGATGTCAGTGCCGTCACCAAGGAAGCAGGCCAGGCAATGGATTGTAAGCTCAAAGCCTGTAGGAGGTGGGCCTCCTCACGCCTGTCGGGGGGGTGGGGGGGAAGGCCCCAAGCAACCTCGGCAGCCGCTATTTACTAAGAACAAGCTCCCCTCCCCCAAGCCCAATACCCACACTGGAATTCCACAGCTGATCAATTTCCAATTGCCAATGTCTGTCCATAACATGTAGAGATTGCTTATGTGTTTCAGAAAACTGCCACTTTGTCTCTGCAAGGCTGTCGTCCCTGTTCCTACACATCTTGCTGCATAGGTTGTTACATAGATCACTACATATGTTGTTACATAGGTTGCTACATATCCTGTTACATAGGTGGCTACATGCTATCACATTAATTCAGTCTTCACAGAAAGGTAGGAATCATTACCCTTGGCCCTCTGAAGTTTCACTGAAAAATCAACTCACAAAAGGCAGATTAATCAGAAAAAGGGGAAACATTTGTTTAATACGTGCACATGGGAGCCTTCAGCATGAAGACTCAAAGGCACAGGGACTTGTCCATGTTCATGCTTAGGCCCTCTATCCTCTATCTACAGCTGTGTAGAAATATGACTGGACCAGAGGATGTGGTCTGATGCTGACAGGCTGACCTGGGAAACCAGCAAGGCTTGTGTGTCCGTCTGGACCCTTCTTGGCTTCTCTGAGCAGCGTCCTTCCCTGTGGGTGTGGGCAGGGCCCTCTGAATGAAGGTCTCATGACCTGCAGTCAAACACCGAGACTCAGAGAATTTCTTTATGGCCAGTTTTTATATGGAATATTTTTAGGTTTTATGGCTGACTTTTAACAAAAGGAGTTCTGGTTTCTATACCTGCCTTGGAGAAGAGGGATTCTAGTTTCTGCCTCAGAGGAGAATAAAACTGAGAGACAAGAGGGCAAGGCAAGGTCAGAGAAAAACTCTGGCTTCTGGGCGGCACCTGTGGCTCAGTGAGTAGGGCGCCGGCCCCATATGCCGAGGGTGGCGGGTTCAAGCCCAGCCCCGGCCAAACTGCAACAAAAAATAGCTGGGCGTTGTGGCGGGCGCCTGTAGTCCCAGCTGCTCGGGAGGCTGAGGCAAGAGAATCGCTTAAGCCCAGGAGTTAGAGGTTGCTGCGAGCCGTGTGACGCCACGGCACTCTACCCAAGGGTGGTACAGTGAGACTCTGTCTCTACAAAAAAAAAAAAAAAAAAAAAAAACTCTGGCTTCTGTGGGCTTCAGTTTGAAGTACCACTTTCTGAGCCCCAACATTTCCGTTTTGCAGATGAAGAGACCAAGGGATGGAGAGGTTCAATGAGTTGCCCCAAAATACACAACCAGTAAGCAATGTAGGGGATGGGACCCAGGAAATCTGGTTGCAGAAGCTGAGCTCCTAATCATTGCACCCCCTCCAGCCGTCTGCTGATGGAAATGGTAGGCTCACTCTTCCATCAGCACGGGCCCACAGGTGCTGGGTGTGGGTTCACCACGTAGCACCTGGCACGCAGAAGCAGATGGGCTGCCACACGCACAACGCGGGACCAGCGCCCTGGGCTCTGCCTTTCCTGCCCGCTCAGGCACTGTAGTACACTCCTCTGCTGAGAGGAGGGCGTCTGCAGCATCACCTGTGATTCAAAATAGGCCTGGCGGTATTGTTTACACTCCTGCCTTGTGAACTGTTAGCTTGTGATACTTGCATTAAGGTTTTGTTTGTTTTCTTTTGTTTAATGGCATGTGTTAGCAGTTTTATTTCAGTGTTTATGGTTTTTTCCCATGCCTTTGTGGAGCAGCTAGTTCCACACTATCTGGGAATTCATCTTTTTCTTAAACTATACAAATAAGAGAGAATGAATAAGACTTTTGGTGTTGATTCTGGAGAGAATAGCACCCATTTCCCTCCAGGGCTAACGTGGTTCAGTGGCAGTGCCTAAACCTGCCAGCACAAAGCCCACTTCCCTATGGCACCTGCGGGAAACCAGATACTCCTTGGCAGTGCTGAAGAGTATTTGATGACAAAATCAGAAGAGCTCGTTTAAACCTACAAAACAAATCTGTAGATGACCAGCATTAATTTACCTGGGAAATCACTGGAGAATCGTTGTCCTGAGACAGGGCTAGTAAATCACTATATGCTTGATTTACATCTAGGCCTGATATTACAAAAAGGAGGTATAGTTAAGTCTAGAAGGAGATGTGAGAACAGAAGTTTCTTGGATAGAAAAGTCACATCTGCAGGGCAGCGCCTGTGGCTCAAAGGAGTAGGGTACCAGCCCCATATACCGGAGGTGGCAGGTTCAAACCTGACCCCGGCCAAAAACTGCAAAAAAAAAAAAAAAAAAAAAAGTCACATCTGCAAAGGGAAGTGGGGAAGGCTCTGAGAGCTGCAGAGCCTGACAAGGGCTCCTCCCTGCGCTGAGATGGATCACAGCGAAGGAAATTCTGCACAACTATCATGCAGTTAATTCTTACAAAATATCAGTATAACAAGAATATCTCTTGTCAATGGAAGGAGAATGCAGTCAACTAGAGACTATTCAGAACAAGAGAATTGCTGAAGTTTGACTAACTTGTGACAGCTGTGGGGACAGACACCTGATACTATGCCACGTTACCCAGCCCCACCTGGGACCCAGAGGATTTTATGACAAATCAGGTTGGGCCTTTTGTTACAGTCCCTTCCCCGGGTCCTGGAGGCTCTGTTCCTTTCTACTGACTACTTTTTCTCTGTTGGTCCTACTGGGTGATTTATATTGTTTGATCTTCCAGTTCATTGATGACTTCCTGTAACGCTTACATTATGCTATTGATGAGATTCACTGAATTTTTATTTGGATTATTGTATTTTTCTGTTCTAAAGTTTCCATTTGGTTATTCTTTTTTCTTTGCATTTTTTGGCTGGGCTGGGTTTGAATCCACCACCTCTGGCATATAGGGCCAGTGCCCTACTCCTTTGAGCCACAGGCACCGCCCTCCATTTGGTTATCCTTTATGTTTTATAGTTACTTGCTGAGACTCTTTATTGAAACTTTCTAGTTTTTATTTGTTGAAATTGTTTATAATTGCTTGTTGAAACGTTTTTTATGATGATTGCTTTAAAAACCTAGTCAGATAGTAACATCTTGATCATCTCGGTGTAGGCATCTTTTGTTTATCTTTTTCCATTCAATTGGAGAACTTATATGTTCTTGGTATGAGTGTTCTTTATTAAAATTTGGAGATTTGGGGTATTATGTATTGATTAAATTTTAAATCCATTTATAAGTTCTAATAAAATTATATAGTATGGAAAATTCACAGAATAAAAGGAGCAGGGGGATAAGAACTACAGAGAGGTGAAAAGCTCAACTTTGCAAACACTAAGGTTTACAGTTTTTGATATTCACATCCCCTGTGATCACTTCAGAGACGCCAACGCTTCAACCTCAGTGAGACAGGAGGAAAACAGAAAAGCAAGTGCCAAAGCTGCAGTAGGTTGGGCTGCTTAAAATACATCTTTATTTTCTTCACACAAAAAAACAACAAGTAGATTTAGAGACATTTATTTCCTGATTAGGGGACTTGAGCGAACTTGTGAAGGAGCAGGCTAAGCCATATGGAATGACATGTTCTCTATTCATCAGCCAAAATCAAAGCGCTCTGGAGCAGCCACAGATTCTGCTGTTACTGATCGTCAGAAAACGGATAATCTGGGTGGTGAGCAAATCTAAAAGATAAACGGAGAGCCTTGGTCAAGTAGCTATGTCTGGACTGAGTAAAGACAGGTTTCTGTTAAATTTAGGCAGAAGCATGAAAATTAACATCGTTTCCTTTGAGGTAAGTACAAATCCAATTAGTCTTATAATAACCGTACACTGTTGCATCACACTGTCATGAAGACGTTGTGGACAGTAAGTGTGTCCACACACACACATACAAATACACCAATACAGTCAAGTTGTGCAACTGTGTCATTCTACAGTGTAAGGAGATAAACTACTTGTGTTCATGCTTTGCACTCCTAGAAGAATAAAACCAAATTCTCTCTCTTTTAAAATAATGTCCAGTGTTTTAATATATAAGGTTAATAATTATTAATATTTTTAGCTTATGATGAGAAAGGTGATAAAAAATTTCACTGTTCAATTTATTTCAAGCACTCAGAAATAATTTATGACTTCAATAGGAGAAAATTTTATAGTAAACTTAGATATTCCATGTTAGCAATGTAAACTCTGTGTATAATTTTGAGATACAAAACGCTAAGTCATTAAATAATTATTATCGATTAATATCACTGATGTTTATGGGCTATTGCCTACGTCTCTGTTCTCTTACCTCTGGATTATTCTATTACATTATTTATTCAACCAGTGTTTATCGAGTGCCCAGGGAGACAGTAGTTTCAGAACAAAAACAAAACAAAAAGGCTCCCCTCAAAACCCAACACTGATGTAATAAAAGGTTAAGCTAAATCAGTAAACTCTGTGGCGTGTTAGATAGGTATCTGTGGCAAGGATGGGAATAAAGCCGAGTGGAGGGCAAAGACGCACCTGAAGAGCTGCATTTTTAGTGAAGTTGGGCAGCATATGGGTTAATACCTGCAGGATGTGAGGGAGAGGCCCAGTGAGCTACCCAGAGAAAGAGCTCTCCTGCCAGAGAACACAGGCCCTAAGACAGGCCGGGTCATGGGAGGGGTACAAGGCGGTCAGCAGGGCTGCTTCGGGTCCAGAGGGAAGAGTGGTAGGAGTGGACACAGGGACGGGGTGACTGTCGGCCCCGGTCGGTCTGAGTGAGTGCGCATGCTCTGTGTCCAGAAGGTGGAAAGACAGGCACCTGACTTCACACCGTTTAAACTGCTCCCTCTGCTGCTGCTTACTCCTCCGCTGTCCTGTTCCCCAGTGTCCACGCTGGGATGAGTTACTTACAGATCATCACCAAAATAGCTCATGTTCCTGTTGAGGCCATTGAGAGTTTTCATATCCTCTGGTGTCAGCTGGAAGTCAAAGACCTGTCCAAGATGTGAGAGGCCAGTTCGGTTTCCTGGGATACTCTCTGTCCCTCTTCTCCCTCCCCCCCCACACAAATTCATGTAGGAATTTGCGGGGTTTAAGAGACCTTTATTGTACATCTGGAATTAGTTCAGTGGCAAAACTGATGGGCCTCTGTTCATTCCAACAGTTGAGACTGGCGTCCCTAATCTGCCCTCATGCTTTTATTGGGTAGCTGTTCTTATAGCAAAGCCCAAATCTCACACGATCTAATTCCTTTACTTTACAGCTATAGAAGTCAAGGGATGGTTGACCCAGGGCCATACTGTAGGGGCAAAACCAGGATTGGGACTCATCCTTGGCTCTGTGCCCTGCGCTTCCTGGACATCACACACCCCTGCAGCAGTCGGAGGCTGAGACAGCCAGTGCGGTGTGACGTGCAGAGTGTGCAAGGAGACAGCTCTGCCCACACCTCACAAGTGCCCAGGTGTCATGCCGAAGGATGTGCCTCTGTCAGCCCCGCTGCCTGCACCTTGCTGTGTACCTGGAAGTTCTCCCAGATTCTCTTCTCGCTGACGCTCTTGGCCAGGACCACCACGCCTCGCTGCAGCTGGTAACGCAGGGCCACCTGGGCTGGACTTCGCCTGTGCTTTTCAGCAACTGTGTTGAGCACCGGATCTTTCAGAAGAACTGGGTTGCCTTTTTTCACCCTGCGGGGAGAAGCAGAGATACTACCCATTTGAAGTTGAATATCCACTTTACTGGAGGCTTCTTCAAGCTGGGGATGGCCAATACCCTCGAATTGCAGTCCCCGACCCCTGGGCCACAGAGAGCCGGTACTGGTCCCACAGCAGGAGGTGAGTGGCAGACAAGTGAGTGAAGCTTCATCTGTGTTAACAGCTGCTCCCCATGACTCACAGCACTGCCTGAGCCCTGCCTCCTGTCAGATCAGTGTGGCATTAGATTCTCACAAAAGCCAGAACCCTGCCATAAACTGCATGTGAGAGGGATCTGGGTTGCAGCTCCTCGTGAGAATCTAATGGCCGATGAGCTGAGGTGGGCTCTCACTGATTCTGCATTAAGGTGAGTTTGTAACTATTTCATTATGTATTACACTGTAATAATAATAATAATAGAAACAAAGTACATGATAAATGTAATGCATTTGAATCATCCTGAAACCATCCCCTCACCAACCGGTCCGTGGAAAAATTTGTCTTCCGTGGAAATTACCCCTGGTGCCAAAAAGGTTGGGGACCACTGCTGTACGACCTTCCTTATTTCCCTCTCGCTGTTCCAATAGCTGTTTTGCTTCTTTTGTTATAACCAAGGAAGAAGGCAAAAGGAAAGTAAGGTAGCAAATGAAATTTGGGTTCTTTTTTTCACTTTTTTAGTATTTCTGAGAAATTTAGTGAAAGATTGAATAAATAGAGAACACACAATTGTTGAAAGTAAACTGAATTTCCACCATCATAATAAGTAACAAACTATTATAGAAGAATTTGCTATTTCAAAAATGCTTTCAATAATTTCATTATGTGTTAATAATAGTGTTTTATTGAGTCCTTACAATGTAGCTCTAGGTTAGGCAAAAGGTTAATTTCCCCAGTTGAGAGATGACTTCAAAAGATATAATATCTGTGATTAAAATAACTTTACAAAGATGATTACCAATCCTTGGCTGAGTCAGTGCCCAAGGCCCCATATGCAGTCAAGACGATGTCCTTGGACTTTCAGAACTCCAGGAGTTGGCTTCGGTTGTAGTAAGGATGGCATTCCACCTGCACAGTACCAAGCAGGACTGTTAGGTCACCAGACCACCAAAGCCAAGTTTACCAGAAACATGCAGAGCTGTATTGCATGGTATCAAAAATATTCAGGCCACCAGCAACAAGGCCGGCCACGGACACTCAGACCTGTAATCCCAGCACATTGGGAGGCCGAGGTGGGTGGATCCCCTCAACTCAGGAGTTCCAGACCAGCCTGAGCGAGAATGAGAACCCATCTCTAAAAAATACCCAGGCATTGTAGCAGATGCCTGTAAGTCCCAGTTACTTGAGAGGCTGAGGCAAGAGAATCACTTGAGCCCAAGAGTTTAAGATTGCTGTGAGCTTTTCTAAGGAAAGAAAGAAAGAAAAGAATACCCACAACATTGGTCAACTCACAGTCGTCACCCAACAGCTGTACCAAAGGCTTTACTTTAGATCACAGCCCAGGGCTAGCAGAGCAACACAGAGTCAACAATTAGCTCATGCTGTTGGAGGACAGGGTGAAATACAAGCAGATAAGTCCCCAGACTGAGAAGCCACAGTGGGAGCTGTGGTCCTTGCTCATTTGCTGCCCGTATATAATTTAGAGTTACAGAGTTAGAACAACTTTCTGCCCTTCTTAGTTCTTTAATCTCAGCATTCCTTATTTTTATCTCTTCTCTTCAATGTTGCTACCTTGGGGCCAGTAAAATCATCCTCAAAAACTGTTTTTAACTTTATTGAGATATGATTATTATCTGGAGAAGTGCACACATTCAAAGTCTGCGTCCTGAGGAGTCCGGACGTCGCACACACCTGTGACACCCTCACCTCAGTCAGTGCATCCACACATTCAGCACCTCCAGAAACTTCCTTGTATTCTTCTGTGCTTTTGGTTTTGTTTTTGGTTTGTTTCAGGGGGCTTTTTTAAAAATAAAAGCACTTAATACGAGATCTATCCTCCACATATGTTAAAGTGCACATACTGTTAACCACAGGTATAATAATGTCCAAAACATATAAAAATCTCCTACAGCTCAACACCAAAAAAATAACTCAATTGAAAAATGGGGAAAGAACTTGAATGGATGTTTCTGCAAAGAAATCATCCCTCAAATTTGACTTTTTCCTCAGGTCATCCTTGGGCTCCAGGAACTGGAATGTTTTCCTTTCCTGTTTCTCACCATGTCACACCGTGACACCTTTGCTTAATCCTTAAAGCCCCCCCAAACTTGCCCCACCCTGAATGACTATACCAGTCCCCTTCCCCGGCTTCAGTCTTGTCCCAAGTGGACAGGGATCTGAAAACACTTTAGTCCTTTTACCATCAGGTGGCAATAAATTGATAGTTGTTATTAGTCAGAACAAAGTTACTAGCGTCATTATATTCATATATTACAACTGACAGAGGTTACCGTAGCACTATCTCTCACTCGTCCATTTTTCTCACTTCTGTGCACATGGAGAGTAAGAAACTAGGATTCTTATGCTGAACTTTAACCATTTCTTTTTGTTCCCTTGTCCAGATGATATGTAGGCCAAGACTGTTGCCCTCACCAATGGGATGGGCTGTCCAGGGGCCAACTCACATCCAGCAACCGGTGTAAATGCACTTTTAAAAATGATAAAATTAATAGAATTTTTATCAGAAACTCTCCATAGCCTGGTCCTGCCACCCAAGCCCCTAATTTCTCCTATGATTTATTCATACATATTTGTGTGGGACATTTACTGCAGTTAATGAACCAACACCGATACATCGTTATGGGGCTCACACTTAAAACCACAGATCTTTTCTTTTGAGCAGTTTTGGAGTTTACAGGGAAAAAGTTTGAATTAAAAGTGGGAAGTTCTCATCTGTCAACTCACTCCCCTCCCCAGATTTGCCTATTATTACTGCTTTACATTACAGTGATAAGCCAATATTGATATATTATTATTAAGCAAAGTTCATACTTTATGTTAAGCAATCCTCTTTGTGCTGTGCAGTTCCTGGGTTTTGACAAATGGAAATGGCACCATTCACTATTACAGACCCTAGGAAACAATAGCTACACTGCCCTAAAGGTCCGCTCTGCTCCTTCCCTCCCACCCTTCAACCCTGACCTTGCAAACATGATCTGTTAACTGTGTTCATAGTTTTGCCTTTTCCAGAGTGTCATGCAGTTGGAATCCTATGGGAAGTAGCCTTTTCAGACTGGCTTCTCCCACTTTGTAATGGGCATTTAGCTTCCCTCCCTGTCTTTCCATGGCTTGATAGCTCTTTTTACTGCTGAATAATATTCCTTTGTCTGGATGTACCACTCACATACTGAAGGATATCTTAGTTGCCTCAGAGTTTTTGCAATTATGAATAAAGCTGCTATAAACAACTCTGTGTAGGTTTTTGTGTAAACATAAGTTTTTGACTCATTTGGGTAAATACCAAGCCACATGATTACTGGATCATGGGGTAAGAGCACATTTAATTCTGTAAGAGACCGCCACCCTGTCTTCAAAGTGGTGGAGCCATCACGTACTGCCACCATCAGGGAATGGGTTTCAGTCACCCCACATTCCCACAGCTGCGTTGTGTCATCAGTGTTCTGGGTTCTATGCATCTTAACAGGTAGATAGTGGTACCTGGAGTCTCAATCTGCAGCTCTCTGGTGACACATGACGTCAGCAACTTTTGCATCTGTATATCTTTGTGTAGGCTGTTTGTGATTCGTTCTGGTTGAGTTTAAAGATTTCTTTGTGTATTTTGGATATCAATCTTTTATCAGATACATGTTTTGCAATTATTTTCTCCCCTCAGTAGCTTGTCTTTTCATTCTTTTAGCGGTGTCTTTTACAAAGCAGGATGTTGGTTAATTTTAATGATACCCATATTATCAAGTCTTTCTTTCGTGAATCATGCCTCTTCTTTCGGTAGTTCACACCTGTTATCCAGCACTCTGGGATTCTGAGACGGGAGGATCCCTTGAGCTCAAGAGCTCCAGACCAGCCTGAGCAAGAGCGAGACCCCTTCTCTACTAAAAATAGAAAACCTAGCTGGGCATGGTGGTGGGCACCTATCGTCCCAGCTACTCAGGAGGCTGTGGCAAGAGGATTGCTTGAACCCAAGAGTTTGAGGTTTCTGTGAGCTATGAGGCCACCAGCACTATATCCAGGACAACAGAGTGAGACAGTCTCAAAAATAAAATAAAAAACACAGTCGCCATACTCAAAGTATCTAGGTTTTCATGTAGGCATTCTAGAGTTGTTCGCATTTTATATTCAGTTCTATGATCTATTTTGAGTTGATTTCTGTGAAAGATAATGTCCAGATCCATTTTTTGTTGTTTTTTTGCAAGTGGCTGTCCTGTTGTTCCACACCACTTGTCAAAAGGACACCTTTTCCCCATTGCGTGGCCATCGCTCCTCTGTTGCCACCCAGATGATGGTGTGTGGGGGTCTGTTTCTGAACTCTGTTCTGTTCCATGGATCTATTTGCCGCTCCTTCATCAACACCACACGGCTGCAGCTACTACAGCTGTAGAGTGTGCTGCAAAGCCGGGTAGTTACACTTTTTTCTTCAGTATTGTGTGGGCTGTTCTGGGTCTTTTGCTCTTCATTGTAAATTTTAGGATTAGTTTGATTATATCTACAAAATGACTTCCTGAGAACTTTATTGTGATTGCATCCAATCTATAGGTCAAATTGTTAATAACTAACATCTTTTTTTTTTAAGAACTAACATCTTAATGTTGAAGCTTCTCATCCATGTGCATGAAATATTTATTTATTTATTTAAACCAGGCGTCCTCAAACTGCGGCCCGCGGGTCACATGAAGCGGTGTGAATTGTATTTGTTCCCGTTTTGTTTTTTACTTCAAAATAAGTTATGTGCAGTGTGCATAGGAATTTGTTCATAGTTTTTTTGTTTAAACTGTAGTCCGGCCCTCCACCGGTCTGAGGGACAGTGAATTGGCCCCCTGTTTAAAAAGTTTGAGGACGCCTGATTTAAACCTTCCTTGATTTCTTCAGAGTTTTATAGTTTTCTTCATTTAGGGGTCTTCAAACTACAGCCCACGGGCCACATGTGGCAGTGTGATTGTATTTGTTCCCGTTTTGTTTTTTTACTTCAAAATAAGATATGTGCAGTGTGCATAGGAATTTGTTCATAGTTGTTTTTTTTTTTTTTTTAAACTATAGTCCAGCCCTCCAACGGTCTGAAGACAGTGAACTTGCCCCCTGTTTAAAAAGTCTGAGGACCTCTGATCTAGATCTTACACACATTTTGTTGTATTTATACCTAAATTATTCCTTTAGATGCTAAAGTCAATGTCATTGTGTTTTTGCTTTCAAACTCCATGTTTTCATTGCTGGTATATGGAAAAGCGGTTGATTTCCGTGTATCAACCTTGCACACTGCAGCCATAGACCGTGTTGATTCTTCCCACTGGAACTGCACACCTCCCGTGCCTTGGGTCAGTCCTGCTCACGCACAATTCGAGGTCTTTAGGAAGTGGCTGCTTCAGAGCCCCGTGGCCAGAAACTGGCCGGAGACTTTCCTCTGACCTTCATCATGAAAACGTGGTAGGCTCCCACAGGTTCACACCGCATGGAGGTATCCCCAGGACAGGCGCCCTCTGCACTTCTTCCCCTGGCCTTGTCCACGCCGAGCCTCCAGCAGCTCGTTAATGACTGTCTGTGTCCTCCTGCCCCAGCACTGGCTCCGGCTGTGGATTCTGCTTCTGGGCTTCTGCAGGAAGTGGTGGTACTGTTAGTATCAGCCTATCTCTCCAATGTGGGGGACAGTATTTTCTCCTGTGACCTCAATTATCTGATGGGTCTAAGAACAATTATTAGTTTTCTGCCTGTTGAGCTGTTCTCATTACCCTGAGAACAACATATGTCGTGTCTTCCAAGCTTGTGATCTGCTAGCCCAGAACAAGAAGTTTGCCGGATGCACTTTTATTCATTGCTTGCCTGGACTCTGGTGATAAGAGGAATGGGCAGAGACCCAAAGAGAAGCCAGAGGCCTCAGGCAGGCAGGCCTCCCTTGTGCTAGGCTGTGCACCAGGTCTGCAGGAGAGGTCTGGTGTCAGGCTCCTAGGCTGGCTCAGGCCCAGCTGCAGACTGGCTCTCCGTGACTCTGCCCACGGGTTTGCTGCCTCAGCCATGAACAGTAAGGAGGAGGCAGGGCAATTAGCTGGAGTAAAGCAGTCCTGGACTCTGTCACACCTCACCCAAGCTGACTGCTCACTGTGACCCGTTTGCTGCACAGACGGTAGTGAGCCACACTTTGGATCAAGCTTTCCATGCCGTGCAGTCTCCCTCCCAACCAGTCAGCCTCCACTTGGCCAAATGCCTTTTACCCTTTAGAGCTCAGGGTAGGGTCTGGCTTCTTTTTGATTCTTTACCAAGTACTACAGTCAAACCAGTTTTGTGTGTGTGGGGGGGGGGGTTATTCTTTTTCTATGTTAGTCATGCCCAGAATGCAGGTAAACTTCCCAGGGGACACAAAAGAAAACTTTTTAGAACTCCTACTTGTATTTTTCATCCAAAAAAAAAAACCTTACAAATATTTAGTATCTGGATAGATCCTCCTGACCCTGTCTGCATGTTAAATGTGTTAAAGGCAGCGTGATCCTCTGTGGGAAGCATCGTCCCTTGTCTCTGGACTCACATGACTTTTGTCGTAACTGTCCTCATGTGGTTCCATTTTATGTGGGCTTACCCTTATGAGCAGGCGTCTAAAAATCTTTAACTTTTTATTGTAGTAAAATGTACATAACAAACATCTTACCATCTTAACCGTTTTTAAGTATTATTAAGCACAGTCACATGGTCCACAGCCATCACCATTATTCATCTCCAGAGTAGCCTTTTAAAAACAGTAGCTTTCCATGAGTTTGAGAGAAGCGTACCACCAACAGGCTCAGTAGTTATCTCATGGCACAGAACCTAAAGGAGTCATCAGACTTAAAGATGAATCGCCTCTCTTTCTTTGCATGCACTTGTTCCGGACTTACTGGCCTTTTACGTGACGGGAAGCAGCTGTTGGGCATTTACTGGCTCCCGCTCCCAGGACCAACCCTGGGAACACCTAGTAAATGTGCTGTTAGTGTAGAAAGTTCTGAGATGTTTTTGCAAAGCGACATGGTCTTATGCATCATCTCAATAACTTGAAATGTGTTCTGTTCTCTTGAAACATCTGATGTTCCAAAGTAAAATACGTGAGAGGGGAATGTCCCTGGTGGCCTTATCAAACTGAGGAGAGAGAAAGCTGAATCGCAGAGCCAGAAGAAGTTGGTGGGCAGACTGGAAGAGCTCACCTGGTTGCAGACGGGCTTGTACCTGAGCCTGGGCTTGTTCAGGATCATCTCCAGCTTCCTGCAGTTAAAGTTGGACACCCCGATGGACTTGGCCAATCCCGCGTCCTTACACTCCTCCAGGGCCTGGGAAGGAAGGGTTTATAAGAGGTAACCTGTGTAACAGGCTAGAGAAGAGAAATAAATGTTAGCATTCAATAAGGATGGGGTGGGGGTGGGAGCAGAGGAGATTGGGAGAGGCACAGGCTTTCAAGGTGCAGATGTCAATCATGAATAGGGATTGATAAAGAGAAAAATGAAAAGTAATAGGGAAAAATAGGTTAAAAGGTAGAGGAAGGAAAGAGTGCAAGAGAACTAAAGGAGTCAAAAGCCTAGAATCAGCAAAGCTGAAGTGGCCAGGGGCAGCACGGAAGGCGGGAATGCACCTGCCAGCCCTCTGGCTCCCTGTTCTCTCTGCCCCCAGATCCTACTACCATCCATCTCACTGGCTCTGCCCCAGTCTCATGGTCCCCTTGCTGCTCCTTGAACGTGGTGGTTTCTCCCCTCTTAAAAGGTTTGTCTTGGCCCTCGATCTGCCTGTGTCCCTGTTTCTCCTGACTACAATCAGTTCTTCATTTACTACAACTCTTTGCTCAAACATCACCCTTTCAAAGAGGCCTCCCCTGATACTCTATTCTTCATTGCCAATCTGTGCCCCAAACCCACCCAGGCACTCTGTCCTCCACTCAGCTCTACCCGCCCCACCGAGAGCACCTGCCACTCCACAGCTGGGACCTCGCTGTTCCCTGATGCTACCCGAGTGCGTAGATCAGAGCACAGCAGACCAGCCACTCTGTAAACACTTACTATTGGATGATTAAGTGGATGGCATGTGACAACAGAGGCAGAGGGCTTTGCGGGGGTGCTCCTGAGCTTGAACGGGCAGAATTGGGCCTGATCCCCCTTTCCTGAGCCCCTTTCTTGAATCCTCAAGGTGTAGACACAGCCTCCCTGGAGCTTCACTCACCTCCCATGTGCTGCAGAGATCCACAGTATCAAATATGAGTTTTCCATCTGTGTCCTTTGGGAAAAAGTCCACCCCAGGCTGGAACACAGGAAAGAAGGGCAGTTTGTACAAGGCCTGAGACCTTGAGATCAGTGGAAAGTGTGTCCTTATTCTTGGGAGGGTTTGTAAAGTTAGGCTAAAGGCAAAGGAAGTGCCACTGAGGAAACACTTCCTAGAAATGCTTTGAAGTGCTAAAAGTTTCATAAATACTGTCTGTGTCAAGGTCCACCTGAGGCGCCTAGGACCCACCCTACCCAGATCCCAGGGTGGCATCATGCCCCATGGGCCCTGTGGTCCTGGGCCCTTGCAAAGAGCTCTCAGCCTGGCGAGCAACATGTCGGCATCTCAATGCAGGCTCCCATCTGCATTAAACTTTCTCCCCCTGAACGGCACTGCACACGAGGATGCTCCCCTGCACCAGTGTGCATGGGGCTGAGATTGCAGAGCGTGGGAACTTGAACATACGGGCAGCACAGCCACAGGGTTGAGCCAGAGGTTCTGGTAGCACTGACCCCGTTGCCCTTGGGCTAAAGTGGTGAACTGGGGTGGAAACAGTTTTCATTAAAGAAGAAAAGGTCTCGGAGTACTCCATTCTTGCCATCCCCACAAACTTTACTGTCCCAGATGAGCAAAGTGAAACAGCTGGTGCTGACCTTCAGAGACACGGGGTAGTGAATAAGGTAGAGATCCACATAGCTCAGCTGCAGTTTCTTCAGCGACCTTTCAGGCATGTTTGCACCAATTCTGGGCATAAAAAGGTGGGCCACACCTGCAATGGTTGAAGGAGCAGTCACATGGGATAACTTCTTCAAAAGGCCTTAGGATAGACAATGAAATGGCAAATAGACAACAGCGATAACCAGAATCCCTCCTGCAGCAGAGGAGAAGTGACAAGTTACCCAGTGAGGCTCCTGAGTGCTTCATCAACATAGCACATTTTCATTCTAAATTAAGGCAGTGAATGTAGAAAATAGAGGTATGATTTTACAGCAGAGGTTCTCAAATTTTAGAATATAAAATTACCAAGTTTACCTGTACAAAACATATTTCCTAGCTCCTAGCACACTTACAGTAGCTGGAAACCAGCCTGGGAAGTTGTCTGCTGGACAACAGCCCCAAGTGGTTTTCCATAGGAAGTTAAACCCATGAGAGACTCTCCTGGGAGTAAGTCGGTCACTTCATTTTAAGAACTATTAATCGGGGAAATTAATCAAAATGACTAAAGTGAAGAAAACAAATGTTTTGTATGAAAGGAGAATCAAAAGATGAATGTGGAAGGCTGGTGCTGTAGCTACACCCAAAACAGTCATGTGCCAAGTTCTTGGTCTAGAGAGGGAAGGAATATCCCTTTATAGACTTCATAGATTGACATGGATGGGCTGCAACGCAGTCTTTCTAGGCTACTGCACCTCAAATTGTGTGTGTGTGCTGTGTGAACATGTATGTGTACTGTTATGTGTGTACCATGTGTGTATGTTCTGTGTACGTGTGTTCGTGTATGTACCGTGTGTGTATGTACTGTGTACATGTGTGCATATTTACCCTGTGCATGTGTATGCGTATGTACAGTGTGCATGTATATACCCTGTGCATGTGTACGCATATGTATGGTGTGCATGTATATACCCTGTGCATGTGTACGCATATGTACCGTGTGCGTATATGTACTGTGTACATGTGTGTGCATGTATGTACCCTGTGCATGTGTACACGTATGTACCGTGTGCGTGTGTACACATATGTACCGTGTGCATATATGTACTGTATACATGTGTGTGCATGTATGTACCCTGTACATGTATACGCATATGTACCGTGTGTGTATGCGTATGTACTGTATACATGTGTGTGCATGTATGTACCCTGTGCATGTGTACGCATATGTATCGTGTGCGTGTATGTACTGTGTACGTGTGTGCATGTATGTACCCTGTGCATGAGTACACATATGTACTGTGTGCGTGTATGTACTGTGTACATGTGTGCATGTATGTGCCCTGTGCATGTGTACGTGTATGTACTGTGTGTGTGCATGTACTGTGTACATGTGTGCGCGTATGTGCCCTGTGCATGTTTACGCGTATGTACCATGTGCGTGTATGTACTGTGTACATGTGTGCGTGTATGTGCCCTGTGCATGTGTTCACGTATGTACTGTGTGTGTGTATGTTCTGTGTACATGTGTGCGTGTATGTGCCCTGTGCATGTGTTCGCGTATGTATCGTGTGCGTGTGTGTTCTGTGTACATGTGTGCACATATGTGCCCTGTGCGTGTGTACACGTATGTACCATGTGTGTGTTCAGTGTACATGTGTGCATGTATGTGCCCTGTGCATGTGTATGCATATGTACCATGTGTGTGTATGTTCTGTGTACATGTGTGAGTGTATGTGCCCTGTGCATGTGTTCACGTATGTACCGTGTGCGTGTATGTTCTGTGTACATGTGTGCGCATATGTGCCCTGTGCGTGTGTTTGCGTATATACCGTGTGCGTGTATGTTCTGTGTACATGTGTGCGCGTATGTGCCCTGTGCGTGTGTTCGCGTATGTACCGTGTGCGTGTATGTTCTGTGTACATGTGTGCACGTATGTGCCCTGTGCGTGTGTATGCATATGTACCTTGTGCGTGTATGTTCTGTGTATGTGTGTGCATATGCGCCCTGTGCGTGTGTACGCGTATGTACCGTGTGCGTGTATGTTCAGTGTACATGTGTGCACGTATGCGTCCTGTGCATGTGTACGCGTATGTGCCGTGTGCGTTTATATTCGGTGTACATGTGTGCGCATATGCATCCTGTGCATGTGTACGCGTATGTACCGTGTGCGTGTATGTTCTGTGTATGTGTGTGCATATGCGCCCTGTGCATGTGTACGCGTATGTACCGTGTGCATGTGTATGTGTGTGGGTATATGTACTCTGTGTGTGAGTACTTGTGTGCCTGTGTACTGTGTGTATGTGTGTGTGGTGTGTACTGTGTGCACACGTGTGTGTGTGTTTTCCAGACAGCAGCAGTTCAGCAAACACCAGGTGCTTCCTCCACAATCTGATATCTAAGTCCTTCTACTTGTAGATATGATGTCAGAGGATAGAGAGGATGTTAGGAGGAAATGGCTCAAGAATATTTAGTAAAGTACAGCAGTACTTTCACAGACATTAATTTCATCCTCATGTACTATTCCTACTTCACAAGGATAAGAAATAAATATGCGGTGACCACAAAATAGCTCAAGATCTGAAAACCAAGGCTCAGAGAGGCTGAGAACGACTGTGGGATTAAGAAATATCAAAGTAAAATAGAACATGAAAGAATTAAAATTTGATCCTAGTTTCCTCTGATCCCAAAGCCCATGCTTTCTTGCAAACTCACATTACCTCAAACTATGGCTAAAGATCAAGTCACTTTGTCAAAACTTGGGTACAGCAGAGTTGGAAAGGCCAAGTCATTCCTGAGTTTTAAAAAAACACAGTTATAAGAACAGCCAGCATTTTTGAGCATTTAAGATGTATCAAATGCTTTTTTATGAGCTTTACATGTATTTTTCTTAATGTAACACTCACAAAAATACTGGGAGGTAACTAATATCTTCATTTTACAGCCCGTGACACTGGAGGATAGAGTTTAGGTATTTTGTGCCAGGTCACACATTTAGTAAGTGACAGAGCCTAGATCCAATTGTAAAAGTCTGATACAGAGTCCAGGCTTTTCATAGTACAAGGTCTGAGGGGATGAAGATCAGACCAATACAGAGAGAAATTCGCCAAGAAACTACAGCTCAGATGGGGCTTCCCGCAGCTGCCATGTCGCTGAGCACAGCACCTTGGAAGTGTAGAATAGGTCTTCTCTCCTCACAGTGCCGCTGGTCATCTTCTTCCAGAAGGCCTGCCCAATCTGCTCCTCATTTTGATAAAAGTACGCAGAGTCAAAGTGGCAGTAGCCTACTTCAATTGCTGTCTGGATGGCCTCCTCTACCTTACTTTTAGCAACCTAGGAGAATGTGGAAAGATAAAGACTTAACTCAAAACAGATGACCGATTCCATAAGCAGAGCTGTTCCACAGAACCTACTGTTTTCCCGAAGGCTGAGCGGTAGAGGTGACGGAGCTAGAGGATGAGGTATACACAGTTGTGAATATTTAACAACCAAGCATCCGAAGAAAAGAAGTCCTGGTTTGTGTATCTTCCAATTTCTATGGTGAAAATACTCCCACCATGGCAAATTTTAAGCTTCCAAAATTAGGAAGAGATGTTCATAAGACTCTGCTTTTCAACCCCTTACCGTATGTTTACACCATCTACATGATTCATGAGTTTATACAATCTATAGACTTACACTCTTAAATTAATTCATTCTATGAGGGTTTATCAATATCACTGAAATTGGTTTCAGTCCAGGAATTCAATGAGAATAATTGCAAAGATGTAACTGTAGACACAATAAATTAGCGATTTCCCTGCCTAAACTTGGAAGAGCGCTTCAAAGAACATTTGAGGAGGAAGAAAAATGTAAAATAAAAACTTTTTTTCCACTCAAAAAAATCTCCTAATTCTTATTTGTTACACTGGTTCTTAGGTGACACTTTCCCCTTCAAAACTTAGTTATTTTTCTTAGGTACCTACTGTCCTGTGCCCATCCCTAATTGTTCTCTTTCCATTACCATGTCTTATAACCTCACTCAGTAATTAAGATGCCTCTGGGGCATATTTCTTTCATTTCCAATTCCTGATGAGTCAACTGAGTTCCATGAAGATTCACTGACTGTCCCCAGGTTATATCCACATCAAGGCAGAAGCTGCACCTCCTGCGAGCCTTGTTGCTGACAGCCATGTGCCTTTCATGTTGGGAAATCAATCCTACAGCTTTTCTACACAATTATACACTTCATCACCAAGAACCACAGAGATGTGTCCTTGGGAGTATTCAGTGTTGGATCCAGAAAAATGCACAGAGTTCCGTCGCCCACAGAAAGGGAGAATTCCCGCTTGGCTCTCCCCCACACAGCCTTAACAGTCTGGCCCTGAGGAGACTGTTTTTACCCTGACCACCCTCTAACCTGTCCCTCAGTCTCCAAGTCCTATTGCCACAAAGCTGTCTCTAAACAGTCTGATTGGTGGTGGACATTGGAAATGGGACAGAGTGACTTCCTCAGAAGCCAGTTTGCTGTGAAGCTTCTGACAGGGTCATTGTGCACAACTGGTTTTGTTTATTCTGACATCCTGTGACATGGCTAGAACTGGACAGCCAGTGATGATAACAAAAACAGACTTACCTCAAATTCTGAAGATGGCCCTTGGGCAGGCAGCATCAAAACCACTTGGGTTCATTAGAAATGTAATTTTTAGCGCCTTAGCCCAGACCTATTCCAGGGATCAGAAGCTTTGGGGGCACCGCCTCCACATCTGCATTTTAAATTTGAAAAGTACTGACAGTGAAGTACAAAGTAACCTAGGCTGAAGAGATGTGTTCTACCAGTGAGGAAACTGGGACCCACATGAATTTCCCAAACTCACACTGTGACTGGTTCTGGCAGGAACCACGTCCGCCACCCCATGTCAGTCCAGGCCCAGTTCCGTGCTTCTACCTTACTGGGAGTGGAGGTGCCGAGCCCCAGCGTGGGCATGAAGTGTCCATCGTTCAGCTTTACAGAAAGGGGGACAATCCTACTCATCTTCTCCCACTCTTCCTGTGAAACAGATGTGGCTTTTCTTCTTTGTTAAAAGACAGCTATAGAGGGAAGAATAGCACAATGGCTATTCTTTTCAATAACAGCTTTAATGAGATATAATTCACATGCCGTGAAATCACCCTTTTTAAAGTATACATACAATTCTGTGGCTTTTAGTATCATATACAATTGTAGAACATCTTTATTATGCGTATCATCAAAGAAAACCCACACATTGGGAATAACATTCTGTTCCCCCATCCCTTCACCCCTGGCAACCGCTACTGTCTGTATGGCTTTGCTGCCTCTGGAAATTTGGTATAAATGGATTCATATAACATGTGGCCTTTTGGACAGCCTTTTACTTAGCATAATTTTTTCAAGTTCAGCACATATTAGTACTTTATTCCTTTTTATGACCAAATAATGTTCCATTCTATGGATATACCACATTTTGTTTATCCATTCACTGATACCTAGAAGTGGAGTTGCTGGGTTATATGGCAAACCCATGTTTAACCTTCAAAACACTGCCAAATGTTTTCCAAAACGGCTACACTATTTACATTACTAACCAAAATGTATGAGTTCCCATTTCCCCACATCCTCTTCGACTTACTATCTTTTTAATCATAGCTAGCTATCTTAGAGAGTGTGAAATGGTGTCTTAAGGTTTTAATTTTCCTAAAGACTTGTCAGATGGACTATCTTTCTGAGTACTCATGGGCCATGTATCTATCTTTTTATGGAGAAATGTGTATTCATATACTTTGCCCAGGTTTTCATGGGGTATTTGGCTTTTTATTATCAAGTTATATGTATGTGTTCTTTATATAGTCTAGGCGCAAATATTTCAACATATAAAAGATAAGAAAATACTTTTCATATGAGTGGTCTTTTAACTTTTCTGATGGTGTCTTTTGAAACATAAATGTCTTAAATGTTAATGAAAATCAACTTATCGATTTTTTGTCACTTTTGCTTTTGGTATCATATATCATACATCTAAGAAATTACTGCCTAACCCTAGGTCATGAAGATAGATGTATGTCTTTTCTACCCTGCTGGTACATCACATCAGTGGCCAAATAATATCTCTTTTTAATTACTTTTTAATGTATTCAAATTGAGAAATATAGTTGAGATCAGAGTTAGAACTTTATTAAATAGTTTAAAGATAAAAATGAAAATAGTTGTGCTGTTTTAATAATCAAAATTAACTATTTACATTTATGTAGCAATGATCCAAATTCATTGAGGTCATCAGATTTCTTTTCTGTCATGCATTATCTCTTATAACTACAGAAGATTTCATGCAAAGAGACCAATATTATTAGGTTGTAAATTTCTGAACTCTAACTTTGTTTTAACCTTGCAAGTCCCATCCCTCCCAGGCCTAAACTGGCGTATTAAAACATCTCCTGGAGCTGTTGGTGGGAGGCAGTGTTGGAGGAAGATGAAGACCAGTCTCGGATGAGAGGCTCTTGACTCCCTGAGACCAGTGGGCGTGACTTAGAAGACATTTCTTTATTGCAATTTCTACTTCCTTTGATTCTACAGAAGAAACTATCTTTCCAGCAACCCCCAAAGCCCAGGAGTCCAGTGAATCATCAAAGCGAGTCGTGACCGAAAAACAGCAGGAAGACGCAGAATGGGGGAGCAGAAGTGCGCAGTGGCTGCGTGGCTTAGACCGTTGTCCCCAGTCAGAACGGAAGTGCGCAGTGGCTGCGTGGCTTAGACCGTTGTCCCCAGTCAGAACAGAAGTGCGCAGTGGCTGCGTGGCTTAGACCGTTGTCCCCAGTCAGAACAGAAGTGCGCAGTGGCTGCGTGGCTTAGACCGTTGTCCCCAGTCAGAACAGAAGTGCGCAGTGGCTGCGTGGCTTAGACCGTTGTCCCCAGTCAGAGCAGAAGTGCGCAGTGGCTGCGTGGCTTAGACCGTTGTCCCCAGTCAGAACGGAAGTGCGCAGTGGCTGCGTGGCTTAGACCGTTGTCCCCAGTCAGAACGGAAGTGCGCAGTGGCTGCGTGGCTTAGACCGTTGTCCCCAGTCAGAACGGAAGTGCGCAGTGGCTGCGTGGCTTAGACCGTTGTCCCCAGTCAGAACGGAAGTGCGCAGTGGCTGCGTGGCTTAGACCGTTGTCCCCAGTCAGAACAGAAGTGCGCAGTGGCTGCGTGGCTTAGACCGTTGTCCCCAGTCAGAACAGAAGTGCGCAGTGGCTGCGTGGCTTAGACCGTTGTCCCCAGTCAGAACAGAAGTGCGCAGTGGCTGCGTGGCTTAGACCGTTGTCCCCAGTCAGAGCAGAAGTGCGCAGTGGCTGCGTGGCTTAGACCGTTGTCCCCAGTCAGAGCAGAAGTGCGCAGTGGCTGCGTGGCTTAGACCGTTGTCCCCAGTCAGAACAGAAGTGCGCAGTGGCTGCGTGGCTTAGACCGTTGTCCCCAGTCAGAGCAGAAGTGCGCAGTGGCTGCGTGGCTTAGACCACTGTCCCCAGTCAGAGCAGAAGTGCGCAGTGGCTGCGTGGCTTAGACCACTGTCCCCAGTCAGAGCAGAAGTGCGCAGTGGCTGCGTGGCTTAGACCGTTGTCCCCAGTCAGAGCAGAAGTGCGCAGTGGCTGCGTGGCTTAGACCACTGTCCCCAGTCAGAGCAGAAGTGCGCAGTGGCTGCGTGGCTTAGACCGTTGTCCCCAGTCAGAGCAGAAGTGCGCAGTGGCTGCGTGGCTTAGACCGTTGTCCCCAGTCAGAGCAGAAGTGCGCAGTGGCTGCGTGGCTTAGACCGTTGTCCCCAGTCAGAGCAGAAGTGCGCAGTGGCTGCGTGGCTTAGACCACTGTCCCCAGTCAGAGCAGAAGTGCGCAGTGGCTGCGTGGCTTAGACCACTGTCCCCAGTCAGAGCAGAAGTGCGCAGTGGCTGCGTGGCTTAGACCACTGTCCCCAGTCAGAGCAGAAGTGCGCAGTGGCTGCGTGGCTTAGACCACTGTCCCCAGTCAGAGCAGAAGTGCGCAGTGGCTGCGTGGCTTAGACCGTTGTCCCCAGTCAGAGCAGAAGTGCGCAGTGGCTGCGTGGCTTAGACCGTTGTCCCCAGTCAGAGCAGAAGTGCGCAGTGGCTGCGTGGCTTAGACCACTGTCCCCAGTCAGAGCAGAAGTGCGCAGTGGCTGCGTGGCTTAGACCGTTGTCCCCAGTCAGAGCAGAAGTGCGCAGTGGCTGCGTGGCTTAGACCGTTGTCCCCAGTCAGAGCAGAAGTGCGCAGTGGCTGCGTGGCTTAGACCGTTGTCCCCAGTCAGAGCAGAAGTGCGCAGTGGCTGCGTGGCTTAGACCGTTGTCCCCAGTCAGAGCAGAAGTGCGCAGTGGCCTCGTGGCTTAGACCGTTGTCCCCAGTCAGAACAGAAGTGCGCAGTGGCTGCGTGGCTTAGACCACTGTCCCCAGTCTAAGCAGAAGTGCGCAGTGGCTGCGTGGCTTAGACCGTTGTCCCCAGTCAGAGCAGAAGTGCGCAGTGGCTGCGTGGCTTAGACCGTTGTCCCCAGTCAGAGCAGAAGTGCGCAGTGGCTGCGTGGCTTAGACCGTTGTCCCCAGTCAGAGCAGAAGTGCGCAGTGGCTGCGTGGCTTAGACCGTTGTCCCCAGTCAGAGCAGAAGTGCGCAGTGGCTGCGTGGCTTAGACCACTGTCCCCAGTCAGAGCAGAAGTGCGCAGTGGCTGCGTGGCTTAGACCACTGTCCCCAGTCAGAGCAGAAGTGCGCAGTGGCTGCGTGGCTTAGACCACTGTCCCCAGTCAGAGCAGAAGTGCGCAGTGGCTGCGTGGCTTAGACCACTGTCCCCAGTCAGAGCAGAAGTGCGCAGTGGCTGCGTGGCTTAGACCGTTGTCCCCAGTCAGAACAGAAGTGCGCAGTGGCTGCGTGGCTTAGACCGTTGTCCCCAGTCAGAACAGAAGTGCGCAGTGGCTGCGTGGCTTAGACCGTTGTCCCCAGTCAGAGCAGAAGTGCGCAGTGGCTGCGTGGCTTAGACCGTTGTCCCCAGTCAGAACGGAAGTGCGCAGTGGCTGCGTGGCTTAGACCGTTGTCCCCAGTCAGAACGGAAGTGCGCAGTGGCTGCGTGGCTTAGACCATTGTCCCCAGTCAGAACGGAAGTGCGCAGTGGCTGCGTGGCTTAGACCATTGTCCCCAGTCAGAACAGAAGTGCGCAGTGGCTGCGTGGCTTAGACCATTGTCCCCAGTCAGAACAGGTCTGACACATCTAATCACTTGACAAACAGTCATCAGAAATAATGAGACAGAATTTGAAGATGTTGGTGGAACAAACCTCATGTCAACAGAACATGATGCAGGAGCTTGTAGAAGCTAATCAGCAGCCTAACAGTGAGCTTGAGCTAGACCAAAATGAGCAGCACGTCCCGGGCAGCGAGCTACTGACTTGCAACAGATCATGGAGCGTGTGGAATCCCAAGCTGGGGAATGGGAGGATGAATCCCTAAAGAGGTTTGCCAGCCACAGAATAAAGGGAGTGAAAAGGAGAGAAAACTTCAAAGGCAAAGTGCCAGCGGTACAAGAAAAACTAAGGGAGCAACAAGAAACGATTGCTGCTTTGCAAAATGGTGTCTATAGATGAAAAGGGGGGAAGAAAGTGCATAGTCACTCAAAACAAGAGTGTCTGCCTGTCTCTGCAGCAGAGTTCCTCAGACCATCGTGGGTAGACAGTTGCTTTGCCTGATTGCCCTGAACCCAAAATTAGAAAAATCCATCCACAAAGGCAACAGGGAGAAGGTGAAAGGCAGTCAGAAGAAGAGAAAGACGACAAATCTCTATGCCTCACCAGCTTGTAAAGGCCTCCTAATGTCCTCACAGAAGAACTCCAGGATTCAGCGTCTAAGACTCACGCAGGTGTAAGTGAAAAACTGAACCTCCACAAAGCTCTGGAAACCAGGCCCACACAACATGCATTAAGACTTTATCAACAGCAAGTGAAGAAACTGGTAAAGGCCTCTAAGAAAAGCATCAAATTAGTCACAAAAAGATGAGCCCAGCAAAGAGAACCAACACCAGGCCCTGGCTGAGCAGAGCCACTTCCAGGCGCAGGGAAATGTCCGTGCAGTTCTCCACAGTCCAGGAGCTCCAGGAATAATGTATAAGCAGAACAAAGGAGGAGCCCAAAACTTCAATGAAGTTCCTGTTCAAGATCATGGATTTGAGTATCGTGTTCCTAAAACAGAAATACGGGCAGACCAACTGACAAACCTGAACAATTTGTGTAAGTCTTTGAAAATAACTATCTGCAGGACTGGTGTCTTGGCATAATTTAAAGGAGCAGGCTGAAAATGAAGGCATCAAAGCTGGAGATTTGTTGTTTATGATAGATACCATGTTGGAAGAAGGGGAAAATAAGGAAAAAGACAGCAATACGCCAGATGTGCAAGCTCCTTACCCTCACTCCCCAAACTGATGTGCCTTCTTTAAATGGAGTCTGTCCCTGAGTGAGCGAGGTTCACACTAAGCTTGGAGAAAGGAACCATGCCGTGAGAAAGCTTCAGGAACTCTTGGTATTGGAGAACCATCTCTACTGTGCACTGCTGTAACACAGCTGGGAGATGTGTGCAGGCTGATTACTGAGAATATGAAGGAGCCGACTGAACAGGTGTTGGGACCTGAGCACCTCCAAAGCATTAGCTTTGGAAGCTAACAAGTTGGAAGAAGATGAGGAATTTTTTCCAGAATGTCAGGCATTTACTAATGATCTACTTGAAATCTTAGAAATCTATGACTTGGATGCCATTGTACCTGCAGTAAAGAAATTAAAAGTACTTTCATACTGAAAACATATCAAATCATTTTTACTGTGTAAATTGCATTCTTAACCTTTTGTATTTTGTAAGACTGATCTTACTTTGGGACAAGGGCTACAAAATGCATTTGCTCTCAGAATTCATCACTTTTTTAGAAGTGGGTCATTCTCCATCTATCTAGTATTTATTAACTTGAAGATTCTTATATAGAAAAAGGTTGCTAAATTAAAGTAGTAAATTTACTTTAAATCTCTTAATCATTTCTTAACTCATTCTTGAGTGCTTAAAATTTAAGGTTGTCTTAAAGTAGAGTTTGTGAGTAAAAGAGGAACTCAAGAAGAGAGATATTCCAAATAACTTCAGGGTCTGGTGACCTTTGGATCAGGGTAAAAGACATGCCTCTGGTAAGTCCAGCCACTAGGAAGCTATCACTCTCCCACAAGGATTAATTGGCACATTCTATTAAGATAGCCCTTCCTGGCACTTGCTCTTTGAAAGCAGGAAGAAGAAAAGAGAGAAAGAAAGAAAGAAAAAATGTTGTATCATTTAGTTAGAGTAGGAAATGAAGCCTGGTGTATAATAAATAGATAAGTAGTCCATCATAACATGAAAAGTATCTTTTTTGCAACCTTGATGTAATGCACTTTTTATAAGGACATGAGGCCTTAAATAAAAATTTGTAAATAAGTAAATAAAACACCTCCTCCCCACCACACAAAAGAGAGTCTGGTCAAGTTGCTAATAAGTATATTCAACCTAACTTGCACATATGAAATATATATTTTTTAGTGATATCATTTCCATATGTCTGCTTAGAACTTTTTGACTGAGGATGTCCCAATACTGTCATATAGGCAGTGAGATAAAGGTGTTCCCGTGCCATTGATTAGAGTATAGACACTAACGGGCATACCCTTTTAATAAACTTGTTTGGAAATGTCAGTTAAGACTTTCAGCTTTCATACAAAAATTCAATTTCTAGATTCCATTCTAAATAAATGATCTAACTTTCAAAAAAGATATATATAAAGAAGTTTATTTCAACATTATTAATAATAGACAAAAGCTGGGGAGCACTCAAAAATGACCAAGGACATAAAAATCATTATAACTTATATACATCAATTATAACACCTTGATAACGCATTTAATATGAAGGAGAGATGCAGTAAAAGTAAAAGTAGTGTACACAAACAATATTTATGCAGATTTTACAGAATGGAAAATTACTAAACTGTTGTGTTAAGTGAAAGTACAGAGATGGTGTATGAAGTAAGATCTAACTATGAACACAGCATATAAATGTAATATGATATTCCAAAATGTTGGTTACTATGACTTTTTATTTATAATAGTTTTTAAGATTTATAAATCCAAATGTCCTATTTTCAAAAGCCAGATTAAAATTTATTTTAACATTTTCTGCGTTTGCAGATTCTCCAGCAGAACTGGCTGACTTGTGCTCAGCCTAGTCACCTTTAGAGCCCTCAGATGCTTCTTTCCAACCTGCTGTCACAGCCCCGCTCCCCAGCGCTCCTCTCACCATGACTTCTGACATTGGCCAGGGTTTCCTAGCGCTGCTTTCATCTCTGTCTTCCTGAGTGTGGAATTTGCTGGAAGCCCTTGTTACACAAAGACAGCCCACCGCACCTTCCACTTGTCCCCTAGGCCAGGCCAGAGGCAGTAGAACTGTGATGTTTTGTTGCCCAGGGCTCTGATTCAGCCTCCGCAGTGCCCTCCTCAGACCTGAGTCTCTGGTCATTTTCCTTTGATTTACACAACTTCCTTAGTCAAGTAACCGTCAGCATAGTAGAATATTAATGGTCAGTAACACCTCACGCTCTAAGAAACACAGCAAATTAAGTTGAAAAAATAATGTGAATTCACACCTTTAAAATTTTTTCCAGCCCTGTCTCTCCTAAAGGTGTCACACACCCTACAGCAGCACTGTCACCCCCAGAAAGTTCCACGTGCACCACCAATAATCAAAATTTGGTTACTAACTCTAGTTCCCGCTGAGAATGCTGTCTTCTTGTGCATTAGCTATTTTCATTCTTGCAACAGAAAAATTCAGGACAGATCTAAATATTGTGTTATTGCTGGAAAGCCAACCTGGTTTCAAAGCTGCACCCAATGATCCTGAAAGTACAAAAGTGCCTGCGGAGGCGGTCCTGCCAGACGTCTGTGACAGCCGGAAAATAAAAATAAGGTCAACATTGTTATCTGCAACAAGTAGAATCGATAAAAAGCTGCAAAACAAAAATTATACTGAAGAATTAAAAATGAATATGAAGTTTAAGAAACGTTGAAATATTAAGAGTGAATATAAAATATGTTTAATTACTCAGAGACTTTCATGTGTTAGGGAAGGTAATATGAGTGGGTGCTTTTCTCTTTTGTATTATGGTCAGGTCAGAGATTAGAGGTATACACTTCTTTCTGGTATGGAAAGCAGGAGATTGAGAGCAAGCTAAGCAGTTCTGAGAGTGTGGCAGGTACAAGAACAGATCAGTACAACTAGTCACCAGTCACAAAATAAAGGTCAAGTGCCTCAGTGAGATACAGGTGATGTAACACTAATAACGGGCCACTCCAAAAAGGCACCACTCAGGGTCACATCAGAATCCAAAATGACTAAAGACAAAAGGTACAAACATTTTTAAAAGGGTGCAGAAGGTAAAGTTTTACCTCAGAGAGAACTCAGCCTAAATGTCAGTGGTCTTAAGTGTGAATTATCCCTGAAGAAGCAATTGTGCCCAGACCTGCTGGGAGTTGCTGATCCCAGCTCAGCAATTCCAGTGGCCTTGGTGAACGCTGAAAGTAAGCTCAAGTTCATATAACTTTTAGGTGTCACGAAATACTATTAATCTTTTACACTTTCCTTTTACATTTTTTCAACCGTTAAAAACGTATAGACCATATTTAGCTCATGGGCCTTACAAAAACTCAGGCAGTGTGCCTAGACCCGTGGGCCATAGCTTTATGAAATTAGTAGACATTGTTATGAGGGCTGTAATTATTCTTCTATAAATATTGTGGGGTTTTTTGTTTTTTGTTGTTTTGGGTGGGGACAAAGTCTCACTTGTCACCCTCAGTAGAGTTCTGTGGCGTCGCAGCTTACAGCAAACTCAAACCCTTGGGCTCAAGTGATTCTCTTGCCTCAGCCTCCCAACTAGCTGGGACTACAGCTAGTCTCGCTCAGGCTGGTCTCGAACCTGTGAACTCAGGCAATCCACCAGCCTCAGCCTCCCAGAGTGCTGGGATCACAGGCATGACCCACCACACCTGACCCTAAATTATTTTTTTAGTTGTGGTAAAATAAGCATATTTATTTTTTAACCATTCCTAAGCATCTACTCGAGTGGCATTAACTACATTCACGATGTTGTCTAACCATCTTGCAGCTCCTATGCCAAAAACATTTTTGTCATCCCCTGGAGAAATCCTGTACCTGGTAGAGAGGTTGCACGATGGCCCTCCAAGGGCCGGGCGCCTGTCCCCGGGACAGTGGCAGCTGCAGGCGAGGCATGGGTGCAGCGATCCGCAGACGCACAGCCAGGGCTGGCGCTCACCTGCCCGAGATGCGCTCGCCTGCGCCGCCCGCCAGCCCGGGCGCTTCCAGCCGGCGGCCCCGCCCCCGCCCCCGCCCGCCCCGCGGACACCTGTGCGCGCGGCTGGACCGGCCTGGCTGGCCTCCCCCAAGCCCCCGCCCCCGGGGCCCCCTGCGTTCTATTTCTCGTTCTTTCTGCACAGCGCTGTAGTTCTCCTACAGCAAGAAAATAGGTTCAGAGAGTCAGACAGCCGTGTAAGTGTGGACGCTGCCTCCCGGTCAGGGGGGCCCCACGCGCGCCCGCCGCTGTCCCAGAGTCCAGCCACCGACTCAGTACAGACCAACCTGATACTTACCTAGGGGTCAAAAGCATTGGTTCAAGGACAGGGGTTCTAAGAAAGCCGGGCCAGTATTCCTTGGGATTTTTTCCTCTTGGTCCCCGCATACCCCGCTCAAAATCAAGGTTATAGAGATCTTAATTCTTTCTCAATCCCAGGCTGTGCGGCGCCCGCGTCCCCAGCCCAGCGCGTGCGGTGTCGCCGCCTCGCCGGCCTCGCAGTGGCTTCAGGGGGTACCCTGTGGCTTTCCCCCACTACTTTCCTTTACAGAGCACCTAATTTCAAATATTAAAAAGCCCAAGAATTGGAAGAATTTCCTTTTATTTGAATTTTAAAGCAGTGTTCTGAAAGTGTAGTCCCGGGACCTGGGGGGTCCCTAGCGTCATTTGCAGAGGGGTGATAAAACCAAAAAACCATATTGCAACAAATTGAATACCGAAGTAAATTTGAGATTCTAGGTGTTTTCTAGTAAACTACTTATTAGATTTTTTAAAATGTAAAAAATACCACTTTTCTCCCTAAATGATGTTTGTTTTAGAAAAGCAAAGATTTTTATAAAACGCTTATGTCAATATGTTTCAAACTTACTTAAGCTACACCAGGCTGTGAGGAAATATGGAAAGTTCACTTTATGGGGTCTGTTTAACTGATAACAAACCTGATGAGTAAAACCAGAAAGGACAGAAAAAAATCATTGCTCAATAACACTGATAAACCTACAAGTTTAATTCTAAATAAAAACATTACCTAATAGAACCCGGGACTATATCAAATAATAAAATATACTAACAATATAAATATTTTTGTTAATGATAAAATAATCATTTAATATCAGGACATCTAGCAATGCAATCCATTATACGAATAAATTTTTTTTTTTTTTTTTTTGTAGAGACAGAGTCTCACTTTATGGCCCTCGGTGGAGTGCCATGGCCTCGCACAGCTCACAGCAACCTCCAACTCCTGGGCTTAAGCGATTCTCTTGCCTCAGCCTCCCGAGTAGCTGGGACTACAGGCCCCCACCACAACGCCCGGCTATTTTTTGGTTGCAGTTTGGCCGGGGCCAGGTTTGAACCCCTCACCCTCGGTATATGGGGCCGGCGCCTTACCAACTGAGCCACAGGCGCCGCCCTATACGAATAAATTTTTAAAAGAATAAAAGCAAAAGATCCTATCTATGGTTGTCTAATGATATTTTGTACAAATAAAACTGTAAGCAATATATAAATTGAAGAACTTTCTAGTGGTAAGAAATAATTTGCAAACATGTAATTTTTCCTATTGCAAAATATTTAATTAAAATCTGTTAATAAAGAGATCTCTTCTCCATTTTAAAATTTCTATGAGTACTTGATCAAGCCCAGGGCATCATCAGTTGAAGATTAGAGCCTTATTTTGTGTAAGAAAAGCATGATGCTAATGATTATTATTACTTTAAGATACTATTAATTAGAGATAGTAAACTTTGAAAAAATATGTACTTTAGAATTGACTAACTATAGAAAAATTGTCTCAGAGGCTACAACACAAAAATAACAAAAGAAAATAACTGGTGAAATTGGATATGATTTTATAACTAGAAGACCCAAGATATTTTAGTAAAAAACAATTACTTGAGTGAACTGGAGATTTTTCTAGCTGAATACAAAACAAATGCACCAGACGTGAGCAAAAACACTTAGAAATGGAAACAAGGAAAATGCTGCATTCATTTCCATGATAACAACTCCAAATACTTAGGGAAAAACTTAAGTATGATAGATCTTCCACAAGGAAAGACAATAGGAAATTCTTGAAGGCATAAAATAAGATCTGAATAGGTGAAAATGTTGCAACATTTTTGGATGAGAAGACAATCCATTAAAATATAAAGTGTCATAAAATATGTATACAATAAGCAATTCTCTTTCAAATTCTAACTAGCTTGTTTTTAATAAGATACAATTTTCTTCAAGCATATATAAATGCAAGAGGGAACATTTACAAAAAGAAAAAAACAGTAAAGGAGACTTGCCTTACTGAACCTCAGAACTTTCTGTGAACCTCCTATAGTCTGACAATAGTATTGGTATAAAGTTACACAGAAATATCAGTGAAACAGGATAGGAAATTCAGAACTAGGTTTCATTTATATGAGAATTCAAGATATAATTCAAAGGGCAGTGCAATTCAGAAGGAAATAATTGTTTAATAAATAATGCTGGAAACGCTATCCACCGCAAAGTAAAAAAGAGAATTAAACTTTTGCTCTTACCATATATAAAAATAAATTTCAGATACATAAATAATATAAAGCATAAAAACAGAGGAAAAAAACCCAAGAAGTTCCAAGGTGCAGTCTTGTGTAACAGAATACTTTGTTAGACTAGAACAAAAAATTAATTTATAGGAAAGAAGAGGCAGAGATACTTGATATAAAAATTAAAACTTTTTCAGGGAAAAAAATGTACTATTGACAGAGTTAAGAGGAAAATAATAGATTTGGGAAAAGCAAGCAAAAAGAAAGGAAAAGAAGCTGATAACCTGTGAGAGCTCTTAAAAGTTGACAAAAAGAGGACCATTTATTTAAAAATTAATAAGGTTATGAGGAGGTGTTTGATGAACATGATAAGTGATTTGTTGCTTCATGTTTCATCCCTGACCCCCGCGAGGAGCGTGAACTCTGAGGAGCTTTCCCTCTCCCTCCCTTTTCCCCTTTTCTCCGGTGACCCTGACCTTAGAGTCGCAGAGTCGGGGCTGGGGCTTCTGGACTCAGCGGGTCGGGCCTCGCGGGACCGTGTGGGGAGCGACTGGGGAATCCGTCTGGGTCGTGTTTGCGCTGCAGACAGTTGACCCGCAGAGCACCGGCTGCTCAGCCAGGACTCCCACCCTCGGGGCAGCGCCTCCTCAGCGCCCTGGTCTTGACCGTCAGGCAGAAGCACAGGTGACTTCTCTGCAGGTCCCCAGTCCTAGTATCCCAGCTAAAGGGCCTTGTCATTCCCCAAACAGGGCCGCAGCGCCCCGGGGTGTCAGCGCACCTGCTGCTGGTGACCATTTCCAGTTCAGGGGCCTGGAAAGTGAGTCCAGGGTGAGTTCCTGCCCGTGAGGGTTAGGAATGTCCCCGGAGGTGGTGAAGAAGCCCCGGCCGGCCCCCCTGGTTTCCCTGCAGCCTGTTGAGAAAGCACAGACCTCCCCGCCCTCTCTCAGTGGCCCCACAGCCATTGCGCCCCTTGGCTGCGTCCTGCGTTGACCGCGTTGTAAAGTCATTACGCGGCTGGGGAGTTCTGAGACCGGGCAGTTCC
The DNA here is from genome assembly GCF_027406575.1 of Nycticebus coucang. Classification (NCBI taxonomy): domain Eukaryota; kingdom Metazoa; phylum Chordata; class Mammalia; order Primates; family Lorisidae; genus Nycticebus; species Nycticebus coucang. The sequence continues at coordinate 65,783,202 of NC_069799.1, read as the reverse complement.
ATGAGACCAGGCAGGTCCAGAGTGAGGGACTAGAGGTGTAAAGGTTTTATCCCACACAAAGGTTCCCAGGGAGAACAGGCATGTCCTGCAAGGCCCAGGGGTGGGGCACTGGAGACGGAGGGGTGGAGGGTCAGGGGAGGTGTAAAGTTTTTATCATACACAGATGTCCCAAGGGAGAACATGGCAGCCCTGAAGAGAGGGTGGATAGGCCAGGAGAGGGGCCTCCATTGTGGTTTCCTGGGGAAGAGTGGGGAGCCCAGGCCACCTGGGCTGGGGATGGGCTGGCCAGCTTGAAGGGGCATCCCTGAAAACTCCCATTCACTCTGACAGTTAGGGTATGATGTGGGGCTATGGAAAGTCTCCAGATGTTTGGGGTAAGCCAGGGTTTACCTGGGAACAGCTGGTAGCCACTCTGTAGATGTCAGAGCATCAAGTCACAAAAGGTAAAAATATAGCTCAGATAACCAGAGATTGAATGTGAGGCTTCCCTGGGAAGAAGGGATCAGTCTCCACTTTCCATTAGGGAAAATGAAGGACAGATTCTAGACCCACAGTACAAACGCACATACATTTCCATGCACAATTTGCCTGGGTAATAAGAAAGGAAAGCTTTTTGTTAAATATTGACTTTATGTGGTATCTTGGCTGTTGGTGGTATTTGGCTTAATTCTTAATTTGGCTTAATTCTTCTTGGCAAAAGTGGGCTGAGGCACCTACTGTCCCACAGATGAGAACCAAGGTCTGGGCTTGTCCACCAGCAGAAGGTGCGCCAGGATGTTCGTTTGGGGAACCACCTGGCCCTTTAGCTGGAATACGAGGATATGGGCACCTGCGAACAATTTAGATAGAACTGGAGGCAATTATCCTAAGTGAAATACCTCAGGAATGGAAAAAGGAAAACCTACCCCAGGTTCTTACTGTCAGTGGAGTGGGGGGTGGGCCCTGAAACTGAGAAGGGGCAGGGTGTGAGCCGAGTGAGGGATAACAATCTGTCTACCGGGTATCAATGGGATGGACTCTGCGGTGATGTGTGTGTTAAAGGCTGGACGTCAACATTATACAGTCTACCCATGAAACAAACACACCGGTATCCCCTTAATTTATTAAAATTTTTAAAAACCAACTAAATGAATGAACACCAGCACTACTGTGCATCACATATTATTAATTCTGGAAGTTTTAATTTAAAGGGGACATGGTGTGCACACCTTGACCAAGCTGACCTAGTTTGAAAGCCGTCTGGGAAACAAAGTTGAGGAAACATAACTTAGGCTAGTTTAAAAAAACATCAAGTGTGGGGCAGAGGAAAAACATAAAAAATAAAAATAAAACGTAAAGTGTGAGAATGCGGGAGAAGGGTTACATTATCTCAGGCCAAGTGGTAAGACTGAGGGAACACAGCCCCTCTCTGGCCTCCTCAGAGGCTTCTATTGATTTCTAACAATGGTGCATGTCCAAAAGGCAAAAATGCCAAACTTAGGGTGGAGAGAAGCCCAAGTCCCCAGGAAGACTGGATAGAGACAGAGGCTGGGTAAGAGGTGGGGGGGTCACTAACAAAACTGCCAGTCGCCAGTCTAGAAGGGAGAGTGAAACTCCAGTTGAACCCCAGCTGGGGAAGTTCGCGGTTTTCCTAATCTAACTGCACATCCAAAGTTCAAAGAACTGAGCCCCTCCCCGCTGTTGACTCAGCACACAGGGGAGGTCTTTCCCTGCTGGCCCCTCCGGGCTCTCTTTCTCTCCTGTGGTTTTGAGGCAGGACCAGGACTGGAGCAGGGTGCCCTGCTGAGCAGTCACCATTTACTATAGCTTGGAAAAATAATTCTAGTCAGTGAATATATGTACCTACCTCCAATCTACACGTTGAGGATGATCTCAAGTCTCTAAAACCGCGAAAGCGAACGCACATTTGTATAGAAAATCATGAAGGGAGACGCACCAAGGGTTAAACCATATGGAATAGGAGAATTACTGGTATTTTTTGTTCTTCAATTTTCCAAAGTTTTTGGAATTCATCCTTATTATTGCAATAACTAAAAAGAACAAACATCATTGTCGAAGTCTTTATTATTTTATATAAGGAAGAAAAGGAAAGGCAAGCAACCGGAAACCACAGAACCCGCGTCCCAGTGCCTTCCAGGGCTACCGTGCTTCTCTCCTCACTGACAAGAAATTCGGGTAGTGACCTTTGATAGCTCATGGTTAATATTTTTCCAAAAATGGATAATTAGGGTGGTCAACAGCACTGAAAGAGAAGGAAAGATATTCATTAACTCTTGCTTCACACTGTCAAAGAACAGATTTCTCTGAAGGTTCGGCCAAGATGGGTTGAGATTTGAGTTTATTACACAACCTTGTAACTACCTGTACCCTGGACGCACAGGAAAGCTCCCTGCATCTCTGATAACCACACCTGCACAGTGCCGGACTGTTTTCTTAATTAAAATTTATAAGAATGCTTATATTCAGTAATGAGTATTATTCTTGTTTTTCTTTTTTCTTCCATGTTTTTTTTCTCTGTTTTACCATTAGTCCTTTGCAATCGAACATCACTGAAGGGTCCCTTCTCGGCAGTGGTGTGCGCCAGGAGCCATGTCACCCACGTGGCCACACAGGTGAGTGAGACGAGGCCTCATGGTCTCACGAGGCTGATCACAGCCTGGCACTGAGAAGCTCGGGTACGGGAAGGTGCTTCCCACATTATTCTCACTCAGATGTCTGGGTCACGGTCCTGCGGTTCTTTTCCAAAAAGGAGAGGGACCCTGAAGAGCTTTCTGAAATCTTTGTTCTCATGAGTAAATTTTGATGCTTCTTAGTAAATCTGCTCCCTGCCTGAGGACTCTCCTTTCCCCTGAGCCCAGAGATCCCACAATATCCCGTGTGTGAATAAACCACAGTCAAGGGCCGTGGGGCACTCCAGAGCTGGGCTTCTCATGGACTAAGATGGCACTTCCGTAACAGCCTTGACCTCAAGGTCAGAGAAAGCCCAGCAGCTCTCATCCTGGTAAAGCCACTGGAGACCCATCAGTCTCTACCACTGGAGGGTCAGTAGACGTCATGACAGTTTGCAGTTCAGCTTGGTGACATCACACAGCTCAGAAGTGGGAGCGATGGTGGGTGAAGGGGGCCATGGAGGAGCAAGTGGAGGAGCCGGGAGTGTTCTGGAGAGGACGCCACGCCCAGTCCAAGTGTGCTGGACGCTGAGGGGAGGAGAACACAGGCACACTCGCCCTCCAGAACCCCTCCCCACAGGAATGTGAAAATCAGGGCTCCTGCCGCCTTGGCACAGAGAGAAGGGCGGCCCTGCTGGGTCCCTCGCTACACATAGTTCATTCCTACTGCACTCATTTTTCTTCATTTTCCTTCTGATTATAACATAAATTAAAGAGGGGACATTCTCCTGGGCCCCTGAAAGCACAGCGGGCAGTAGGCACCATGCCTTCACGTCTAAAGGGCAGAGAGGCGAGGGCACCAGGAACCGGGTTGTCAGGGGCAAACTTCCCAGGTCCCCAGACTCACACTTCTGCAGGGCAGAGACTGAGCCCTGGAGGAACCTGTGGTCTGAGGGCTCTGGGCTGCTCACGTTTCATGCCTGTGCCCACAGTCAGGCCTGACATTATGATTTAGGGAAGCCTGTTGCTCTGTTTACCTGCACGAGACAGGAAACAACCCGCCAAACAGTCTGAAATAGTCACTTACAATTGGAATGTACTATAGTGGAAATTTCTGTTGAGGCTGTCCAGGGCCTTCATGTCCTCAGGAGTCAGCTCAAAGTCAAAAACCTGAAAGGAAGGAAAGACTCATGCTGACCTGTCCCCAGGACAGCAGCTTCCACCCAGGACTAGGAGGATGTTCCCGGAGGCAGAGGCAGGAGGGACTCAGGGCACCTGGGCCTTGTCATCGGCCTGTGGTGCACGTGGCCTGAGGCCTCTCTGGCCCGAGCTCTGCCCTCCTCTCCCAGCCCCTTCTACTCTGCCCCCTGCACCAAAGAAAGCCACACAACTCGTCCATCTTTAATTCTGCCAGGAAAATTTCCGCAGACAGAAAACTATCATTTTATTTCCAAACACGAGAAGAATCTGGGAAAAATACCTGCTACCTTGACTTGAACAGAAACTTTGGGGTGTTTCCCTCCTTACACCCCCTGGAACGTGACCCAGCCTTGGTGGATCAAGTCCTGGACCACAAGACAAGCCCCCTCCAAGCACCTGTGGGCCTCAGGGCAAAGCACTTCCGGACCAGCTGACCCACCTCACCCCTTGCTCGCCTGTCCCCAGACACTGGGTGTTTCCAGCTCTGTCTGCTCCTCCCTGTAGGAACCTTTCTAACTGGTCTTGAGACACACAGAGCTCACGTTCAAAGACTTTCCCCTTTTGAATAAATCTCTTACATAAGTTCAGACTTGTTTTCTGTGACAAAACGTAACCCCTGGTATATAGTCCCTTAATAGCAAAGCAGAGACAAATTTTTTAAAAACATTAATTTCATTCTTTCATGTAGGAAACAATTTTATCAAAAACTCAGAGCCCTATATACCTATGTCCCTGCCTATCCATCTATCCATCTATTTACCATCTATGTATATATAATGCATTTACACATATGTATATACACACACAGAAATGCATTGAATAGGCAGATAGATCACAGATGGATAGACAGGGAGATATATATACACACAAAAAAAAATGTAACCCACCATCAGTTTTTCTGTTATTCTTTTTGAAAACATACTCCAGAAGTAATATGGGTGCCATGGGGGGGCATGTATCAATATGTTGACTTGAATTTAAAAAAGAACATAAGATTTTTTCTATTTTGATAAACAATAAAATTTAGATTTACCTACTCAATTTTTCCAAGAACGAATAAGCTTAACCTACTGCTGCAATTTGAAGTAAATGCATCTAAAAATGATAGGTGTCAAATGTCACTTTTATAAATATTAAACTTATGATGCAGTTTCCAGCTGTCATCTTAATATGGGAAATAGTTAACACACTCTTTTAAGATTATTTTAACATTGAAAACAAAGTTAGTTGAAGCTTTTTAAGGGCCAGAGTATATATGGGGAAGGGACATAACTTCACTCACTCGGCAGCTACTCTGCTGAGTGTAACTGGCTGTCCAGCTTCCTCCCTGTCAAGAACCCTGCCGGAGAGGAGGTGGTGAGGGTGACACGGGGTCCCTGCAGTCAGGGCCTCACCTTGGAGACAGCACACTAGCCTGTAAGCCAGCAAAGTCGGCTGCGAAGGAAAAGCCTCCCTAAGGAGCCAGGTCAAGGACGACAGTGGTCACAAGACGTGCTGGGGTGTCTCAGTGGCTCATCAAACAAGATAATCCTTTCTTTTTTTTTTTGGCCAGAGCTGAGTTTGAACCCACCACCTTTGGCATATGGGAACGGCGCCCTAGTCCTTTGAGCTACAGGCGCCGCCCCCAAACCAGATAACCCTATTTGTGTTTGTTCATAAAACACAAAGAGGAGTTTGCCAGGTAGAGAAGGTGAAAGAGAGGAACCAGGAAGTCTATAGAACAAACAAACAAAAAAGATAATGGAGCTGAAATTTGCTTAGTGTCACACAACTAGTGGGGGCAAAGCCAAGTCCGGGGGAGACATCTGAGGACTCCGAGCCCAGAGCTCTCCCTTCACCGCCTTCCAAGCTGCCCCACGTGGGGGGTGACGGGGATGAGGGAGACATGGTGCCTGTTCTCCGCCTGTAGACGCCCAGCCCAGCTCCTGGGCTCCCTCCGGGAGATGCACACAGCCCTACCTGGAAGTTCTCTTTGATTCTCTGCTCATTGAAGCTCTTGGCCAAGACCACCACACCCCGCTGCAGGTGGTAGCGCAGGGCCACCTGGCCTGGGCTCCGATGGTGCTTCTTGGCAATGGCCTTCAAGACCGGCTCCTCCAAGAGATGTGGGCTGTCACTGTCCACCCTGAACAAAACACACAATAACACACGTGTGAAAAAGGAGGATGGTGAATCAGGAGTGTTCCGCCCTTTCCCCCAAACTCCCCAGGGAGCTGACAGCAGACGCAATATCGTGTGAATAACAGAGTCCCATAAACACGCACAGAGATTTGTCCTCACTGCAGCATGCTGGAGACAGCTGGACTGTCCATCAGCACACGAGCTTGTAAAGAGCGTGTGGTGTGTTTGTACGTGGAACGTTACCCAGCAATAAAACAGAAAGCCCTGCAGAGACTGGCCGCTGCGTGGCTGCCTGTGACTGACGGGGCAGCAGAGCCGACACAAAGTGACACGTACGCCGTCCTCACAGGACGTCCTCACCTCATATGAGATGTCAGCAGAGGGGCTCGCTAGAGGTGCAGAGGAATTGTCTCAGGAGGACACAGAGGGATCTGGGGGAGGCAGAATGTCCCCGTGTCACGGCAGGGTGTGGGTGGCACCGGGCGTGGTGGGGTCTGCACTGCACAGCTGAGACAGGTGTCCTTAGAACCACCCGAAATAAGGGCATTGAGAGGAACAGGGACTCGGCAGACACCAGATGGAATAGGAGGGGCAGAATGTGGGGGGCGGTGAAGCCCCAGGATCGCCCGTGGGCGTTCTCTACAGCGTAGATTTTACTTCCGGATATTTGAATTTTCCATAATAACATGTTAAAACTTTGTTTTAAAACAATGTTTCATCATAGAAATGGAAATAGAATTTCTGGCGTAGGTTAACCCTGACAGTCTTATTACCACTTTGGGTCTCTGTGGGACCCCAGGGCCCTGTAGGCGACTAGGACGATGTCCTTGGACTGGCAGAACTGCAGGAGTTTGCTCTGGTTGAGGTAGAGGTGACATTCCACCTGCAATTTCCCAGACGAAAAGGTGTCAGAATGCATGAGCAAAGAGATACGTGTAAATTTACGAAGCAGTCTGGAGGATAGCTAACACTGTATTTTACTCATGCACCTTTTAAAATGCCTTAAAATCCCACCAGTTGTCAACCAATGCAGTATTTCCCTTCTTGTTCTCTTTCTCTTACTGTTTTAAACTGATTATATCCCTTTTGCTGTAATTGTAGCAATTAACGATCGTTTGTTACTATACACAGAAAGATTTCTCAGACACCTGGCTGATTGCAGTTCTGCAGGGGGAAGTTGCAAGCTGACCTTGAGCTGTTTGCCCTCTAGGAAGTAAGAGGATGCGAGAGACAGGGAAAAATCTCAAAGATGCAGAAGCTCACTCGGAGAGACTCCAGATAGCCAACACTGTGTCATTTTGAGCATCAGCAAGATTAGTAACTAGAATGGTGTGAAAATTCATGAATTCACATGGCGTTGATCACATAGGATCAAAGCCTTCAGCCCTAACAATTGATGTTCAGGAAACACAAGAAGATCACGTCAAACTGCATCGCAGGAATCAATTCATAAAATACATTGCGAGAGAAAACTTACGGGACAAATGGCTTCATTGCTTTCAAAAATAAACCGAATAGGAGAATAAGGTACAGGGAGCTCAAGAGTGATGGAGGAAGGTAAGGCAGAAAGAGAAGGTAATGAAGGAAAATTGGAGGTGCAGATGCCGCAAGCAGGCAGATCTCTCCGTTAAAAGAGAGACTTGGGAGATATAACCAGCCAATTGCAATGAGCGAACCTATTTCCACAACAGTCGAAATGAATCAAGCATAAAAATGTGGCACAATTATATCTCAATCCTTGTGACATTTAATGATATTAAGAACCAATTGGTCAAAGTTTAGGTGGTATAATGGAATCTGGCATTGTGTATTTAAAGACACATATATTTAAAAACATATATACTAAAATATGTACGCCCAGAGGTAGGAGCATACAGGTAATGATTTGGATGTGAAATCATGATTGCCTATGGGTGGGAATGGGTACCCAGGGGGAGAAGGGCTTTAAAGCATTCTCAGTACCTTTATAGAGTGTGATGTTTTATAACTCTACAAGATTTTAAAAGTTACAAAATAAATATTTTCATGCAAAATTAGGAAAAACATTACAAAGTCACCTAAAATCCCTCCAGAACCAGACAGCCATCGTTATCATCTTGCGATGCTTAATTATAATCATTTTATGTAATTGCAAATACGGCATCTACAGCGAGTGTTTCTGAGTGACATTCTCCTTCTCCGAGCCCTGACTGTGTCTGCCTTTCCTCCCTTCCTGCACACTCAGCCTCTGCAGCCCAGGACGAGCTCACTCATAAACTGGGGACAGGGCTCTCCACGGAGCCATAGGAAGTGTGACCACATCCCTACTCCTAGGTACGGAAAACATCAATTATGTGCAAGTAGAAATAAAATTGTACTTAAAATATTTGTATATTTGCACTTGTGTATTTACACACACGGACCCTTCCCCTCTGACTTCAGCTTCCAGACACCCTCTCCCCTCCTGCTCCCCACCTATCTGGCGATTCCTGTTTTTCCTGACACCCTCTCCCCTCCTGCTCCCATCTGTCTAGTGACTCCTGTTCACTCTCCTGCCAGTCCCTGACCCTGCCTTGTGGCCCTTCCTGCCCTCTTCCTTCTCATTCTGTGACTGTGCTCTGGCAGAGCTAATCACCATCCAGAAGCCCCAGGCCTGGACACTGCATCCCCAGCCAGGCCCCTGCGGGCTCCAGCCCAGTGCTGCCACCTGCCAGCCCAGCCCCTGCACCGTGCTGCCTCCCCACAGCCTCCACCACCTCTGCACAGTGGCCATTGTGCCCTCCCTTCTCCACCTGAGCCTTCCCCACAGTTTCCTGTGTCACTAAAAGGAAGAGTCACCGCACAGTGGCCACCAGGTCAGGAGGAGGCCTGTGCACAGTGGAGGAGGGGGACGGCCCCGGGGGCCGGGGGCTGAGGGCGCACCTGGTTGCAGGTGGGCTTGTACTTGAGCCCCGGCTTGTCCAGGATCATTTGCAGCTGCTTGTGGTTGAAATTGGACACCCCGATGGACTTGGTTAAACCCAAGTCTTTACACTGCTCCAGGGCCCGGCAGGAGGAAACGGGCGGGAGAAGTCAGTGCAGTTTGCCCTTCATGGGACTGACAGCACTTTTGAAACGCAGGAAATTGAACATACATAGCAGTTAGACCGACCCGAGCACGTCTGTCCCTTGCACGCGTGTGTCACAGTGCTCCTCCCTGTGTGCGGACATGTCCACCCCATGATCCTGTTTCATGCACACACAGGGGATGCTCTTAAATCCCCCTCACGGCATCCAGCCGCCCTCTGTGGGGAGTTTATCTGTCCTGAGATAACCAAGGAGCAGGAAATGCCTTTTGTGCTTTTTCTCTGCTGATCCTTTTACAGGGCTCAGACCTCAACCCCATCCCAGGGCCAAGTAGATGCCGAAATTCAAAGGTACCCAGCGGCCACCCCCTCCCCTGCCTCATTTGCAGGGGAGACCCCAGGTGCTGAGAAGCTCCAGGACATAGCTGAGGTCCCACAACCCCTCGGCCTCCCTGCCCAGCCCGTGCCCTGGGTCTCAGCAGCACCCACCTCCCACGTGTCCCGAATGTCCACTGTCTCCACCATCACCTTCCCGTCGGCGTCCTTTGGCAGCAGCTCCTCCCCTGGCTGGGACACAGAGAGAGCACAGGACAGAGAACGTTTCCTGTAAGAATCACCTCAGCGGACTGTGACTGTGAATCTGAGCGTGTGAGTGTGTGAGTGTAAGGTCCGGTCTGTGTATGTAGGTCAGAGAGCATGTGTGTTCCTGTGGGGGTATGTATAGCGTGTGCATTTGTTTAGTGAGTGCATCCGCAGGTGAGTGTGTGTGCATCAGGGAGTGCGTGTGTGCAGGTGTGTATAGTGTGTGTTTAGTGAGTGTGTGCATAAGAGTGTGCAGGTGTGTACAGCGTGTGGGAGTGTGTGTGTGTCATCACTCTGCACCTGTGTGTCAGGCTCACGTGTGTGTGGAAGGAAGCCAGGGACAAGGAAGGGCAGAATCAAAACAAAAACCTTCCCCAATTTTCTCCCCTCCCCTGCCTGCCCTGAAGTTCCTGAGAATGAGGTCTCCTGCAGTGAGAAGTCCCCTCATTTCCGAGGACAGGCTGGTTGTGGGGACAGGACACACCGTGACTATTATTCAATATTCAGCTCCAGTATATGAAACCCCAAGTTGGAGGCAGGGAGGATACCTGGCGTGCTCAGATAATGTCCCCTGTGATGGGGGCAGGTTCAGGGAGCCTGGGGGGCCCCGTTGTGCCGTCTGTGTCAACCCAGGTACCTCTGTCTCCTCGGGCTGAGAGGCACATATGGGAGAGGCCCTGTCCCTAGTGAGGGGGACTCTACGTCTCTGTCTCCTCGGGCTGAGAGGCACATATGGGAGAGGCCCTGTCCCTAGCGAGGGAGACTCCCCATCTCTGTCTCCTCGGGCTGAGAGGCAGACACAGGAAAGGCCCTGTCCCTAGCAAGGGGAACCCCCCATCGTATCTCTGCAGTCTGTGTAACCCACACCCTTGCCAAGGGCCATGACAGTGGCCACTCATTCAGCCTGGGCAATGCCCCAACTCTCCCAGGTAGAGGCAGAGAGGTCCCTGAAAGCTGGAGAATGAGACACACACAGACTTGAAGGTGGGGTCGGCCGGGTCTCAGGGAGACTCAGCAGCCACGGGGCAGTTTGGGCCCCCCGTGCAACCTCCCTCCTTCTGCAAGACCCAGTAGGCAGCAGTGAGGTGACCAGAGGCTGGTGGCAGTGAGGACACAGCCGAGGACGTCCCGGGAGAGAGAAGAGTGGACCTTGAAAGCAAACGGCACGTGCATGAGGAAGAGATCCACGTGGGCCAGTCCAAGTTTCTGCAGAGACCTTGCCAGGGCTGGTCGCACCAATTCTGGTCGAAAGAACATGCCCCAAACCTGCAGTGACCACAAAGACTCAGGGTGAGGAATTGTGGGAGGATGGCTGTCTAGAAGCAGCTTTCCCCAGAGGCTCGTGCCCAAAGGGAGAGATAATTGGACTAAAGTGGTTGGAAGCCAAATGAGAGGAGCTCCGCACTGAGAGGACAGTGTGAGGAACACGCCACCCGGCTGAACCAAGCAGCAGAAACAAGAAAGCGGAAGGAAAACAACAGTACGAGCCCGGCTCCCCTCCCCGCAGACGGGAGCTCCATGGTGGGTGACCAGTTACCCAGTGAACTGCATTCAAAAGTCTCCTGATCATATCCCACAGGAGAGCAGTTGTTAAGTCCCAGTCCCCCTTCATTACTGAGGTCCCACCACTGAGACTGGGCCCCATTTGGTCTGCACAGGAGATCAAATATTTTTCCTGCAATCCTGAACATCCAGATCTCCCTTCCCCCAGCCTACTTTCCAGAAGGCCTGCCCCTAGAGAATCCAGAGTGTTTGACCAGCTCACTGGGAAGCTGGGAAAGTCTGCCAGCAGCCTCCAAGCTGCAGCATGAGAACAGTAGCAGGGCAGGCTAAGCTTTGTGGGGAGAGGTTGAACTACCCATCTCCAGATCCTCAGAATTCTCAGGCAGCTCTGTTTTCTGCCCTTCAGGACAACCTCTGCACTCCACTGGTGGGCAGGGCTAGTGTTTAAACAACTTTGACTTGTGTCTCTACTTTGGACCTGGCCCCTCTGCCAGGCACGGCTCTCTGAGCTGGATTGGATGGGCAGACAGGTATCTAAGTGACTTTGGGCTGAACTTTGGACCTCTGGCCTCCACCAGGCAGGGCTCCCTGAGCTCTACTGGGTGGGTGGGGCCAAGGTTTAAGCAACTTTGTACTGGACTTTGGATTAGCATTCTCCACTGGCTGGAGGCTCCCTCAGCCCAATAGGGTGGGCTGTGCCCAGTGCCCGAGTCACTCTCATATGAAATTAAGACCTGTGCCCCCCGCTCAGTGGCAGCCCCCTGAGCTTGACTGGGCAGGCAGTGCCCAGTGTCTGAGCGACTCTGTCTGAGCTCTGTGCCTTCGCTGTCCACAGAGCTGCAGCCCTCAGCACTCAACTGGGGGGATGGTGCCCAGCACATAAGCATCTCTCCTGAACTCTGGGCCAGCGCTGTCAGCTGGGCAGCCTTGTGAGCTTGATTTGGTGGGCAGAGCCAGCACAGGCAGAGCCACTTGCTACAACTCTGGGCCAGTACTGCCTACTGAATCTTGTCCCCCTGGAGACACTGCCTGGGGCTGTGGACTCACCTCTTCTCTGCCCTTGTTAGAGCACTGGTGGCACTACATCAGTGAGGAGCGGGCTCTCAGGGACAACCTATCAATCCAACTAAAACATATAATTAACATATTAAACAGGGAAAAAGAGGAAGAAGCTGAAAATACTCTTCTTTAAAGAGGCATAGGCTGGCCGACTGGATACAAAAACTCAGGCCAGATATCTGTTGCCTGCAAGAAACTCACTTTATCTCAAAAGATAAAACCAGACTCAGGGTGAAGGGATGGGCAACGGTATTCGAGACAATTGTAAAGCAGAAAAAAGCTGGGGTTGCAATCTTGTATGCAGATACAATGGGATTCAAACCAAAAAATAATGAAAAACAAAGATGGACACTTCACACTAGTCAAGGGAAACATAATATGAAGAGATTTCCATAGTTAAAATCTACGCACCCTGTCTGAATGCTCCTCGATACATAAAACAAACCATAACTCACCTGAACAATATGATATCTTCCCACACTGTAATGGCTGGAATTTTAACACCCATTGGTGGTACTGGACAGATCCTCCAAGCAAAAACTAAACAAAGAAATAATGCACTTAAATACAACATTCAGGGTCTTATGATTTCACATATTTGGGGACTGAAATTATACATCACACAAATTATAGAGTAAGGAAATACTGTGGGGTCTAAAACTAAGGGAAGCTGGGCTGAATTCATGTGTTCAGGACAAATCAGGCCCAAGAGTCACCTGAGTGAGGCGGCGTGAGAGATCTGAGGAGAAAACTCAGAGGGGGCAAGAGGAAGCAGCTCGCTCGCTGCAGCAGGGCCAGAGGGGTCCTCTGAAAGGGGTCCTGGCACAGCAAGATGCAGACGGGGTCTTCTGCCTGAATAACCAACTCCTGCAACAGTTCTGCTGAGATTCACAGCCTCCAAACCATTGTCATCAGCATCAGCCTGCACAGGGTTCCCCTGCAGAACCCCCAGCGTCTTTACACTGGAGCCAGGGACTTGTACCCAGAAAACTTCAGAAAGTCCAGGAGACTCAGTGCTGAATTAGGAAAAGCCGAGTTTGCTAGGCGGCTCCCTTCTGTGTGTAGCATCTCACCCCACTGGACACGTCCTGAGAGAAGCTGCTGAGGAACTAACGAGCAGACTCGCAGTGCCCTGGCTGGTCTGCACGGCAGCTCCAGAGAGAAGGGTTATCGTTCTGGTCACACGTCTAAGTGACGTCTGTTTCAGGGACGTGGAGGAACCGCTTTCCCCTTTAAGTCACTTCAGAGCAGGGTGAGACTCTTCTGTGTTTTAGAAACGTGTCCCCACAGTTTAGAAGGCAGTATAGTACTCACTGAAACAGAGAGCATGTTTTTATTAAAATACCTTATCTGGGCCAGGTGCGGTGGCTCACGCCTGTAATCTCAGCACTCTGCGAGGCTGAGGTGGGAGGATTCCTTGAGCCTAGGAGTTTGAGACCAGGCTGAGTAAGAATGAGATCTGGTCTCTACTATAAACAGAAAAATTGGCCGGGAGTTGTATTCCCAGCTACTCAGCAAGCTGAGGTAGGAGTTTGAAGTTGCTATGAGCTAACCTGAGGCCATGGGACTCTAGCCTAGGAGACAGAGTGAGACCATCTCCAAATAATTAAATAGATAATTAAATAAATATTTTAAAAAATAAAAATACTCTGTCTGAACAGACGATGGTCTCTGGTCCCTCCCCGCACATGGCTCACCTTGGTGGTGTAAAATATGTCCTCTCTCTTCACGGAACCATCAGCAATCTTCTCTCGAATGGCGGCTCCAACCTCCTCCTCATTTTGATACAAGTACGCTGAGTCGATGTGACGGAAACCAACCTCAATTGCCACTTTGGTGGCCTCTCCAGCCTTGCTCTTCGGAGTCTGTGAAAGAGGAGTGAGGAGAGAGAACGTGTTTGCTCAGGAGCACCTCTGTCCACGGTTTCTGCCGCCTCTGTGCCCCTTATTTGATGCCACAGGTTTCGGTGACAGAAAGCTGTGCTCAGGGGACATTGAATAAACTCTAGCACTACTTCTAATCTGAAAGGCAACAGTGGGATGGGCTCCAGCATCCTGGAAAGGCAAGTCGTATTCAGTACAAATCCACTGTGGGAAAGGCTGACACAAACACTTTGCGTTCCGGGAGAGTCCTTCTAAGGCACTCAGCAGAGAGGGCAGGTGTGTGCGCACACACTCACACACACACACACACACACGGGCAGGTACACACACTCACACACACACGGGCAGGTACACACACACACAGGGCAGGTTCACACACACACAAGGGCAGGTTCACACACACAGACACAGAGGCAGGTCCACACACAGACACAGAGGCAGGTCCACACACACACACACACACACGGGCAGGTACACACACACACACGGGCAGGTACACACACACACACACGGGCAGGTACACACACAGGCAGATACACACACACACACACACAGAGGCAGGTCCACACACACACACACACGGGTAGGTTCACACACACGCCGTCAGTTCTGAGCTAGCTCTTGCACCCCACCATCACCCCACCCTTTCCAGATTGCGCCCACCTGGCCTCCTCATGTCATGATTCCTTTCCGCTCCTCCTTCCCAGGGACCCTTCTTCACACCTACACAACACACGTGTGGACACCCGCTGTGTGCCTGACAGCTCAGCCTGTAAGTGACTGCGGTCATGGGCTGGCCTCATGTGCAGATGGTTATATGAGGCTGCCCAGGGTCAGAATCAGGACTTCAGCACAGGGTCTGAGAAGAGAAGGCCAGAGTCAGACCAAAGAGGACACCCAGAGAGCGCAGCCAGATGCAGACACAGCCCTGAGAGCCGACAGCCGTTCATCTCCACAGCTGGACACGGCATTGCGTGGGCAACATCAGGACGAGGACATGTGCACGGCCGGCCTGCAGTTTCTCGTGGTGGGTGGTCTAGTGAGCAAATCTGAGAGACTGCGTCTGCACCCTTCCAGAAAACTGGCGTGGAGAGACAGAGGAAGGGCCAGCACACGTGGGAACATGCTTCTCACGCCTGCCAGGACGCACTGCCAGTTAGTGACGGGGCAGAGGAGCCGCCTTTACAGAGAAAACAGAATGGAGGAGGCTTCTGCTTCACTTTGGACCTTTTGTTCCACCTGAATCTTAAGTACATACAGGTATTAATTTTATTTTTGCAAGTGAGGGGATCTAGGCAAGGGGGATGTTTGGCCCATCATCTGTGCATTTTTTCCTATCTTTAAGGTCAGTAATTAACGTTGCATGTAATATGTAACACACAGCTAAAGTCTGCACTATCAGAGTGACTAAGTGGATAAGTGGATAAGTACATTGTTGAAAACAAACTGTGCCTGTCTGATGGCTGTCATCTACATGAAATATTAGCATAATATTAGCATAAAAATTAGCATATTTCATATCCTAATTCTACCAAGATGAAACACATACCTCTCTGTTGCCCAGAGGCAGTCCTCCCAAAGCAACCCCAAAAGTTTCCGACCCCCCATAACAGAGTGTCAGGCTGTGAGCTCACTGCGCTGACCTGTGTGGATTGGGAGCAGTGAGACGTGCAACCCAGTCACTGCTGGGCCTCCTCTGACTTCCTTTTTAAATGCCTAATGGTTGAAATCTCAGAAGGTTCTTCCAGGCCCAAAGGCATGCCTGGTGGAAGTTCTCTGGCAAACATCTCAGCTCCAATAGCCTCCCAGAAAGTGGCTATCAAGTTGCCCTGTCCAGCTCACTCCCTGCCCCACCCTTTGCCCTCCAGGTTTCTAAACAAAAGTGTAGCAGCAATGGTTGGGGTGACAGATGGGTGAAGAGAGAACAGCCTGGGTTCAGGACTATAAAAATACAGGAAATAAGAATGAAAACACTGACTTAGGAGAGCTTGGGGGAATTCAATAAGATAATTCACGGGGACACTTAACATGCACGGGGAGCATTTGGTGCATGTGGGGTAACACTGAAAATAATAACCATAAAGACTGTCCACCCACAGAATTATCCAGTCCTGAAACATCAGAGTCAACAGCTCGCAATCCCATTTAGCTCAGAGGAGTGGAGGGAGTGAAAGACAGTGAAAGGGAAGGAGTTTGCTCAGCCAGGGAGGGGACACAGGAGCCCTGTACTCCTGGTGCACTTACATCATCAGAAGCATAAGTGCCAAATCCCAACACCGGCATGGAGTGTCCATCGTTCAGCTTCACAGACTGACAGGGGCTCAGCCCCGCCATTGCCCGCAGCCCAGCGACTCTGGCTCTGTCTTTCCCTCCTGTCCGTCACTGAGAGCCCAGGAGGGGACAGGGCTCCAGGTTTATTTCCACGACCACAAGTTGGGTGGGGCTGAAATTTTGGCTCCAGTAATTCAGAAATGAAACTGGAATCTGTCGACAAAGATTCTTCTGCTCCCTTCTCGTCCCTGCGTGTGTCTTAAAGGAAAATCACACAGAAATCTCTGCATGCTAGAAGGCTCTTAACCTCCTCTTCAGCCTGGCTCACACTTGACTCCTGAGATGAAAATCCAGGCACCAGTTTGTCCTTCGTAATTACACCGACTCACTTTAGAAGCTCATCATGAAGCTGGTCATTTCTAAACACTGACCCTGCTACAGGGCCTGACGTAAGCCCCTCCTTGCCCTGTACGTTCTGTTTCCCTGGGCGTCTCATCAAAATATCCCTTACTGACAATTTCTTGAGGCAAGTTAGCCCCTGCTCCCAAGCACACGTGGAGCACAGTGCCCTGGGAGGACCCCCAGCCACTGCGCGAGTCCCTCACCCAGCCCTGCGTCCTCCTGTTCTATCTGTGTCCTTAAATCTCTTTGGCAGGAGAAAACGTCTGAGATTGCCTAGAATGTTCTGTGCTCCTGCCTGTGTTCCAGCTGCAGCCTATCAGGAACGCCCTGCTCTGCTCCCCACCGGCGTGTTTCCTGGAGCTCATGACCCTCTTCTGGGAGCTCCAGCCTGGCAGCGTGGGGGACTCCTGTGCTCCCCCTACGAAGTCAACATGCTCTCCCAAGCCCTTGCCTTGATAGGATTCCTACTCTGTTCAAAATAGGGGAATGAGCTGGTTTTAGCCAGAAAGTTAACAGCAATTGAAGATCTTGAATTTTGTGATGAGTCACAACCTCATGGGGCTGCAGAACTAAGGGTATTTGTGGAACAGAAAGTGCAGGTGCAGAGCCAGCACAGAGAGCACCGTGCACGTGCTAACAGCCTTCTGTTTGCTTTTTATTCATGATCAGTCCTTTTCTCTTTTATTTGACAGGACCGTCAGTGAAATCAAGGTAAAGAGAAGGAAAAAGACCTTGGTTCTCCCCCTCACCCTCAGAGAACCCTCCTCCCTCTCTGTGAGTCGGGTCCACAGAAGTCATCTTGCCTCAGAGTCAAAAAACTAACAAAATGTAATGGGAAAACCCGCTGCCCAGGATGGCGGGGCATTTTCTACCCCATTCTGAGGCCACAGAAAGAGCAGAGGCCTGGTTTCTGATTCCAAAATAGTCCCTAAAAGGTTGTTTGTTATTTGCACATCTGCTTGTACGGGTTTACTCTGCAAAACATCAGAAACACTGGACAGAAATTTCAACAAATAGAACGATTGAAAAATTAACCTTCCTGCATCTTACAAGGGTACATGTGAAACTTACAAAATGTAGAATGTAAATGTCTTAATAATTAAAATGTCACAATAACTAAGAAAATGCCAGGAAGGCTATGTTAACCATGTGATATCAAATAGTCTTTAAAACCAGTGTATGATGCCCCATGATTGCATTAATGTACACAGCTATGATTTAATAATAAAGAGAAAAAGAAAAATAATAATAAAATAATCTTCATATTAAAAAAAAAAAGAAAAAAATTAACATTCCCATGTTACGAGGCTCTTTTAGAGCACCTAGTACCAGAGAGAAAGAGCCTTTGCAACCTGAACTTGTGCTGCACGCCCAGTGTGTGATCTTAGCAGCTCCGACATTCCACCGAGTCCTCTGTCACCGTGACTCAGCAATGTCTCTGGGAGAGGGGCCGTCAACTCTAAGGCGACAGATTCACACAGGCAGGCTTGCTAGGTGTGGCTGCTGTCATGCGGGGTGGGGTAGCAGAGCAGCATCTGACCCCTGACCGCTGGGGACCTGCTGTCAGTCCAGACAAGATTGTTGGG
Source organism: Nycticebus coucang (assembly GCF_027406575.1). Classification (NCBI taxonomy): domain Eukaryota; kingdom Metazoa; phylum Chordata; class Mammalia; order Primates; family Lorisidae; genus Nycticebus; species Nycticebus coucang. The sequence goes on along the minus strand of NC_069799.1, from coordinate 65,764,942 downwards.
ACTTTCTCAGCCACAGAGCCACAGGAAGTCCTCGCATTCTTCAGAGATGACGTAACTGTGCACAGAGATGTCATGCTCCTGTAACTCTGTTGGGCACCTTGCTTCTGTCATTCCCCGGGGTGTAAAGGTGCACAGGACCTTCTGTCTGTGCAGTCCCCCTGTGTCGCTCACCAGCCTCTGTGAGCTGGATGGGACATGTTGCACCTGTCCTCGGTCCCTGAGTTCCTCTCCACCTTCATTACACTGCCCCAAACCAAACCAGACTTCAGAAACTCATCTCCTGTTGAACCTGAGACCAACAGTCAGAGGCATCGATCAGAAACATTGTCAACAGCCTACAGGGTCCTCAAACTACGGCCTGCAGGCCACATGCTGCAGTGTGATTGAATTTGTTCCCATCTTGTTTTTTTTTTACTTCAAAATAAGATATATGCAGTGTGCATAGGAATTTGTTCATAGCTTTGTTGTTGTTTTTTTTTTAACTATAGTCTGGCCCTCTAACAGTCTGAGGGACAGTGACTGGCCCCCTGTTTTAAAAGTTTGAGGACCCCAGGTTGTGCCTGTGGCTCAAAGGAGTAGGGCACCAGCCCCATATACCTGAGGTGGCGGGTTCAAACCCAGCCCTGACCAAAAACTGCAAAAAAAAAAAAAAGTTTGAGGACCCCTGGATTATCTAAAAGCTGTGTAACAGGGTTTTAAGCCCCGCATTCTCTTGCCCTTTCTGGGCACTTCCTCTATGTGTTAATAACTTTGTATTCATTGTGAGACAAAAATGTAAGCCCTACACTAATGGGAAAACGTATTGAGGAAAATATTAAACTGGAGAGAAAATTAACTCACCAACAAGTACTGTCCTCTACCGATGCCTTACCTCACACTTAAACGTTTGGCTAGTTTTGATGTCAATCAAAAACATCCTCCATTTCATTATGGGGAAGGTTCAGAAAAATCAGATTCACAACCCAGACAGACAGCCAGAAAAAAAGGAATTTAATGTTTTCCCGTTGTCTTCAGAAATCCATCTGGAGTAGGAAAAGCCATCAGCTGCGTAACAATGAAGCGCCTAGTTAGGTAAAGAGTCAAGACAATTGGGAAGCTCAGAAATGAAATATTAAGTTTCCCACTAGATTCTCGTCACTTGAACAATGTTGCAGCAAGTGGGAGAAGGCCTGAACCACAGAGTCTGGAATGAGCCAGGACTGCATGAGATGGGACGTTCCTGTTCCTTTCTCTGCTTACAGATTCTCCTGTCCTGACTGCTGAGAAGACGCACAGCTCTGTCCCCAGGCCTGCACCTGTCCCCTTCTCTCTCTGGGAGAGAACTATGCAGGGCTTGCTGGGGGACACAGGGAATTCTTTGGATGAGTGATTAGTCATTTGGACCTTTAAGTTTATCCTTACAAAATCAATTTTGGAAAAGAATAGGGGAAATTCCTTATTCCTGAATTATTATTATTGATTTAACAGAAAAAAAACACTATCTCATTGAACTTGAAAAATGGCTAGAAGATTTTGTATACTTCTGGTTTAGATAAAGAGTTTAATTTATTTGAATACTCACTGTGAGGTGCTGTAACAGGGATCCCAATGGCAAGTGAGTCCTATGAAGAGATTTTAGTTTTATGACTTCACAAAGTAGATTTTTTTTCTTGTTAATGTCACCATGCAGCCAAACAGTTCTGAGCAGGATGGGGAACAGGCACCTGTAACTAACCCCCCTGTGGCCTCCACTGCTGGGCAAAAGCACGGAAGGTCGGGAGGTGACCGTTCCCCAAAATGGTGCTACTCACAGGACAGTGACAAATCATCTCAATTGTACCCCTTTTCTTAGTCCGAACACCAGATACAGAGACCCTCACCACACAGTGTCGGAGACAGACACAGGAAAAAAGGAGCCACCAGACTTGCTGGGGAACGAGGCGGTGGAAGCGAGAAGCGAGGGAGACGGGAGATGGCACCATCCCAAACACTGGAGAAAAACATGGCACAAGGCAGGAGTGAGGACGAGCTGGGCCCCGGAAACGGCAAAACTTCCAGGGCCGCATCTCAGGCTGCAGCAGCAGATCCCCTGAGACTGGGCAGCTCCCAGAGAAGCGAGGCTCGTGGCCTGCGGGTCTGGAGGCCGACAAGGCCCAGGTCCCAGGGCTGCAGCTGGTGAGGGGTTTGCTGCTGCCTCATCCCATGGCAGAGGCAGGAGGGTGGGAGAGAGAGAGACAGTCAGACAGAATGAGGGAGAGGAGCCAAGCTCGTACTGTTCTCAGAATCCCACTCCCTTCTTGATAACTGACCACTGCTGTGATGGGGGCTCAGTACACTGAGGAGTGTGGGGGCTCAATGTCCAAATCTTCTCTTAAAGGCTCTGCCTCTCAGCATGATTGCTTTGGGGTCACATGAACTTTTAGAGGCACATTCAAGCCATAGCGAGTAGGTAACAAGGGTTTGTCATTTCCAAAGACACCGCTGCTGGGCTGCTGAGCTGTGGGGAGCACCTTACGCTGTGTCACCTCCTTCCTTTGTTGACTGCAGTAGAAACGGGCTCCAGTGCAAGGGGAGGGAGGTTGGCAGGACACTGGGTGACAGGAGGGGTGAGGAAGGTGGAGCCAGTAGGGTGGAGGATGTTCCAGGGGCAGGGCAGCCTCGGACCTCTCAGCCCCACACCCGTGACTCCCCCTCCTCTCTGAGTTTTTTGAAGGTCCTCACAGCACCTCTGACTCCCACCCGTGACTCCACCTCCTCTCTGAGCCTCCCGATGGTCCTCGCAGCACCTCTGACTCCCACCCGTGACTCCCCCTCCTCTCTGAGCCTCTTGAAGGTCCTCACTGCACCTCTAACTTCCACAGTCTGCAATATTCCTTCTGCACCTCAAATTCCCATAAGAGAAACTCAAGTGTCCACCACTGGATTAATGTGTTATAGGTGGGGAGGGTGTTCAATGAGAAATGATCAGGACACATGAAATAAAGTCTAAGGCTCCCCAGCTGACTGACCAGACCCCCCACCACCGGTGAAACCCTAGGAAAACCTTGCAACTGAGTTGTCATCCATGAGGAGACAGGAGGTCAGACACACCTCATCCTCTCCCCTCCCTGGTGAGGACATATTGTTAAGACCAAATTCTGCCCACTGAGAGATCACTAGACACACATGCAAAAAACAAAAGGAGTGACTTTATTCAAGCCTGCTTGGGCCGTACCTCCGGCAGGACTCTGCTCAGAGGGGACGACCCCGAGGTAGAGATGATGTCAGGGTTTTATACTTTTTGGCGTAATGCATTTTGGGTTGCAACAAAGAGGGGGAAATTTCCCTGGGGAAACCGGGACCAAGTTGGGGGGTTGGTTGGCGCAGGGATTGAGGTAACTTAGGAAGTTTAGGATTGGCTAGCTCTGTCTAGGACCGGCCCCACTCAGAGGCTGTGAGAACAAATGTTGGATTCGCTGGCTCTATTTGGAACTGACCCCGCCCGGAGGCTATGAGACCCTGGTTGTGGTTAGGGTACAAGGGCTAACATTTACCCAGGGGGCGGCCGCTGAGAATCTCTCAGCCCCTGATGAAAGCCTGACTCTGTCCCCCTGCCTCACCCTGCTAACTAGCCTTTCTCTCCCATATCCCCTGTGTCTCCCACTGCCCTCAACATGTCTGGGAGGGAGTCAGCATTGTAGTGTAAAAACCTCACTTGTAGTCAAAACCCTCTCTTTCCAGCAATTAAAGAGTTACTACAAAGTTTGTTAAAAACTATTCCTCTTGCTGCAAAAAAACTGTGGTTGCTATGTTACAAACTATCTTGAGATAAGGTGCTGGGATTAGGCAGAAGCCCCAAGGTCAATTACTTATTTAGAACTAGAGGGAAAAAAAAAATGGTCTGTTTAAACTTGTAGCCACTTTCCCCCAGGCCCTTCAATATCAGACACAAAATGACTAACAGGACCTAAAGCCAGCCAAGGTAAAGGTTAAACCACATCTGCAGGTCATCAACTGCCTTAATAGATTTATCCCTGATTAGCAGACTTCCCTAACTTCAAACATTCTAAGCCTTTAGAGTTTAGATAAATCCTCATCTCTTTAACCAATTACTAATCCAGGGAAAGTTGAGCCCACCTGTGACCTGTGTGAGCCCCTGCTTCAGGAGGTCCTGCTCTGGGGCTGAGCTGACACGCACCTTCCAGGCCCTGACTCAGGGTCTCACCTGTGATTCCTTCCTCCATGAAGGCGTGAAACCCAGCAGTGACCTGGCCACCTCAGGCGTGTGTTCTCAGAACCTCTTGTGGCCGTATGCTCTGGGCTATGGTCACACATATTCAACTCAGAATAAACCTCTTGTACAGAGTTTTGGTATTTTCCTGTTAAAGGTGGGGTGAGAAAAACTTTTCTCAAGGGACTGTGGCATTAGCTATAGGGACCACCGCAATGGGCTCTCCAAATAGGAGACGGACGCTGGATTCAAATCCCACTCCAATCAGGACCAGAGGAGGTGGGGTTATAATCTAGTAGCGGGTGTGTGTGTGTGGGGGGGGGGTCAGCAGGTGGAAAATCACCAAGGGAAGCCTGAGAGGAAAGGGAGGGATTTGGGTGGAAACAAGGCAGAGATTCCGGAATCCCCAGAGGAGCGTCATGGCAGGGTGCTCACTTTGCTCACCCCTCCCAGCTCTAATGAAGCTGCACCTGCTGTGCTCTGCCCAGGGGTCCTCCATGAGGAGGGGGATTTTCCACTCTCCACGTGGTTCCAGGACTCCGGGCTGTGGTTGCTCCCCAGTGACTGGGGGGCGGGACGGAGTGAGGGGTCTCCACATGTTCAGGTCACTGGGTGCAACTAGACAACCCCAAAGAGGAGTGGAGTCTGCACAGGCGAGGGTATTCCAGTGTGCTCTATAATGTCACTAAAGGGAGACATCATCGGCCCATGGGGACATCTGGTCTCAGCCTTGACTTCCCACATTGGGGACACCAACTGTGAGATTCCTCCTCCCTTAAATGGTGGTAAAAATTTAAAAATGATTTCTCATGCCAACCCAGTAGACTCCTTTGTACAAATGTGGAAAAGGAAGATGGTTCTCTCTCTGGAGAAGCAAAACCAGGCTGCAGTGAGCATCGCAGAGATCACAAAGTCAAAAGGATTCTGGCCCCTCTGCACAGCAGCTGCGGCCGTACACACACGTCCTCGTGACAAGCTCTGGCAGGTCCTTGTGTCAGTGCTGTATTCCATGCATTACGTGTACCATAATTTATTAATCCATTCATGGGTGGATGGGCACCTGGGCTTCTTCCATGACTTGGCAATTGTGAATTGAGTGCATATGAATTGTTCACTGCAGTGAACAATGTGGTGCAAATATCTTCGTTGCCAAGTGACTTTTGGTCTTTTGGATATACACCTAGTAGAGGAATTGCAGGATCAAACAGCAGGTCTACATTTAGATCCCTGAGTGTTCTCCAAACTTCTCAGTACCCAAAATACTACCAAAACCAGTGTGGTTCTAATGCATCAGAAAAGTCAGACATGGGGTCTGCTCCTGGGGGAGCCAAAGCTGAGCAAGGCAGGATGGGAGGGCCGAGCTTGTCATTAACACCCTGCCGGGCAGGGGAGAAGGTCTGGGTTGACAGAGCTGAACTGTGCTCTGCACAGGACAACTCAGTATTTTAAAAGGAGAAAGGGGGAACATGAGGGGTGAGCAGGGATTCAGTAGAGCAAGGAAGGGAAAACTTAGAAAAGGCGGCGGGGGACAGTAGGGGGTCCTCTGTGTTTGGCACAAGGCCCGGGTCAGGCACTGGGACACAGGTTCTGACTCCACATGCCTGTCCCTCCTCTGACTCAGCAGACCTTGGCTCTTTCTTCCATCTCCACAGGTCATAGGAATGTGCTCGGGCGATGTGGCAGCTGGGCACGGTTCAAAGGCTGACCAGTGGGGCGAGAGAATCACTGCACATGAGATAAGGGAATCGCAGTCAGTTCATTTGTTTACATGAAACTCAATTCTCTGCAACAGTCCAAATGTGTGGAAAGTAAGGATAACTGGAAGGCAAACAATTCAGTGACCTTAAACCTACACTGAGGTTCAGGGCCACCAAAAGAGAAACGCCGTTGATCTAGCCAGGCCATGCTGCTCCAGGGCACCATTACGAGGACTCACCCGCTCCCTTGCACAGAAATGAGCACTCCCCCATAGACGCCTCTCCTAACACCTGCCAAGGACCACCGCCACTGAGCTAATCCAAAATCATTTGATTTTATGAAAGTAAAGAACTGAGCTTACACCCTACTTACCTGCATTTGGGAAGGAAAATTCATGTAAACAATAAATAGATGACATTTTTGTTTAGCTCTGAGAACAACAAACAGAGTGGTTTGCTCCTGGACATGGTGAAGTCGCTCTCAGCAAAGCAGAGGCCGGGTGGATACCAGGGCTTTAGACACAAAGGGGACCACTGGGATTTATCTTTTGAGAATCTAAGAATTTTTCTTATCGGTTACTATAAACTCTATATAGTAAAAATGCTTTTGGTTCAGCACCTGTAGCTTAAGGCGCCAGCCACATACACCAGACCTGGCGGGTTCGAATCCAGCCCACATACACCAGACCTGGCAGGTTCAAATCCAGCCCGGGCCTGCCAAACAACAATAACAACTACAACCAAAAAAAAGCTGAGCGTTGTGGTGGGCGCCTATAGTCCCAGCTACTTGGGAGGCTGAAACAAGAGAATTACTTAAGCCCAGGAGTTGGAGGTTGCTGTGAGCTGTGATGCCGAGGCACTCTACCCAGGGTGACAGCTTGAAGCTCTGTCTCAAAAAACAAATGTTTTTGTTAACATGCTGCTTTATCCCTTGCAATCTGCTGCTTTCACTTCCTCTGTGATTTAAATTGTCCTTCAAGTTCACCTCAAACCCAGGGAGTCTGTATGTGTGGAAACAAAGATTCATCCTCCCTCCAGACTTTATTCATCCAAGAAGAGACAATCCAGGGCTTCCAGCACTTTGCTGCTCTTTCGAAGTGTAGGATGGGCCTCTCTCCTTCCCTGGGAGTGCTATGTTTGGGATGCAACTTGTAGTTAGGGTTAAAGAGAGTTTGCGGATTGCAGAGTGCAGAGGCAGGAAGAGGGCGGCCATCCCTGAGACACAGAAGGGAGGTCACGGCAGGAGAGAGAGGGGAGAGCGACCCCAGCACCTTGACCACCTCACCAGGAGCCCAAGGTCATCCTGCCTGGAGAATCGTGACAGACTGTTTCTATGCTGCCTATGGAAAACACAAGTCAAATTAAACCCAGAAGACAAGCAGAGTTCACTGCTGAATGCTGTTGAGATAAAAGTGAACTGTAGGGTGTGGGGTGTGGGCAGCAAAGGGGTTCCAATCCTATGCCCAGGCCATGTCACATCCACGTGGACCAACGTGAGACATCCAAAGGCCAACAAGACATTTTGGCTTCAGGACTCCTGAGAGAAGGTGGCTCTGCCTAAAAAGGCAGCCTGGAGCCAGGAAACGTCGCCATGCAAATTCATATCTCATTGCAAAGGAAAAGTTAATCTCAAATGGTAAAATAACAAACAAGACTGAAGGTTTAATCCTGGAATTTAAGATGGTTCATTGTGCAGAGGTCAAGGGAAGGCTGTAGGTGGAGGTTAGAGTTTGGGGGACCTGCCAGGAAGGCACATATTTACCCTTTTTTTTTTTTATTGTTGGGGATTCATTGAGGGTACAATAAGCCAGGTTACACTGATTGCAATTGTTAAGTAAAGTCCCTCTTGAAATCATGTCTTGCCCCCATAAAGTGTGACACACACCAAGGCCCCACCCCCCTCCCTCCATCCCTCTTTCTACTTTTCCTCCCCCCCATAACCTTAACTGTCATTAATTGTCCTCATATCAAAATTGAGTACATAGGATTCATGCTTCTCCATTCTTGTGATGCTTTACTAAGAATAATGTCTTCCACTTCCATCCAGGTTAATACAAAGAATGTAAAGTCTCCATTTTTTGTAATGGCTGAATAGTATTCCATGGTGTACATATACCACAGCTTGTTAATCCATTCCTGGGTTGGTGGGCATTTAGGCTGATTCCACATTTTGGTGATTGTAAATTGAGCTGCAATAAACAGTCTAGTACAAGTGTCCTTATGATAAAAGGATTTTTTTCCTTCTGGGTAGATGCCCAGTAATGGGATTGCAGGATCAAATGGGAGGTCTAGCTTGAGTGCTTTGAGGTTTCTCCATACTTCCTTCCAGAAAGGTTGTACTAGTTTGCAGTCCCACCAGCAGTGTAAAAGTGTTCCCTTCTCTCCACATCCACGCCAGCATCTGCAGTTTTGAGATTTTGTGATGTGGGCCATTCTCACAGGGGTTAGATGATATCTCAGGGTTGTTTTGATTTGCATTTCTCTAATATATAGAGATGATGAACATTTTTTCATGTGTTTGTTAGCCATGCGTCTGTCGTCTTTAGAGAAAGTTCTATTCATGTCTCTTGCCCATTGATATAAGGGATTGTTGGCTTTTTTCATGTGGATTAACTTGAGTTCTCTATAGATCCTAGTAATCAAGCTTTTGTCTGATTGAAAATATGCAAATATCCTTTCCCATTGTGTAGGTTGTCTCTTTGCTTTGGTTATTGTCTCCTTAGCTGTACAGAAGCTTTTCAGTTTAATGAAGTCCCATTTGTTTATTTTTGTTGTTGTTGCAATTGTCATGGCAGTCTTCTTCATGAAGTCTTTCCCCAGGCCAATATCTTCCAGTGTTTTTCCTATGCTTTCTTGGAGGATTTTTATTTCATGCCTTAAATTTAAGTCCTTTATCCATCTTGAATCAATTTTTGTGAGTGGGGAAAGGTGTGGGTCCAGTTTCAGTCTTTTACATGTAGACATCCAGTTCTCCCAACACCATTTCTTGAATAGGGAGTCTTTCCCCCAAGGTATGTTCTTGTTTGGTTTATTGAAGATCAGGTGGTTGTAAGATGTTAGTTTCATTTCTTGGTTTTCAATTCGATTCCAAGTGTCTATGTCTCTGTTTTTGTGCCAGTACCATGCCGTCTTGACCACTATGGCTTTGTAGTACAGACTAAGATCTGGTATGCTGATGCCCCCAAATTTACTTTTATTACAAAGAACTGCCTTAGCTATATGGGTTTTTTTCCGCTTCCATACAAAACGCAGAATCATTTTCTCCAAATCTTGAAAGTACGATGTAGGTACTTTGATAAGAATGGCATTGAATAAGTAGATTGCTTTGGGAAGTATAGACATTTTAACAGTGTTGATTCTTCCCATCCATGAGCATGGTATGTTCTTCCATTTGTTAATATCCTCTGCTATTTCCTTTCTGAGGATTTCACAATTTTCTTTATAGAGGTCCTTCAACTCCTTCGTTAGGTATATTCCTAGGTATTTCATTTTCTTTGAAACTATGGTGAAGGGAGTTGTGTCCTTAATTAGCTTCTCATCTTGACTGTTATTGGTGTATACAAAGGCTACTGACTTGTGGACATTGATTTTATATCCTGAAACATTACTGTATTTTTTGATGACTTCTAGGAGTCTTGTGGTTGAGTCTTTGGGGTTCTCTAAGTATAAGATCATATCGTCAGCAAAGAGGGAGAGTTTGACCTCCTCTGCTCCCATTTGGATTCCCTTTATTTCCTTGTCTTGCCTAATTGTATTGCCTAGAACTTCCATACTAGGTTGAATAGTAAAAGTGACAGAGGACAACCTTGTCTGGTTCCACTTCTAAGGGGAAAAACTTTCAGTTTTACTCCATTCAGTAAAATATTAGCTCTGGGTTTGTCATAGATAGCTTCAATCAGTTTTAGAAATGTGCCACCTGTGCCTATACTCTTCAGTGTTCTAATTAGAAAAGAATGCTGGATTTTATTAAATGCTTTTTCTGCATCTATTGAGAGTATCATATGATCTTTATATTTCCCTCTGTTAATATGGTGGATAACGTTTATGGACTTGCGTATGTTAAACCAGCCTTGCATCCCTGGGATGAAGCCTACTTGATCATGATGAATGACTTTTTTGATGATAAGCTGCAGTCTATTGGCTAGGATTTTGTTGAGAATTTTTGCATCTATATTCATGAGTGAGATTGGTCTGAAATTCTCCTTTTTGTTTGGGTCTTTTCCTGGTTTTGGTATCAGGGTGATGTTTGCTTCATAGAATGTGTTAGGGAAGATTCCTTCTTCCTCAATTTTTGGGAATAATTTCTGCAGTACAGGAATAAGCTCTTCCTTGAAGGTTTGATAGAATTCTGGTGTGAAGCCATCTGGACCAGGACATTTTTAGGTTGGAAGTTTTTTATTGTTTCCTTGATCTCAGTGCTTGAAATTGGTCTGTTCAGGAGCTCTATTTCTTCCTGGCTGAGTCTAGGGAGAGGGTGTGATTCCAAATATTGATCTATTTCCTTCACATTGTCAAATTTCTGGGCATAGAGTTTCTGGTAGTATTCAGAGATGATCTCTTGTATCTCTGTGGGATCAGTTGTTATTTCCCCTTTATCATTTCTGATTGAGGTTACTAGAGATTTTACTTTTCTATTCTCGTTAGTCTGGACAATGGTTTATCTATTTTATTTATTTTATCAAAAAAACAACTCTTATTTCAGTAATTTTCTGAATGATTCTTTTGTTTTCAATTTCATTGATCTCTGATTTGATTTTGGATATTTCTTTTCTTCTACTGAGTTTAGGCTTAAATTGTTCTTCTTTTTCCAATTCCATAAGATGGCTTATGAGATTGTTGATGTGCCCTCTTTCTGTTTTTCGCATCTAAAGAGATGAATTTTCCTCTCAAAACTGCTTTTGCAGTATCCCACAGGTTTTGGTAGCTTGTCTTCATTGTTGTTATGCTCAAGGAAGTTAATGATTTCCTGTTTTATTTCTTCCTGCACCCATCTGTTATTCAACAGAACATTGTTTAATTTCCATGACTTTGTGTGGGGTTAAGCGTTTTTGTTAGAGTTGAGTTCCACATTTAGTGCTTTATGGTCTGAGAAGATACAAGGTAAAATTTCAATTCTTTTGATTCTGTTGATATTTGTTTTGTGTCCCAGGATATGATCAATTTTGGAGAATGTTCCATGGGGTGATGAGAAGAATGTATATTCTTTATCTTTGGGATGGAGTGTTCTATATGCGTCTACCAAGCACAGTTGTTCTAGGGTCTCATTTAAATCTCTTATATCTTTGTTAATTTCTGTTTAGAGGATCTGTCCAGCTCTGTAAGAGGATTGTTAAAGTCCCCTATTATTATGGTATTATCAGATATCATATTGCTCAGACTGAGTAAGGTCTGTTTCAAGAATCTGAGAGCATTTAAATTGGGTGCATAAATATTTAGAATTGAAATGTCTTCTTGTTGTATTTTTCCCTTGACCAATATAAAGTGACCATCTTTGTCTTTTTTGACTTTAGTTGCTTTAAATCCACATGTATCTGAAAATAAGATCGCAACTCCTCTTTTCTTCTGAATTCCATTTGCCTGAAAAATTGTCTTCCAACCCTTGACTTGGAGCTTTAATTTGTCTTTTGAAGCCAGGTGTGTTTCTTGCAGACAGCAAATGGATGGCTTGTGTTTTTTAATCCAGTCAGCCAATCTATGTCTCTTCAGTGGGGAATTCAAGCCATTAACATTTATTGAGATAATTGATAAGTGTGGTAGTATTCTATTCGTCTTATTTGGTGAGAGTCCATTGCTTAGTTTTATCTTTTGCATCAGTGTGGAGGTTAGGTTCTGTCCTTTAATTTCTGAGTTCTTACTTTGCTGCTGATCCATTGTGGTGGTCAGTGTGCAGAACAGGTTGAAGTATTTCCTGTAGAGCTGGTCTTGTTGTGGTGAATTTCCTCAATGTTTGTATATCCGTAAATGATTTGAATTCTCCGTCAATTTTGAAGCTTAGCTTAGCAGGGTACAGAATTCTGGGCTGGAAATTGTTCTGTTTAAGTAGATTAAAGGTAGATGACCATTGTCTTCTTGCCTGGAAAGTTTCACTAGAGAAGTCTGTGGTCACTCTGATGGATTTGCCCCTGTAGGTCAACTGGCGCTTACTCCTGGCAGCTTGCAGAATCTTTTCTTTTGTCATGACTTTGGACAGGTTTATCACAATGTGTCTTGGAGAAGCTTGGTTAGAGTTGAGGCGCCCTGTGGTCCGACAGCCCTCTGAAAGCAGTGTGTCAGAATCTTTGGTGATATTTGGGAAATTTTCTTTTATAATATTCTCTAGTATGGCTTCCATTCCTCTGGGGCATTCTTCTTCCCCTTCTGGAATTTCTATAACTTGTATGTTGGAATGCTTCATAAAGTCTCATAATTCTGACAGGGAACGTTCTGCTTTCTCTCTCTTCTTTTCTGCCTCTTTTACTATCTCAGTTATCTCAAAAACTTTGTCTTCTACCTCTGAAATTCTTTCTTCTGCATGGTCTAACCTGTTGCTGATACTTTCCATTGCATCTTTAAGTTCCCTAATTGACTGTTTAAGTTCCTTCAACTCTGCTATATCCTTTTTATATTCTTCATATCGTTCATCTCTTATTTGATTCTGTTTTTGAATTTCCTTTTGGTTATTTTCCACTTTATTATTAGTTTCCTTCATTGTTTTCATCATTTCTTTCATTGTTTGCAACATGTGTATTCTAAATTCCCTTTCTGTCATTCCTAACATTTCTGTATAGGTGGAATCCTCTGCAGTAGCTACCTCATGGTCCCTTGGTGGGGTTGTTCTGGACTGGTTCTTCATGTTGCCTGGAGTTTTCTGCTGATTCTTCCTCATGAGTGACTTCTTTTATCTGTTTCCTTGCCCTAATTTTCCTTTCACTTCCTCTTGCTCTTTAAGTTCTCGTGCCTGTGGACTAAGGGTTACAGGACCAGAAGGGTGAGAAGGTTGAAGAGCAAAAAAGGGATGAAAGAAAGGAGGACTGAGTGATAAGAAAAAAAAAGAAAAATAGAGAAAGGAGAGGGGGTGGGTAAAAGGAATACTGACAAAAAGAAAAGAGGCACAGAAAGAGGGAGAAAGAGCAATATAGGTGTACAGTAGGGTACTTTGACACAACCTTAAAAAAACCCCACCTTCTGGGGGCGCCTAGTTGGGTGGTTCCCTTGAGGTCAGCTGCTCTTTGCTAACCTGATCAGACACAGTACCCCACCTCCACCAAGTAGAGAGGAAAGACAAAAATGCTATAAATCAAACCAAAACAAGCAAACAGAAAACTTTATGGGACAAAATTGGGTGGAAAACCAAATAATAGCGGTAGAAACACTAACAAAAATGAAGTTCTAATTATCAAAAAGGCAGCAATGGGAAATTATAATTAAACTAGCAAAATTGAGAAAGAAAAAGGATCTGTATGGAAAAGGTTGAACTTAAAAAACAAAACAACAATCTAAAACATCAAAATAAACAAGAAAAACAACCAAACCAAAAAACAAACAAAGAAACAAAAAAAAAAAACTGGAGGCGGAGCAAGATGGCAGCCGAGTAGCAGCTTCCTTGCATCTGGGCACCATGAGTCTGGGGATATAGGACTCCAGGCGTCTCTGGCTGGTGGGATCTGCCTATCATCACCCCTGAGAAGATACAGGGAGTCAGCGAGAGACTTCTGGACCCCAAGAGGAGGACTAAAACAGTGGAAAACCGGCAAGTGGTAGCGTGTGCTCAATGCGTCTAAACCCGCCCGCAACTGTAAGTTCAGTAGTAGCGAGACTGCAAACCAGAAAGGCCTTACCTGTGAACTGTTTTGGTGTCTTTGGACTTGGCACTCAGCTGAACTGCCTTGGGGAGAGCCTGAGCAGGAGTGCGGGGAACTTTGGCCATTGTCTAGGGCCACAGTCTGAGCCGCTGAGCCAGACGGAGCTAATGGTGTTTGGCTCTGGGTCACAGGCAGACATTGTGAGTGATCTGCCCTGTCACGCTCCGCCCTCAGGGTCGCAGAGCTGGAATTGGGTGGGAGCTGGTAACCCAGCGACCAAGTAGCCTAAGGGCGGGGTCTGAGCCGCCTTGCAGCCCTAACCCTCAGGGGCAGAGGTAGACCAGTTTTGACACACAGGGTAAGTGGATAGCCACTTCAGCAGTGATTCCAGTGACAAGCACTTCCCTGAGAAAGCTTCTGCTCAGTAAGTGAACAAGTTCAAAGTGCCTTTTAAGTGGGCTGAAGAGAGATTTAGGGTGTCTACCTGCTGGGGTTTGAGAAACTAGCAGCCTCCAGTCGTACCAGAACTGTGATTAACATCTCATACCCCAGAAGACCACGTGTTCCCCAGACAATATTCAATAACATATACATACTGCTTTGTTTTTGGTTGTGTTTCTTTTTTTTTTTTTTTTTTTGGTTTGGTTGTTTTTTTTGTTTATTTAGATGTTGTGGATTGTTGTTTTGTTTTTTAAGTTCAACCTTTTCCATACAGATCCTATTTCTTTCTCAATTTTTCTAGTTTAATTATAATTTCCCATTACTGCCTATTTCAATAATTAGAACTTCATTTTTGGTAGTGTTCCTACCTCTATTATTTGGTTTTCCACCCAATTTTATCCCGTAAAGTTTTCTGTTTGCTTGTTTTGGTTTGATTTATAGCATTTTTGTCTTTCCTCTCTACTTGGTGGAGGTGGGGTACTGTGTCTGATCAGGTTAGCAAAGAGCTGCTGACCTCAAGGGAACCACCCAACTGGGCACCCCCAGAAGGTGGGTTTTTTTTTTAAGGTTGTATCAAAGTACCCTACTGTACGCCTATATTGCTGTGTCACCCTCTTTCTGTGCCTCTCTTCTTTTTGTCAATATTCCTTTTACCCACCCCCTCTCCTTTCTCTATTTTTCTTTTTTTTTCCTTATCACTCAGTCCTCCTTTCTTTCATCCCTTTTTTGCTCTTAAACCTTCTCAACCTTCTGGTCCTGTAACCCTTAGTCCACAGGCACAAGAACTTAAAGAGCAAGAGGAAGTGAAAGGAAAATTAGGGCAAGGAAACAGATAAAAGAAATCACTCATGAGGAAGAATCAGCAGAAAACTCCAGGCAACATGAAGAACCAGTCCAGAACAACCCCACCAAGGGACCATGAGGTAGCTACTGCAGAGGATTCCACCTATACAGAAATGTTAGGAATGACAGAAAGGGAATTTAGAATACACATGTTGAAAACAATGAAAGAAATGATGGAAACAATGAAGGAAACTGCTAATAAAGTGGAAAATAACCAAAAGGAAATCGTAAAACAGAATCAAATAAGAGATGAACGATATGAAGAATATAAAAAGGATATAGCAGAGCTGAAGGAAATGAAACAGTCAATCAGGGAACTTAAAGATGCAATGGAAAGTATCAGCAACAGGTTAGACCATGCAGAAGAAAGAATTTCAGAGGTAGAAGACAAAGTTTTTGAGATAACTGAGATAGTAAAAGAGGCAGAAAAGAAGAGAGAGAAAGCAGAACGTTCCCTGTCAGAATTATGGGACTTTATGTAGCGTTCCAACATACGAGTTATAGGAATTCCAGAAGGGGAAGAAGAATGCCCCAGAGGAATGGAAGCCATACTAGAGAATATTATAAAAGAAAATTTCCCAAATATCACCAAAGATTCTGACACACTGCTTTCAGAGGGCTGTCGGACCCCAGGTCACCTCAACTCTAACCGAGTTTCTTCAAGACACATTGTGATGAACCTGTCCAAAGTCAAGACAAAAGAAAAGATTCTGCAAGCTGCCAGGAGTAAGCGCCAGTTGACCTACAGGGGCAAATCCATCAGATTGACTGCAGACTTCTCTAATGAAACTTTCCAGGCAAGAAGACAATGGTCATCTACCTTTAATCTACTTAAACAGAACAATTTCCAGCCCAGAATTCTGTACCCTGCTAAGCTAAGCTTCGAAATGGACGGAGAAATCAAATCATTTACGGATATACAAACATTGAGGAAATTCACCACAACAAGACCAGCTCTACAGGGAATACTTCAACCTGTTCTGCACACTGACCACCACAATGGATCAGCAGCAAAGTAAGAACTCAGAAATTAAAGGACAGAACCTAACCTCCACACTGATGCAAAAGATAAAACTAAGTAATGGACTCTCACAAAATAAGATGAATAGAATACTACCACACTTATCAATTATCTCAATAAATGTTAATGGCTTGAATTCCCCACTGAAGAGACATAGATTGGTTGACTGGATTAAAAAACACAAGCCATCCATTTGCTGTCTGCAAGAAACACACCTGGCTTCAAAAGACAAATTAAAGCTCCAAGTCAAGGGTTGGAAGACAATTTTTCAGGCAAATGGAATTCAGAAGAAAAGAGGAGTTGCGATCTTATTTTCAGATACATGTGGATTTAAAGCAACTAAAGTCAAAAAAGACAAAGATGGTCACTTTATATTGGTCAAGGGAAAAATACAACAAGAAGACATTTCAATTCTAAATATTTATGCACCCAATTTAAATGCTCCCAGATTCTTGAAACAGACCTTACTCAGTCTGAGCAATATGATATCTGATAATACCATCATAACAGGGGACCTTAACACTCCTCTTACAGAGCTGGACAGATCCTCTAAACAGAAATTAAACAAGGATATAAGAGACTTAAATGAGACCCTAGAACAACTATGCTTGATAGACGCATATAGAACACTCCATCCCAAAGATAAAGAATATACATTCTTCTCATCACCCCATGCAACATTCTCCAAAATTGATCATATCCTGGGACACAAAACAAATATCAACGGAATCAAAAGAATTGAAATTTTACCTTGTATCTTCTCAGACCATAAGGCACTAAAGGTGGAACTCAACTCTAACAAAAATGCTCGACCCCACCCAAAGGCATGGAAACTAAACAATCTTCTGTTGAATAACAGATGGGTGAAGGAAGAAATAAAACAGGAAATCATGAACTTCCTTGAGCATAACAACAATGAAGACACAAGCTACCAAAACCTGTGGGATACTGCAAAAGCAGTTTTGAGAGGAAAATTCATCGCTTTAGATGCCTACATTCGAAAAACAGAAAGAGAGCACATCAACAATCTCACAAGACTTCTTATGGAATTGGAAAAACAAGAACAATCTAAGCCTAAATTCAGTAGAAGAAAAGAAATATCCAAAATCAAATCAGAGATCAATGAAATTGAAAACAAAAGAATCATTCAGAAAATTACTGAAACAAGGAGTTGGTTTTTTGATAAAATAAATAAAATAGATAAACCATTGACCAGACTAATGAGGAATAGAAAAGTAAAATCTCTAGTAACCTCAATCAGAAATGATAAAGGGGAAATAACAACTGATCCCACAGAGATACAAGAGATCATCTCTGAATGCTACCAGAAACTCTATGCCCAGAAATTGGACAATGTGAAAGAAATGGATCAATATTTGGAATCACACCCTCTCCCTAGACTCAGCCAGGAAGAAATAGAGCTCCTGAACAGACCAATTTCAAGCACTGAGATCAAAGAAACAGTAAAAAGCTTCCAACCAAAAAATGCCCTGGTCCAGATGGCTTCACTCCAGAATTCTATCAAACCTTCAAGGAAGAGCTTATTCCTGTACTGCAGAAATTATTCCCAAAAATTGAGGAAGAAGGAATCTTCCCCAACACATTCTATGAAGCAAACATCACCCTGATACCAAAACCAGGAAAAGACCCAAACAAAAAGGAGAATTTCAGACCAATCTCACTCATGAACTTAGACGCAAAAATTCTCAACAAAATCCTGGCCAATAGATTACAGCTTATCATCAAAAAAGTCATTCATCATGATCAAGTAGGCTTCATCCCAGGGATGCAAGGCTGGTTTAACATACGCAAGTCCATAAACGTTATCCACCATATTAACAGAGGCAAAAATAAAGATCACATGATCCTCTCAATAGATGCATAAAAAGCATTTGATAAAATCCAGCATCCTTTTCTAATTAGAACACTGAAGAGTATAGGCATAGGTGGCACATTTCTTAAACTGATTGAAGCTATCTATGACAAACCCACAGCCAATATTCTACTGAATGGAGTAAAACTGAAAGCTTTTCCTCTTAGAACTGGAACCAGACAAGGTTGTCCTCTGTCACCTTTACTATTCAACGTAGTGCTGGAAGTTCTAGCCAATACAATTAGGCAAGACAAGGAAATCAAGGGAATCCAAATGGGAGCAGAGGAGGTCAAACTCTCCCTCTTTGCTGACGACATGATCTTATACTTAGAGAACCCCAAAGACTCAACCACAAGACTCCTAGAAGTCATCAAAAAATACAGTAATGTTTCAGGATATAAAATCAATGTCCACAAGTCAGTAGCCTTTGTGTACACCAATAACAGTCAAGATGAGAAGCTAATTAAGGACACAACTCCCTTCACCATAGTCTCAAAGAAAATCAAATACCTAGGAATATACCTAACGAAGGAGGTGAAGGACCTCTATAAAGAAAACTATGAAATCCTCAGAAAAGAAATAGCAGAGGATATTAACAAATGGAAGAATTTACCATGCTCATGGATGGGAAGAATCAACATTGTTAAAATGTCTATACTTCCCAAAGCAATCTACCTATTCAATGCCATTCCTATCAAAATACCAACATCGTACTTTCAAGATTTGGAAATAATGATTCTGTGTTTTGTATGGAACCGGAAAAAACCCCGTATAGCTAAGGCAGTTCTCTGTAACAAAAATAAAGCTGGGGGCATCAGCATACCAGATTTTAGTCTGTACTACAAAGCCATAGTGCTCAAGACAGCATGGTACTGGCACAAAAACAGAGACATAGACACTTGGAATCGAATGGAAAACCAAGAAATGAAACTAACATTTTGCAACCACCTAATCTTTGATAAACCAAACAAGAACATACCTTGGGGGAAAGACTCCCTATTCAAGAAATGGTGTTGGGAGAACTGGATGTCTACATGTAAAAGACTGAAACTGGACCCACACCTTTCCCCACTCACAAAAATTGATTCAAGATGGATAAAGGACTTAAACTTAAGGCATGAAACAATAAAAATCCTCCAAGAAAGCATAGGAAAAACACTGGAAGATATTGGCCTGTGGAAAGACTTCATGAAGAAGACTGCCATGGCAATTGCAACAACAACAAAAATAAACAAATGGGACTTCATTAAACTGAAAAGCTTCTGTACAGCTAAGGAGACAATAACCAAAGCAAAGAGACAGCCTACACAATGGGAAAGGATATTTGCATATTTTCAATCAGACAAAAGCTTGATAACTAGGATCTATAGAGAACTCAAATTAATCCACATGAAAAAAGCCAACAATCTCTTATATCAATGGGCAAGAGACATGAATAGAACTTTCTCTAAAGAGGACAGACGAATGGCTAACAAACACATGAAAAAATGTTCATCATCTCTATATATTAGAGAAATGCAAATCAAAACAACCCTGAGATATCATCTAACCCCAGTGACAATGGCCCACATCACAAAAATCTCAAAACTGCAGATGCTGGCGTGGATGTGGAGAGAAGGGAACACTTTTACACTGCTGGTGGGACTGCAAACTAGTACAACCTTTCTGGAAGGAAGTATGGAGAAACCTCAAAGCACTCAAGCTAGACCTCCCATTTGATCCTGCAATCCCATTACTGGGCATCTACCCAGAAGGAAAGAAATCCTTTTATCATAAGGACACTTGTACTAGACTGTTTATTGCAGCTCAATTTACAATCGCCAAAATGTGGAAACAGCCTAAATGCCCACCAACCCAGGAATGGATTAACAAGCTGTGGTATATGTATACCATGGAATACTATTCAGCCATTAAAAAAAATGGAGACTTTACATCCTTCGTATTAACCTGGATGGACGTGGAAGACATTATTCTTAGTAAAGCATCACAAGAATGGAGAAGCATGAATCCTATGTACTCAATTTTGATATGAGAACAATTAATGACAATCATGGTTATGGGGTGGGGAACAGAAAGAGGGATGGAGGGAGGTGGGTGGGGCCTTGGTGTGTGTCACACTTTATGGGGGCAAGACATGATTGCAAGAGGGACTTTACCTAACAATTGCAATCAGTGTAACCTGGCTTATTGTACCCTCAAGGAATCCCCAACAATAATAAAAAAAAAAAAAACCACAACCAAGAACAAAGTGGTATTTATATGTTATTGAATATTGTCTGGGCAACACATGGTCTTCTGAGATGTTAATCACAGTTCTGATACGACTGGAGGCTGCTAGTTTCTCAAACCCCAGCAGGTAGACACCCTAAATCTCTCTTCAGCCCAGTTAAAAGGCACTTTGAACTTGTTCACTTGCTGAGCAGAAGCTTTCCCAGGGAAGTGCTTGTCACTGGAATCACTGCTGCAGTGGCTATCCACTTACCCAGTGTGCCAAAACTGGTCTCCCTCTGCCCCTGAGGGTTAGGGCTGCAAGGCGGCTCAGACCCCGCCCTTAGGCTACTTGGTCGCTGGGTTACCAGTTCCCACCCAATTCTAGCTCTGTGACCCTGCGGGCGGAGCTTGCCGGGGCAGATCACTCACAATGGCTGCCTGTGACCCAGAGCCAAACACTTTAGCTCCGTCTGGCTCAGCCGCTCAAACTGGGGCCCTAGACAAAGGCCAAAGTTCTCCGCACTCCCACTCAGGCTCTCCCCAAGGCAGTTCAGCTGAGTGCCAAGTCCAAAGACACCAAAACAGTTCACAGGTAAGGCCTTTCTGGTTTGCAGTCTCGCTACTACTGAACTTACAGTTGCGGGCGGGTTTAGACGGATTGAACACACGCAACCACTTGCTGGTTTTCCACTGTTTTAGTCCTCCTCTTGGGGTCCAGAAGTCTCTCGCTGACTCCCTGTATCCTCTCAGGGGTGATGATGGGCAGATCCCACCAGCCAGAGATGCCTGGAGTCCTATCTCCCCAGACTCACGGTGCCCAGATGCAAGGAAGCTGTTACTCGGCTGCCATCTTGCTCCGCCTTCCTCTTTGAGGTTTTCTTTCAGAGAGTATCCAGAAGGTTCTACAACATGACATGAAAATGTTAGCAGAAAATGTTCTGTTCATAACAGAACCAGACCAAGGATTATTGCTCAATTGTGCTGAATGTTGGTGCAGTTTATCTGTTCATAGATATTTTAAGTTGGCTCATAACAAGGTCATGCTTGTCATTTCCCAAACACTCTGCTCTGTCCTCGCATCTGGGGTGAACCCAGCTGGCTCAAATGGACAGCAAGGTTCAGGCTGGGAAACACAGCTGTGGGCAGGAAAAGAAGTAAACTCATTACAGCAACCTCAAACTCCTGGGCCCAAGCAGTCCTCTGGCCTCAGCCTCCTGAGTAGTTGGGACTGCAGGCATCTGCCACAACACCCCACTAGTTTTTCTATTTTTAGAGAAAATAGAAAAGATGGGGTCTTGCTTTTGCTCGGGCTGGTCTTGAACTTCTGAGCTCAGGTGATCCACCTGCCTCAGCCTCCCTTAGTCCTGGGATCACAGGTGTGAGCCACTGAACCTGGTTATGATTTCTGCTTAAATCTTAGGGAAGACAGTCTGATTATGGTTGATGAGGGAGGGGCAGAGAGGGGAATAAGGAGCCTGGCCTGACTTCTCATCTTCCTATGGCTGGGATTTCAGTTTTTCCTTGGAAAAAGGGAGTTTGCTCAGTTTGTGGGGGAGAGTAAGACTTTATCTATTTTTTACATTTCCCCCCTTTGGGTGAGATTTCCAGAGCTGTCATGGATGGTCAAACTTTCATTTTTTCCCATTATTGCTGGAGATGGTATGGCTACCTGGCCTGGATCCAACCAGGGTTTTGGTGGGACTCTTATGGCTAAAGTACTTACGGACAATTAGACATCTTAGGCCAGACAGAAATGGAGGTGGACGTGTACGCTTTAATCCTTAGAACCCTTTTAAGCAAATGCCAAAAGGCAAACTTACAAAATTAACTGATCTGTAAGCATTGAGTGACTGTCATCTTGGTTTTCCATGCAGATTTGTAGCAATTAGATACATAAATCATAACTACTTATTTAAAACCATCTGAGCTGGAATTTAGAGACTTTTGTAGAGCTGCAGTTGATTTTGTAGCCTTTTCATTAATCCGTTCTCAGACAGCTAATCAACTTGCTGTCATACCTTTATTTGCATGAACTATTTAACTATTTGAAAGGTTCTTCTTTAGAGATTTATTGTAGCTAAGCAATAACCCAGGATTCAGTCAGAACGGCAGGCAAGTAATAAACACACAAAAAACAAAGGCCAGGACTGGAATCAGCTAACCAGGAGATATAGTTTCTTTTTAAAATACATTTTTTCTCTCTGCAGTAGCCCTTTTCTATAAAAGAGAAATTATTTTAAGACAAATTTGTGTGCGCAAAGTTTTGCTCTTATTATCCTGGGCCTGATTAATTCCATAAACTGCGACAGGAATAGAGATTTGTCGAACAGGGTCTTTGTAAGTTGGGTCTGGTAATACGTCATTGCAGTGAAAACCTTGGTAGCACAATTAGTGTCCATAATGTGTCTTGTTATAAAGGAAAATATGTTATTATTGGACTTCTGCAAATAAGCATGTTGTGATAAAATAAGAATACTCACAAATAGTTTCAAAATTCTGGATATCAGGTGGAGAGAGAAAGATAAATATTGCCACTTTTCTCAATCGTTAGAGGCTGTAAATAGCTCAAAAGAAAAAAGGCTTTCTTGACTCTAAAAACAAGCCATGATGAATCAGCAATATTTTGAACAAAATGTAAAAAAAAATTATTTCTGCTCTCTGTTGGTTCAGCCCCTGTTTGAGGCTGGGTTACCATTTCTCATGAATGCATCAGCTTTTTAATTAGAGTCCTGGAAGTTTTTTCCCTTAGTCCAATGGGGTTATTTCCAAAGTTATCTGAAATTTGTAGGCAAGAGCACTTACCATAGTCTTTTGTGTAAATATCACTGCTGAAGTAAATTTTGGACTGCAGCCAAATATGTAGTGTTTTTGAGAAGAATTAAAATAAAGAAATAGTTATCTGTGGATGACAAAAGTCTTAGAAAAATCCATGGTTAAAGAAGTAATTGACAAGAGCATTTGGTTATTCCTGGGGGTTACAACAAAGGAACATGATAATTGCACATTACT
Source organism: Nycticebus coucang (assembly GCF_027406575.1). Taxonomy (NCBI): domain Eukaryota; kingdom Metazoa; phylum Chordata; class Mammalia; order Primates; family Lorisidae; genus Nycticebus; species Nycticebus coucang. The sequence continues at coordinate 65,741,877 of NC_069799.1, read as the reverse complement.
GATGACATACACTGATGCAGATCAGAATTGCAGGAATCTCACATAATTTTGGAACACACTTTAATAACACGTTTACAAAAACATAACCAAAAGAAAGTTAGGCACCATTTCATACTTGACGATGTTTTCTGCGTGATTTTAACATGCCAAACCAACCAAACACGTCTCTCCTGGACTTCCCGGGGCTCAACTAGCCACCATGTTAGTTTCCATCAAAAAGATAGAATCTAGACTTAGAAATTTTGATTTTTTAAAGTTTGTCCACTTTCAAAGGTTTAAAGCACTTGCTCTAAGGTAATTGTGAAGCAATAGCTATTCATGTAGCCAAAGTGATAATTCGGCAATGTCAAAGAGCAGCACTTCTACTGATTGGCAGAGAAGAGACTCACTTCCCCATCACAGGCCTCGTGAAGACAGGACAAGGCAAAATTCAATTGTTCCTTTTTCTCTTTCCCCATTTTTGTTGCTATTTTCTCAAAAGGCAAATATAAATCTTTTATTATTTCTTACCAGTACATGAAAATATTCAAGAGAAAACCAAATTGTACCTTCAACTTTAGATATTATTACCAAGCTTAATCTTAATAAAACCTTATAAACAAATCCATTCGATCTCAGTCAGTTTGACCACAAGGTTATATATATATATATTTTTTTTTTGTTTGTTTGTTTGTTTGTTTGTTTTTGAGACAAGTCTCACTATGTCACCCTTGGTAGAGAGCTGTGGAGTCACAGTCACAGCAACCTCCAACTCTTGGGCATAAGTGATTCTCTTGTCTCAGCCTCCTAAGTAGCTGGGACTACAGGACCCACCACAACACATGGCTATTTTGTTGTTGTTGTTGTCATTGTTGTTTGGCAGGCCCAGCTGGGGTTTGAACCCACCAGCCCTGGTGCATGTGGCTGGTCCTCTAACCACTGAACTATGAATACCAAGCCAAGGTAATATTTTTAAAAACCTTTTATAATTTTTCACTTTTTCTCAGCTTTCTGTATCAGTTCAGTTTTATCCATCATTCTTTTTATTTCAGTAATCTAAAACAATCCCTAAAATTCGAAACTAGGCAAAATTACTTTCCTTTTAACAAAACCCACATTACCTTACCTTCTTATAACCTTTTAATCAAAACACATCCTATGTTCTTTTATCCTTTGCATATAGAATTGTTTCTCTTGTACCTTAGTAGTTTAATTACAATGATAACTTTCAGTCACCCTCATTTTTAGTGAAAAAAGTAGACACATGAAAAATCAGAGTGAAAGGACACCCCCCAAAAGAAAACAACAAATCTGTACCAGCGGAAATCAACTAAAATGAGAATATCGAAATGACTGATAAAGAATTTTGACTATGGATTGTAAGGAAGCTTAATGAAATACAAGAGAAAATAGAAAACCAACACGAGGAAACCACAAAAAACATGCAAGGAATGACTATAGGAATAGAATCATTCAAAAGAAATCAAGCAGAACGTCAGGAAATGAAAAATCCATTGGAGGAAATACACAACAGTCGAAAGCCTTAAGAATGAGCTGGACCAGGCAGAAGAAAGAATCTCAGGGCTAGAAGTCAACACGTTTGAATTAAACAAGTCAGTCAAAGAGTAAGAAAGGGAAGTAAGAGGAATGAGCAAAGCCTACAAGAAAAGTGGGGTTTTGTAAAGAGGCCCACAGGCGTCCCTGACGGCAAACAGGGAAACACACAAGGGCTGGAAAGCCTATTTGAGAAAATGCTTCACAGAAATTTCCCAAGTCTTACTAGAGATCTGGACTAGATTCCGATCCTAGAAGCTCAACAGACTCCTGGGAGAGTTACCACCAAGAGGCAATTACAACAGTATATGGTCATCGGACTCAGAGTTACAATGAAAGAGGAACTCCTCCAGATGGTTTCACAGCTGCATTTTGTCAGACCTACCAACAATAACCGGTGCTTATACTGCAGAAATTATTTCATCCCACGAGAAGGAAGGAATACTCTCCAACGCATTCTATGAGACCAGTATCACCTTGATACACACCAAAGCCAGGAATGGACGTAACAGAAGCTGCAGACCAACATCCTGAATATAGGGGGAAAATTCTCAATAAAATCCTAGCAGACTGTATTTTCCTGGTAGAAAAATAACCCACCGTGACCAGGTGGGCTTCATCCCAGAGATGGGAGGATGGCTCAACTTATGCAAATCTGTAAATGTGACATAGCATGTAAATAGGGATAGAACAAAGGCAGACCTCGTGACCCTCTCAGCAGCTGCCCGGCCCAGGGAGCCCCTTCTCGATTAAACGTAATTTGAAACAATTAACTGTGTTACACCACACACCCCTTACCCTCCACCAACAGTCAAGGAGATGACTGCTGAGCATTTTTCAAATTATGACCCCAATAAAGAATTGCAAGTTAAAACTCAAAGAGGGGCATCTTTCACTTTCCCATCAGCAAAATATTGTGTGTATTTTGTTGTTGCTGCTGTGGCCTCAGGAGACCATCCAGACCTGACAAGGGTGCAGCCTTGGCAAGTGTGCCGTGAGAGGTCCTGTGTGTGCCACTGAGCAGGGCAGCCACCTTGCAACGTGCAGCCAGGCCCGGGAGCTCCTGGGGTCCTTCAGCTGTTACACAAGCTTTACAAAACCACTGCTAAGGCTCGGTGCCTGTAGCACAGTGGTTAGGGTGCCAGCCACATGCCACTGAGGCTGGCGGGTTCAAGCCTGGCCCGGGCCAGCTAAACAACAATGACAACTGCAATAAGAAAATAGCTGGGCATTGTGGAGGCATGTGTAGTCCCAGCTACTTGGGAGGCTGAGGCAAGAGAATCACTTATGCCTGAGAGTTGGAGGTTGCTGTGAGCTGTGACGCCACGGCACTCTACCAATGGCAACATACTGAGACTCTGTCTCAACAAACAAACAAACAAACAAAACACCGTTAAGTTTCCCACAAGGCAGACAAACATGGCATTTAATTTAAGACTTTGTTCAACCTTGTTCATCAGGGAAAAGTGCTAGAATAATGTTAAATTATTATTACATTTTGGAGTAGTTTGGTAAACTTCCATGCACTGATACAATAGAATATTATGAAATGATTAAAAACAAAAGAGTATGAATTTTGTATTCATGAAAAAATTTGAAATATAGGACTAAGGACTTTTTAATGTGTTTGTGAAGAGAGCAGAGTACATATTATTTATAATCAACAATGTTATTCAGCCACATCATATGTATTATAGGGACAAGGCTGCAAATCGTTCCTAGTCATGATTTCTGAAAATTGCAACTACAAATGATTTTTTAATCTCCTACCTATGATTTGTTTTATTTTATTTTTTAAACAAGAGATTATTCCTACAAATTCTGTCTGTGTTTTTCAGTCATCTAGAACTAAGCATCACTTTTGCAATCTGAGAGAAATGTTTACTTTCAAAAGGGTAAATATGGGAGAGAGAGCAAGATGGCGGCCGAGTAACAGCTTCCTTGCATCTGTGCACCATGAGTCTGGGGAGATAGGACTCCGGGCATCTCTGGCTGGTGGGATCTGCCTATAATCATCCCTGTGAGGATATAGGGAGTCAGCGGAGACTTCTGGACCCCAAGAGGAGGACTAAAACAGTGGAAAACCGTCAAGTGGTCACGTGTGTTCAATGGGTCTAAACCCGCCCACAACTATAAGTTCAGTAGCAGCGAGACTGCAAACCGGAAAGGCCTTACCTGTGAACTGTTTTGGTGTCTTTGGACTTGGCACTTGTTTGAACTGCCTTGGGGAGAGCCTGGACAGGAGTGCGGAGAATTTTGGCCGTTGTCTGGGGCCCCAGTCTGGGTCGCTGAGCCAGATGGAGCTAATGGTGTTTGGCTGTGGGCCACAGGGAGCCATTGTGAGTGATCTGCCCCAGCAAGCTCCACCCTCAGGGTCGCAGAGCTAGAATCCGGGTGGGAGCTGGTAACCTAGCAACTAAGTAGCCTAAGGGTGGGGTCTGAGCCGCCTTGCAGCCCTAACCCTCAGGGGCAGAGTGAGACCGGTTTTGGCACACTGGGTAAGTGGATAGCCACTTCAGCAGTGATTCCAGCAACAAGCACATTCCTGGGAAAGCTTCTGCTCAGCAAGTTTACAAGTTTAAAGTGCCTTTTAAGTGGGCTGAAGAGAGATTTAGGGTGTCTACCTGCTGGGGTTTGAGAAATCAGCAGCCTCCAGTTGTATCAGAACTGTGATTAACATCTCATACCCCAGAAGACCACGTGTTGCCCAGACAATATTCAACAATATATACATACTGCTTTGTTTTTGGTTGTGTGGTTTTTTTTTTTTTTTGGTTTGGTTGTTTTTTTATTTATTTTGATGTTGTTGATGTTGTTTTGTTTTTTAATTTTAACCTTTTCCATACAGATCTTTTTTCTTCCTCAATTTTTCTAGTTTAATTATAATTTCCCATTGCTGCCTTTTTCAATAACTAGAACTTCATTTTTGCTAGTGTTTCTACTGCTATTATATGGTTTTTCACCCAATTTTATCCCGTAAAGTTTTCTGTTTGCTTGTTTTGGTTTGATTTATGGCATTTTTGTCTTTCCTCTCTACTTGGTGGAGGTGGGGTACTGTGTCTGATCAGGTTAGCAAAGAGCTGCTGACCTCAAGGGAACCACCCAACTAGGCACCCCCAGAAGGTGGGTTTTTTTTAAGGTTGTGTCAAAGTACCCTACTGTACACCTATATTGCTCTGTCTCCCTCTTTCTGTGCCTCTCTTCTTTTTGTCAATATTCCTTTTACCCACCCTCTCTCCTTTCTCTATTTTTTTTTTCTTTTCACTCAGTCCTCCTTTCTTTCATACCTTTCTTGCTCTTCAACCTTCTCACCCTTCTGGTCCTGTACCAAAAGGACTCACTGAACCCTTAGTCCACAGGCACGAGAACTTAAAGAGCAAGAGGACGTGAAAGGAAAATTAGGGCAAGGAAACGGATAAACGAAATCACCCATGAGGAAGAATCAGCAGAAAACTCCAGGAAAGATGAAGAACAAGTCCAGAACAACCCTGCCAAGGGACCATGAGGTAGCTACTGCAGAGGATTCCACCTATAAACAAATGTTAGGAATGACAGAAAGGGAATTTAGAATACACACGATGAAAACAATGAAAGAAATGATGGAAACAATGAAGGAAACTGCTAATAAAGTGGAAAATAACCAAAAGGAAATCCAAAAACAGAATCAAATAAGAGATGAACACTATGAAGTATATAAACAGGATATAGCAGAGCTGAAGGAACTGAAACAGTCAATTAGGGAACTTAAAGATGCAATGGAAAGTATCAGCAACAGGTTAGACCACACAGAAGAAAGAATTTCAGAGGTAGAAGACAAAGTTCTTGATATAACTCAGATAGTGAAAGAGGCAGAAAAGAAGAGAGAGAAAGCAGAATGTTCCCTGTCAGAATTATGGGAGTTTATGAAGCATTCCAACATATGGATTATAGGAATCCCAGAAGGGGAAGAAGAATGCCCAGAGGAATGGAAGCCATACTAGAGAATATTATAAACGAAAATTTCCCAAATATCACCAAAGATTCTGACACACTGCTTTCAGAGAGATATTGGACCCCAGGTTGCCTCAACTCTAACCGAGCTTCTCCAAGGCACATTGTGATAAACCTGTCCAAAGTCAAGACAAAAGAAAAGATTCTGAAAGCTGCCAGGAGTAAGCGCCAGTTGACCTACAGGGGCAAATCCATCAGAGTGACCACAGACTTCTCTAATGAAACTTTCCAAGCAAGAAGACAATGGTCATCTACCATTAATCTACTTAAACAGAACAATTTCCAGCCCAGAATTCTGTACCCTGCTAAGCTAAGCTTCGAAATGGACGGAGAAATCAAATCATTTACGGATATACAAACATTGAGGAAATTCACCACAACAAGACCAGCTCTACAGGAAATACTTCAACCTGTTCTGCACACTGACCACCACAATGGATCAGCAGCAAAGTAAGAACTCAGAAATTAAAGGACAGAACCTAACCTCCACACTGATGCAAAAGATAAAACTAAGCAATGGACTCTCACCAAATAACATGAATAGAATACTACCACACTTATCAATTATCTCAATAAATGTTAATGACTTGAATTCCCACTGAAGAGACATAGATTGGCTGACTGGATTAAAAAACACAAGCCATCCATTTGCTGTCTGCAAGAAACACACCTGGCTTCAAAAGACAAATTAAAGCTCCGAGTCAAGGGTTGGAAGACAATTTTTCAGGCAAATGGAATTCAGAAGGAAAGAGGAGTTGCGATCTTATTTTCAGATACATGTGGATTTAAAGCAACTAAAGTCAAAAAAGACAAAGATAGTCACTTTATATTGGTCAAGGGAAAAATACAACAAGAAGACATTTCAATTCTAAATATTTATGGGTGGCACCTGTGGCTCAAGGAGTAGGGTGCCGGTCCCATATGCTGCAGGTGGCGGGTTCGAACCCAGCCCCAGCCAAAAACCACAAAAAAAAAAAAAAAAGAAAAAAGAAAAAATAAAAATAAATATTTATGCACCCAATTTAAATGCTCCCAGATTCTTGAAACAGACCTTACTCAGTCTGAGCAATATGATATCTGATAATACCATAATAACAGGGGACCTAAACACTCCTCTTACAGAGCTGGACAGATCCTCTAAACAGAAATTAAACAAAGATAGAAGAGATTTAAATGAGACCCTAGAACAACTGTGCTTGATAGACGCATATAGAACACTCCATCCCAAAGATAAAGAGTATACATTCTTCTCATCACCCCATGGAACATTCTCCAAAATTGATCATATCCTGGGACACAAAACAAATATCAACAGAATCAAAAGAATTGAAATTTTACCTTGTATCCTCTCAGACCATAAGGCACTAAATGTGGAACTCAACTCTAACAAAAATGCTCGACCCCACCCAAAGGCATAGAAATTAAACAATGTTCTGTTGAATAACAGATGGGTGCAGGAAGAAATAAAACAGGAAATCATGAACTTCCTTGAGCATAACAACAATGAAGACACAAGCTACCAAAACCTGTGGGATACTGCAAAAGCAGTTTTGAGAGGAAAATTCATCGCTTTAGATGCCTGCATTCGAAAAACAGAAAGAGTGCACATTAACAATCTCATAAGCCATCTTACGGAATTGGAAAAAGAAGAACAATCTAAGCCTAAACTCAGTAGAAGAAAAGAAATATCCAAAATCAAATCAGAGATCAATGAAATTGAAAATGAAAGAATCATTCAGAAAATTAATGAAACAAGGAGTTGGTTTTTTGAAAAAAATTAATAAAATAGATAAACCATTGGCCAGACTAATGAGGAATAGAAAAGTAAAATCTCTAGTAACCTCAATCAGAAATGATAAAGGGGAAATAACAACTGATCCCACAGAGATACAAGAGATCATCTCTGAATACTACCAGAAACTCTATGCCCAGAAATTGGACAATGTGAAAGAAATGGATCAATATTTGGAATCACACCCTCTCCCTAGACTCAGCCAGGAAGAAATAGAGCTCCTGAACAGACCAATTTCAAGCACTGAGATCAAAGAAACAATAAAAAGCTTCCAACCAAAAAATGCCCTGGTCCAGATGGCTTCACTCCAGAATTCTATCAAACCTTCAAGGAAGAGCTTATTCCTGTACTGCAGAAATTATTCCCAAAAATTGAGGAAGAAGGAATCTTCCCCAACACATTCTATGAAGCAAACATCACCCTGATACCAAAACCAGGAAAAGACCCAAACAAAAAGGAGAATTTCAGACCAATCTCACTCATGAATATAGATGCAAAAATTCTCAACAAAATCCTAGCCAATAGATTACAGCTTATCATCAAAAAAGTCATTCATCATGATCAAGTAGGCTTCATCCCAGGGATGCAAGGCTGGTTTAATATACGCAAGTCCATAAACGTTATCCACCATATTAACAGAGGCAAAAATAAAGACCACATGATCCTCTCAATAGATGCAGAAAAAGCATTTGATAAAATCCAGCATCCTTTTCTAATTAGAACACTGAAGAGTATAGGCATAGGTGGCACATTTCTTAAACTGATTGAAGCTATCTATGACAAACCCACAGCTAATATTTTACTGAATGAAGTAAAACTGAAATCTTTTCCCCTTAGAACTGGAACCAGACAAGGTTGTCCTCTGTCACCTTTACTATTCAACATAGTGCTGGAAGTTCTAGCCAATACAATTAGACAAGACAAGGAAATAAAGGGAATCCAAATGGGAGCAGAGGAGATCAAACACTCCCTCTTTGCTGACGACATGATCTTATACTTAGAGAACCCCAAAGACTCAACCACAAGACTCCTAGAAGTCATCAAAAAATACAGTAATGTTTCAGGATATAAAATCAATGTCCACAAGTCAGTAGCCTTTGTATACACCAATAACAGTCAAGATGAGAAGCTAATTAAGGACACAACTCCCTTCACCATAGTTTCAAAGAAAATGAAATACCTAGGAATATACCTAACGAAGGAGGTGAAGGACCTTTATAAAGAAAACTATGAACTCCTCAGAAAGGAAATAGCAGAGGATATTAACAAATGGAAGAACATACTATGCTCATGGATGGGAAGAATCAACATTGTTTAAATGTCTATACTTCCAAGGGCAATCTACCTATTCAATGCCATCTCTATTAAAATAGCAACATTGTGTTTTCAAGATTTGGAAAAAATGATTCTGCGTTTTGTATGGAACCGGAAAAAAACCCGTATAGCTAAGGCAGTTCTCTGTAACAAAAATAAAGCTGGGGGCATCAGCATACCAGATTTTAGTCTGTACTACAAAGCCATAGTGCTCAAGACAGCATGGTACTGGCACAAAAACAGAGACATAGACACTTGGAATCGAATGGAAAACCAAGAAATGAAACTAACATCTTACAACCACCTAATCTTTGATAAACCAAACAAGAACATACCTTGGGGGAAAGACTCCCTATTCAATAAATGGTGTTGGGAGAACTGGATGTCTACATGTAAAAGACTGAAACTGGACCCACACCTTTCCCCACTCACAAAAATTGATTCAAGATGGATAAAGGACTTAAATTTAAGGCATGAAACAATAAAAATCCTCCAAGAAAGCATAGGAAAAACACTGGAAGATATTGGCCTGGGGGAAGACTTCATGAAGAAGACTGCCATGACAATTGCAATAACAACAAAAATAAACAAATGGGACTTCATTAAACTGAAAAGCTTCTGTACAGCTAAGGAGACAATAACCAAAGCAAAGAGACAGCCTACACAATGGGAAAGGATATTTGCATATTTTCAATCAGACAAAAGCTTGATAACTAGGATCTATAGAAAACTCAAATTAATCCACATGAAAAAAGCCAACAATCCCTTATATCAATGGGCAAGAGACATGAATAGAACTTTCTCTAAAGATGACAGATGAATAGCTAACAAACACATGAAAAAATGTTCATCATCTCTGTATATTAGAGAAATGCAAATCAAAACAACCCTGAGGTATCATCTAACCCCAGTGACAATGGCCCACATCACAAAATCTCAAAACTGCAGATGCTGGCGTGGATGTGGAGAGAAGGGAACACTTTTACACTGCTGGTGGGACTGCAAACTAGTACAACCTTTCTGGAAGGAAGTATGGAGAAACCTCAAAGCACTCAAGCTAGACCTCCCATTTGATCCTGCAATCCCATTACTGGGCATCTACCCAGAAGGAAAGAAATCCTTTTATCATAAGGACACTTGTACTAGACTGTTTATTGCAGCTCAATTTACAATCGCCAAAATGTGGAAACAGCCTAAATGCCCACCAACCCAGGAATGGATTACCAAGCTGTGGTACATGTATACCATGGAATACTTTTCAGCCATTAAAAAAAATGGAGACTTTACATCCTTCGTATTAACCTGGATGGACGTGGAAGACATTATTCTTAGTAAAGCATCACAAGAATGGAGAAGCATGAATCCTATGTACTCAATTTTGATATGAGGACAATTAATGACAATTATGGTTATGGGGGGGAAACAGAAAGAGGGAAGGAGGGAGGGGGGTGGGGCCTTGGTGCGTGTCACACTTTATGGGGGCAAGACATGATTGCAAGAGGGACTTTACCTAACAATTGCAATCAGTGTAACCTGGCTTATTGTACCCTCAATGAATCCCCAACAATAAAAAAGAAAAAAAAAAAAAGAAAAGAAAACCTCCACCCAGGAGTGGAGCCTCAAGGCCACGTGTGGCCCTCCAGATCCCTAAGTGCAGCCCCTTGACACAATCCAAATGTCACAAACAAATCCCTTTATAAAAACGATTTGTTCCGTAAAATTTGGATTCAATCAAAAGGCCTCACTCAAGGACCAGAAAGTCACATGTGGCCCCACCTCACAAGAAAAGTGTCATTGGATGGCAGGGTCCTTCCTCCGAGTGGAATTAGAGCCTCAGGTCCAACCCCCCCTTATGTCATGGGAACTTACGTTAAAACTTTTTCACCTGCTGCTCTCCCACATTCCTGTTTAGACTCTAGTATCTCGGGCAGAAGCCGCCTGTTTTCCCTGTGGAGCTGGCTGACCTTCGTGGACATGCAGAGAAGCTGGGCCTTAAAGGAACAAGGCTTTGGAAACAGCAGGCATCTCAGAGAAAACAGAATGACAGCCGCAGAGACAGCCCCAGACTTTGCTCTGTGGGACAGTCGGCTCTCCAGGTAACATTTTCCAAGAAGGATCAAGGTTGAAATGGCCCAAATAAAATTAATCTCAAGAACACGAACAACTTTTCTTTTTCTTACTCATAGCAAATTGTGGATGGAAAATTCTGTATGCTACCCAGGAAAGAGTTTTCCAGCTGCCGATGCACACACAATGGAGTTATTTGCTACAAGAAAAGGTAAAATAGCTTTCCCTGGAGACAGATTAGATGGATCCTCAGGGACGTTGGAGAGGGCATGTTTGCCCAAGAAAAGTTATGTTGAACTCTGTTTGTGAGAATCAGACACTTTATTACAATTGAGTATAAAGTTTTGCATAATAAAGGTGTTTATCAATTGACTTCATGTCAAAATCTGATGTTTTTATTCATTCTATGATTTAAATCAGCCTTCAAGTACTCTTGCAACCCTGAAAGGCTGTACGAGTGAACACAGAAAGGTTTGTTCTGTTCCATGACTATTTTTCCGGAGACAACAGCACAGAAAGGAAGCAGGGAATATCTCTGGAGTAGAGATGAGAGAGCACCATTCCACCTGCACACGGACGAAGGGGTCGTCCTGCCACACAGCGACTCCAGGCATTTTTTTTTAATTAGTTGATTAACTATATATATATATTTTTTTTTATTGTTGGGGATTCATTGAGGGTACAATAAGCCAGGTTACACTGATTGCAATTGTTAGGTAAAGTCCCTCTTGCAATCATGTCTTGCCCCCATAAAGTGTGACACACACCGAGGCCCCACCCACCTCCCTCCTTCCCTCTTTCTGTTTCCCCCCCCATAACCATAATTGTCATTAATTGTCCTCATATCAAAATTGAGTACATAGGATTCATGCTTCTCCATTCTTGTGATGCTTTACTAAGAATAATATCTTCCACGTCCATCCAGGTTAATATGAAGGATGTAAAGTCTCCATTTTTTTTAATGGCTGAATAGTATTCCATGGTATACATATACCACAGCTTGTTAATCCATTCCTGGGTTGGTGGGCATTTAGGCTGTTTCCACATTTTGGCGACTGTAAATTGAGCTGCAATAAACAGTCTAGTACAAGTGTCCTTATGATAAAAGGATTTTTTTCCTTCTGGGTAGATGCCCAGTAATGGGATTGCAGGATCAAATGGGAGGTCTAGCTTGAGTGCTTTGAGGTTTCTCCATACTTCCTTCCAGAAAGGTTGTACTAGTTTGCAGTCCCACCAGCAGTGTAAAAGTGTTCCCTTCTCTCCACATCCACGCCAGCATCTGCAGTTTTGAGATTTTGTGATGTGGGCCATTCTCACTGGGGTTAGATGATATCTCAGGGTTGTTTTGATTTGCATTTCTCTAATATATAGAGATGATGAACATTTTTTCATGTGTTTGTTAGCCATTCGTCTGTCCTCTTTAGAGAAAGTTCTATTCATGTCTCTTGCCCATTGATATAAGGGATTGTTGGCTTTTTTCATGTGGATTAATTTGAGTTCTCTATAGATCCTAGTTATCAAGCTTTTGTCTGATTGAAAATATGCAAATATCCTTTCCCATTGTGTAGGTTGTTTCTTTGCTTTGGTTATTGTCTCCTTAGCTGTACAGAAGCTTTTCAGTTTAATGAAGTCCCATTTGTTTATTTTTGTTGTTGTTGCAATTGCCATGGCAGTCTTCTTCATGAAGTCTTTCCCCAGGCCAATATCTTCCAGTGTTTTTCCTATGCTTTCTTGGAGGGTTTTTATTGTTTCATGCCTTAAGTTTAAGTCCTTTATCCATCTTGAATCAATTTTTGTGAGTGGGGAAAGGTGTGGGTCCAGTTTCAGTCTTTTACATGTAGACATCCAGTTCTCCCAACACCATTTCTTGAATAGGGAGTCTTTCCCCCAAGGTATGTTCTTGTTTGGTTTATCAAAGATTAGGTGGTTGTAAGATGTTAGTTTCATTTCTTGGTTTTCCATTCGATTCCAAGTGTCTATGTCTCTGTTTTTGTGCCAGTACCATGCTGTCTTGAGCACTATGGCTTTGTAGTACAGACTAAAATCTGGTATGCTGATGCCCCCAGCTTTATTTTTATTACAGAGAACTGCCTTAGCTATACGGGGTTTTTTCCAGTTCCATACAAAACGCAGAATCATTTTTTCCAAATCTTGAAAGTATGATGTTGGAACCAGACAAGGTTGTCCTCTGTCACCTTTACTATTCAACATAGTGCTGGAAGTTCTAGCCAATACAATTAGGCAAGACAAGGAAATAAAGGGAATCCAAATGGGAGCAGAGGAGGTCAAACTCTCCCTCTTTGCTGACGACATGACCTTATACTTAGAGAACCCCAAAGACTCAACCACAAGACTCCTAGAAGTCATCAAAAAATACAGTAATGTTTCAGGATATAAAATCAATGTCCACAAGTCAGTAGCCTTTGTGTACACCAATAACAGTCAAGATGAGAAGCTAATTAAGGACACAACTCCCTTCACCATAGTCTCAAAGAAAATCAAATACCTAGGAATATACCTAACGAAGGAGGTGAAGGACCTGTATAAAGAAAACTATGAAATCCTCAGAAAGGAAATAGCAGAGGATATTAACAAATGGAAGAACATACCATGCTCATGGATGGGAAGAATCAACATTGTTAAAATGTCCATACTTCCCAAAGCAATCTACCTATTCAATGCCATTCCTATCAAAATACCAACATCATACTTTCAAGATTTGGATTAACTATATTTTTTAAAGTAGATTTTAAAAAATGTATTGTTATGAACAATGTCAAACAAACATAAAAGTAAAAGAGTATAATAGACCTTTGTCTATTCATTACTCAATTTCAACAACTAACAACTCATGATTGATTTGTATCACCTGTACCCCACTCCCCTACTGCACTATTTTATTTTATTTTTTTTTGGAGACAGTCTGACTTTGTCGCCCTCTGTAGACTGCTGTGGTACCATTGCTCACAGCAACCTCAAACTCTTGGGCTAAAGCAATTCTCTTGCCTCAGCCTCCTGAGTAGCTGGGATTACAGGCACCCACCAGAATGCCTGGCTATTTTTATTTTTTTATTTTTATTTTTATTTTTTTTGTTAAGTCATAGCTGTGTACATTAGTGCAATCAAGGGGTACAATGTGCTGGTTTCATATACAATCTGAAATATTCTCATCAAACTGTTCAACGTAGCCTTCAAGGCATTTTCTTAGTTATTGTATGTAGACATTTGTATTCTGCCTTTAGTAAGTTTCACCTGTAACCATTCTAGGATGCACCATAGGTGTGGCCCCACCTATTACCCTCCCTCCACCCTAACCTCCCCACTCCCTTCCTCTTCCTTGGCCCTTTCCTCATAGTCTTGTGCTATAGTTGGGTTATAGTCTTCATGTGAAAACTATAATTTAGCTTCATAGTAGGGCTCAGTACATTGGATACTTTTTCTTCCATTCCTGAGATACTTTGCTAAGAAGAATATGTTCCAGCTCCATCCATGTAAACATGAGAGAGGTAAAGTCTCCATCTTTCTTTAAGTCTGCATAATATTCCATTGTATACACGTACCACAATTTGCTAGTCCATTCATGGGTCGATGGGCACTTGGGCTTCTTCCATGACTTAGCAATTATGAATTGGGCTGCAATAAACATTCTGGTACAGACGTCTTTGTTATATTCTGATTTTGGGTCTTCTGGGTATAAACCTAGTAAAGGAATTATAAGATCGAATGGCAGGTCTATTTTTAGGTCTCTAAGTGTTCTCCAAACATCCTTCCAGAAGGAACGTATTAGTGTGCATTCCCACCAGCAGTGTAGAAGTGTGCCCTTTCCTCCACATCCACACCAACATTTCTGGTTTTGGGATTTTGTTATGTGGGCTACTCTTACTGGGATTAGGTGATATCTCAAAGTAGTTTTGATTTGCATTTCTCTGATGATTAAGGATGATGAGCTTTTTTTCATGTGTTTATAGATCATGCATCTGTCTTCTTTACAGAAGTTTCTCTTCAAGTCCCTTGCCCACCCTGAGATGGGATCACGTGTTCTTTTCTTGCTAATATGTTTGAGTTCTCTGTGGATTCTGGTTATTAGACCTTTATTGGAGGTAAAACCTGCAAATATTTTCTCCCATTCTGAGGATTGTCTGCTTGCTTTACTTACTATGTTCTTGGCTGTGCAGAAGCTTTTTAGTTTGATCAGGTCCCAGTAGTGTATTTTTGATAAAATACACTAAATTAAATTTTTTATCCATTGAGAGTCTATCTTAGTTAATGGTGAAAAGTGTGGGTCCAGTTTCAGTCTTTTACAAATCGCCAGCCAGTTTATCCAGCACCATTTGTTAAATAGGGAATCTTTTTTCCACTGAATGTTCTTAATTGACTTGTCAAAGATCAAATAACGGTAAGTAGCTGGATCCATCTCTTGGTTCTCTATTCTGTTCCAGACATCTACTTCTCTGCTTTTGTGTCAACACAATGCTGTTTTGATCACTATCGATTTATAGTACAGTCTCAGGTCTGGTAGCGTGTTTCCTCCTGCTTTGTTTTTATTGCTGAGTAATGTTTTGGCTATTCGAGGTTTTTTCTGATTCCATATAAAACGAAGTATTATTTTTTCAAGATCTTTAAAATATGACAATGGAGCTTTAATAGGAATTGCATTAAAATTGTATATTGCTTTGGGCAGTATGGACATTTTAACAATGTTGATTCTTCCCAGCCTATGAGCATGGTATGTTTTTCCATCTGTTAACATCTTCAACGAGGGTATATGTGAAACTTGGTAAACGGTCTGTGAAGCTAGTGAATGATGCCCCATGATCATATCAATGTACACAGCTATGATTTAATAAAAAAATAAAATAAAATAAATAAATAAATAAATAAAAACTATGAACAAAAAAAAATCTTCAGCTATTTCTTTTCTTAAAGTTTCATAGTTCTCTTTATAGAGATCTTTCACATCCTTTGTTAGGTATACTCCCAAATATTTCATCTTCTTTGGCACTACTGTGAAAGGAATAGAGTTCTTGACTGTTTGTTCGGCTTGGTTATTGTTGGTATATATAAAGGCTACAGATTTATGGGTGTTGATTTTGTAGCCTGAGACATTGCTGTATTCCTTGATCACTTCTAAAAGTTTTGTGGTATGATCCCTAGTGTTTTCCAGATATACAATCATATCGTCTGTGAAGAGTGAAAGTTTGATCTCTTCTGACCCTATGTGGATACCCTTGATCGCCTTTTCTTCCCTAATTGCAATGGCTAAAACTTCCATTACAATGTTAAAGAGTAATGGAGACAATGGGAAACCTTGCCTGGTTCCTGATCTAAGTGGAAATGATTTCAATTTAACTCCATTCAATATGATATTGGCTGTGGGTTTGCTGTAGATGGCCTCTATTAGTTTAAGAAATGTCCCTTCCATACCAATTTTCTTTCTTTTTTTTTTTTTTATTGTTGGGGATTCATTGAGGGTACAATAAGCCAGTTACACTGATTGCAATTGTTAGGTAAAGTCCCTCTTGCAATCATGTCTTGCCCCCATAAAATGTGACACACACTAAGGCCCCACCCTCCTCCCTCCATCCCTCTTTCTGCTTCCCCCCCATAACCTTAATTGTCATTAATTGTCCTCATATCAAGATTGAGTACATAGGATTCATGCTTCTCCATTCTTGTGATGCTTTACTAAGAATAATGTCTTCCACTTCCATCCAGGTTAATACGAAGGATGTAAAGTCTCCATTTTTTTTAATGGCTGAATAGTATCCCATGGTATACATATACCACAGCTTGTTAATCCATTCCTGGGTTGGTGGGCATTTAGGCTGTTTCCACATTTTGGCAACGGTAAATTGAGCTGCAATAAACAGTCTAGTACAAGTGTCCTTATGATAAAAGGATTTTTTTCCTTCTGGGTAGATGCCCAGTAATGGGATTGCAGGATCGAATGGGAGGTCTAGGTTGAGTGCTTTGAGGTTTCTCCATACTTCCTTCCAGAAAGGTTGTACTAGTTTGCAGTCCCACCAGCAGTGTAAAAGTGTTCCCTTCTCTCCACATCCACGCCAGCATCTGCAGTTTTGAGATTTTGTGATGTGGGCCATTCTCACTGGGGTTAGATGATATCTGAGGGTTGTTTTGATTTGCATTTCTCTAATATATAGAGATGATGAACATTTTTTCATGTGTTTGTTAGCCATTCGTCTGTCCTCTTTAGAGAAAGTTCTATTCATGTCTCTTGCCCATTGATATAAGGGATTGTTGGCTCCATACCAATTTTCTTAAGTGTTCTGATCATGAAGGGATGCTGGATATTATCAAAAGCTTTTTCTGCATCAATTGAAAGAATCATATGGTCCTTATTTTTTAGTTTGTTTATGTGCCAAATTACATTTATAGATTTACTTATATTGAATCAGCCTTGAGACCCTGGGATAAATTCCAAGTGGTCGTGATGTATAATTTTTTTGATATGTTGTTGGATTCTGTTCATTAGGATCTTATTGAATATTTTAGCATCAATATTCATTAGTGATATTGGTCTATAATTTTCTTTTCTTGTTGGGTCTTTCCCTGGTTTGGGGATCAAGGTGATGTTTGCTTCATAGAATGTGTTGGGTAATATTCCTTCTTTTTCTATATTTTGGAAGAGGTTTATTAATATAGGTACTAGCTCTTCTTTCACGGTTTGGTAGAATTCTGATGTAAAGCCATCTGGTCCTGGGCTTTTCTTTTTAGGGAGATTTTGTATAGTTGATGATATTTCAGAACTTGATATAGGCCTGTTCAACATTTCCACTTTGTTCTGGCTAAGTCTTGGTAGGTGGCGTACTACCAGGTATTGGTCAATTTCTTTCAGATTTTCATATTTCTGAGAGTAGAGTTTCTTGTAGTATTCGTTAAGGATTTTTTGAATTTCTGAAGGGTCTGTTTTTATTTCATCGTTACCATTTCTGATTGATGAAATTAGAGATTTTACTCTTTTTTTCCTGGTTAGGTTGGCCAAAGATTTATCTATTTTATTGATCTTTTCAAAAAACCAACTTTTGGATTTGTTAGTCTGTTGTATAATTTTTTTTTTCAATTACATTTAATTCTGCTCTGATTTTGTGCTATTCCTTTTCTTCTGGTGGGCTTGGGGTTAGAGTGTTCTTCCTTCTCCAGTTGCTTGAGAGGTCCCATTAAGTTATTAACTTCCTCTCTTTCCATTTTCTTGAGGATGGCTTGTAGTGCTATAAATTTCCCTCTTAGGACTGCCTTTGCAGTATCACAGAGGTTCTGGTAATTCGTGTCTTGATTGTTGTTTTGTTCCAAAAATATGGTGATTTCCTTCTTAATCTCGTCTATAACCCATGTATCCTTCAGTATAAGGTTTAGCTTCCATGTTTTTGAATGGGTATGCAGATTCCTTTTGTCATTGAGTTCAACTTTTATTCCATGATGGTCTGAGAAGTTGCAAGGAATAATTTCTATTTTTTTAAATTTGCTGAGGTTAGATTTGTGGCCTAGGATGTGGTCGATTTTGGAGTATGTTCCATGGGCTGATGAGAAGAATGTTGATTTTTGTTGAGATGAAATATTCTGTAGATGTCTGTTACGTCCAGATGTTGAATGGTTAAGTTTAAATCTAAAATTTCTTTGCTTAGCTTCTTTTTGGAGGATCTTTCAAGGACTGCTAAAGGGGTGTTAAAATCTCCAACTACTATGGAACTGGAGGAAATCAAGCTGCTCGTGTCTGTTAGAGTTTCTCTGATAAATTGAGGTGCATTCTGGTTGGGTGCATAAATATTAATAATTGAAATCTCATCATATTGAGTATTACCTTTAACAAATATGAAGTGTTCATCCTTATCCTTCTTTATTTCGGTTGGTTTAAAGCCTATTGCGTCTGCGAATAGGATTGCAATGCCTGCTTTTTTCTGCTTCCCATTTGCCTGGAGTATAGATGACCATCCCTTCACCTTGAGTCTATATTTGTCTTTTAACGTAGGATGCGATTCTTGTATGCAACAGATATCTGGCTTGAGTTTTCATATCCAGTCAGCCAACCTGTACCTCATTAGAGGACAATTTAAACCATTCACATTAATTGAGAATATTGATAAGCCTTTTGAGAGTGTGATGGACATTTTTAATCCTTTTGCAACTGTGAAAGTTGGAATTTGATCAAAATTATCTGGGTGGGTTTACTTTTGTGGTGGAGGATTACACTGGTCTTTATGGAGCATAGGTCTGAGAATATCCTGGAGAGCTGGTTTAGTTATGATAAATTTCTTCAACATGTGAATGTCATTGAAGTATTTAATTTCTCCGTCATAAATGAAACTCAGTTTAGCTCGGTACAGGATCCTGGATTGAAAGTTATTTTGTTTTAGGAGATTAAAAGTCAATGACCATCCTCTTCTAGTTTGAAAGGTTTCAGCAGAGAGATTTGCAGTTATTCTAATATTCTTGCCCTTGTAGGTGATGGTTTTCTTTCATCTGGCTGCTTTCAGAATTTTCTCCTTCATATTAACTTTAGTGAAATTGATTATGATGTGTCTGGGGGATGTCTTATTTGGATTGAGTCATGCTGGAGTTCTGAAACTGTCTGCTATCTGAATTTCAGAATCTCTTGGCATGTCTGGAAAGTTCTCCTTCATAATCTCATGGAGAAGAGACACTGTGCCTTGTGAAGCCACTTCGTCACTTTTGGGGATCCCTATAAGATGAATATTGTTTTCTTCGAATTATTCCAGAGCTCTCTGAGAGAGTGATCTGCTTTTGCCCTCCATTTCTCTTCCTCTTTGAGAGTTTGGGAGCGTTCGAAAGCCTTGTCTTCAATGTCAGAAATCCTTTCTCCTGCTTGCTCCATTCTGTTACTAAGGGATTCTGCTGTGTTTCTCAGATCTTTGAGGGCTGCAACTTCTTGTCTCAATGTATCAAAATCTTTGGTCATTTGGTCTTTGAATTCGTTGAATTCTTGAGATAACTTTTGGGTTACTGCTTGGAATTCTAATTTGATCTTATTTGCTATCCATATTCTGAATTGATTTCTGACATTTCAGCTATTTGTTTGTGCATGGGATCTTGTGCTGTGTCTGCCCCATTGATCCTTGGGGGAGTTGATCTACTCTGATTATTCATATTGCCAGAGTTTTTCAGTTGATTTCGCCTCATGATTCTTTTTGCCTCATGGTTGTTTTTCACCGTTGCCTCTGGCCATCCTCAGAGTTGGGGGGGGTGTCTCTCCAAGATTAGACCCAAGCGGAATCACCCTATTGTTGCTGGATCTTTGTAGAGGGTCACCCTGTAGAGTTCCTCTGGGGCTGCCCCAGCCAGGGAGTTCTGGTTGTGGAAACAGCTCTGGAGTGTGACACACCCAGATCCAGCAACAGGGCAGGAGTTTGTGCGCATGGTTCTGGGAGTGCCTGGTGCCCTGTGATTTGGCACAGAGAGCCCAAGGCCCCAGCAGTCTCTGGCCTAGAGAAGGGCTCTGTGCAGAGGCAGGGAGTGCTCCGGAGGACACGCAGCTACCCGAGTCCCTGGCCAGATGAGTGGGCCGATGTGGAGGCAGGGAGGGTACAGGAGGGAGGACGCAGGGTTGCGCGGCTCCCGCAGTTCCTGGTCAGAGCACATGGAGGCCCCGCGGGCACGGGTCACCGGTCGGGGGTCACGCGTAGCTCTTATGGAGGTCTGGGTGGCGCCAAGCCCAGGTGTTTGAGGTTGCTATGAGCTGTGACACCATGGCACACTACCCAGGGCAACAGCCTGAAGCTCCAGTGTGCCAAAACCAGTCTCACTGTGCCCCTGAGGGTTAAGACTGTAAGGCAGCTCAGCCCCACCTTTAGGCTGCTCAGTCGCTAGGTTACTAGCTCCCATCTGATCCTTGCTCTGCAACCCTGAGGGCGGAGCTTGCCAGGACAGTTCTCTCCCAATGGCTCCTTGCGTCCCACAGCCAAACACTATTAGCTCCATCCGGCTCAGCGGCTCAGTCTGGGGCCCTAGACAATGCCCAAAGTTCTCCGCACTCCTGCTCAAGCTCTCCCCAAGGCAGTTCAACTGAGTGCCAAGTCCAAGAACACCTAAACAGTTCACAGGTAAGGCCTTTACAGTTCGAAGTCTCACTGCTGCTTGTACTTCAGGCCAGTGGGATTAGGTCGATCGAACACACACAACCACTTGCCAGTTTTCCACTGTTTTTGTCCTCCTCTTGGGGTCCAGAAGTCCCTTGCTGACTCCCTGTATCCTCAAAGGGATGATTATAGGCAGATCCCACCAGCCAGAAATGCCTGGAGTCTTACCTCTCCAGGCTCACCGGCCCAATTGCAGGGAAGCTGTTACTCGGCCACCATCTTGGATTGTTCTCCAACTTCAGGCTTTTTTGATGATGTTTGTAAAATAGTTCAGGCTGAAAACACAGACAATGTTGACATTGTTGAGAGAATATGCTGAATTGCTCAGGCTGATGTGAGTGAAGCTGGTTCTGTTCCTATGTCGAGCAGCAGGGATCTTGACAAAGTGTATCATTTCCAAATAGACCTGTTGAGAGATACCAGGATTAGTCCATGGCATGAATCTGAAGTCTTGTACAAAATATTCTGAGTTCAAGAGAGAAGAGAAATGGTAGTAGACCTGCAAATTTCAACCAGGTAAAGTCGGCAGATACCATAATCCAAGTTGTACTTCAATATTGAGAAATAAGGACCTGGAGACCTGATGTGAAAAGAGCAAATAGGGTGGGTGTCCCAGCTCCAGAAAAGACAGCCAAGAATTTGAATTCTCTGCCTTTCTCTACTATCCAAAGCCGATAGCGTGCTGCCTGCCAACACTGGGTGACAGTGGCCCCTTCTCAGCTGGGACACTGATTCAAACGCTAATCCTCCTGAGTCATTCTTCCAGATACATCCTGGAATAATGCTCACCAGCTATCTAGGGATCCCTGCTTCTCGTCATGTGGACGCCTAAAATCACTTGTTTACTTGTTACATTTTTGGTGAAATTGCTCATTCATAAACACAAGTACGCTTTATCTTACTGTGCTTTTCCTTATCATCCTTCACAAATATTGCAATTTTCCAAAGTAAGGTATAGAGGATTAAATATCATACTTATGACAACAGTCACCAATATAATAACTCATCTGAGGAATTACTGAGAACAAGACATTCTCCTGGCAAGCCTGGAAATCTCTTGTGATTTGGAAGGCAAGCCACCAAGTAACTCAGTAATCCTGGAGGAGCAAAGTTCAGTGCTGGAGTCGTAAGGCTATTGTTAAACATTAAACATGAGTGTTTGTGGCTAGCTGTGTTGAGCAAGTCCATCAGCTTTGCCAACAGCAGGTATTCCCTAAGAAATGATTAAGATCCACTGAGGGCTCAGAGGATGGCTGACATTTCTTAGCAGTGTTTTTAATTAGGGTGTGTACATTGTTGCTTTAGACAGAATGCTATTGCACATTTAAATAATTTTTTTTCATTTCAGAACACTATGATTTTTATTTTTTTATTGTTAAATCATAGCTGTGTACATTAGTGCAATCGCCTGTACCCATTCTAAGATGCACCATAGATGTGGCCCCACCCATTACCCTTCCTCCACCAAAACCTCCCCCCTCCCTTCCCCTTCCTTGGCCCTTTCCCCATAGTCTTGTGCTATAATTGGGTTATAGTCTTCATGTGAAAACTATAATTTAGCTTCATAGTAGGGCTCAGTACATTGGATACTTTTTCTTCCATTCCTGAGATACTTTGCTAAGAAGAATATGTTCCAGCTCCATCCATGTAAACATGAGAGAGGTAAAGTCTCCATCTTTCTTTAAGGCTGCATAGTATTCCATGGTACACACGTACCACAATTTGCTAGTCCATTCGTGGGTCGATAGGCACTTGGGCTTCTTCCATGACTTAGCAATTATGAATTGGGCTGCAATAAACATTCTGGTACAGATGTCTTTGTTGTATTGTGATTTTTGGTCTTCTGGGTATAAACCTAGTAAAGGAATTATAGGATGGAATGGCAGGTCTATTTTTAGGTCTCTAAGTGTTCTCCAAACATCCTTCCAGAAGGAACGTATTAGTGTGCATTCCCACCAGCAGTGTAGAAGTGTGCCCTTTCCTCCACATCCACACCAACATTTCTGGTTTTGGGATTTTGTTATGTGGGCTACTCTTTCTGGGGTTAGGTGATATCTCAGAGTAGTTTTGATTTGCATTTCTCTGATGATTAAGGATGATGAGCTTTTTTTCATGTGTCTGTAGACCTTGCGTCGGTCTTCTTTAGAGAAGTTTCTCTTCAAGTCCCTTTCCCACCCTGAGATGGGATCACCTATTCTTTTCTTGTTAATACGTTTGAGTTCTCTGTGGATTCTGGTTATTAGACCTTTATTGGAGGTATAACCTGCAAACATTTTCTCCCATTCTGAGGATTGTCTGCTTGCTTTACTCACTATGTTCTTGGCTGTGCAGAAGCTTTTTAGTTTGATCAGGTCCCAGTAGTGTATTTTTGATACTGCTTCCATTGCCTGGGGAGTCCTCCTCATAAAATATTCACCAAGGCCAATTCCTTCAAGAGTTTTCCCTGCACTTTCTTCAAGTATTTTTATAGTTTCATGTCTTAAGTTTAAATCTTTTATCCAGTGAGAATCTATCTTAGTTAATGGTGAAAGGTGTGGGTCCAGTTTCAATCTTCTACAGATTGCCAGCCAGTTTACCCAGCACCATTTGTTAAATAGGGAATCTTTTCCCCACTGAATGTTCTTAATTGACTTGTCAAAGATCAAATAACGGTAAGTAGCTGGATCCATCTCTTGGTTCTCTATTCTGTTCCAGACATCTACTTCTCTGCTTTTGTGCCAGTACCATGCTCTTTTGATCACTATCGATTTATAATACAGTCTCAGGTCTGGTAGTGTGATTCCTCCTGCTTTGTTTTTATTGCTCAGTAATGTTTTGGCTATTCGAGGTTTTTATCTGATTCCACATAAAACGAAGTATTATTTTTTCAAGATCTTTAAAGTATGACAGTGGAGCTTTAATAGGAATTGCATTAAAATTATATATTGCTTTGGGCAGTATGGACATTTTAACAATGTTGATTCTTCCCAGCCATGAGCATGGTATGTTTTTCCATCTGTTAACATCTTCAGCTATTTCTTTTCTTAGAGTTTCATAGTTCTCTTTGTAGAGATCTTTCACATCCTTTGTTAGGTATACTCCCAAATATTTCATCTTCTTTGGCACTACTGTGAAAGGAATAGAGTCCTTGACTGTTTGTTTGGCTTGGTTATTGTTGGTATATATAAAGGCTACAGATTTATGGGTGTTGATTTTGTAGCCTGAGACATTGCTGTATTCCTTGATCACTTCTAAAAGTTTTGTGGTAGAATCCCTAGTGTTTTCCAGATATACGATCATATCATCTGTGAAGAGTGAAGGTTTGATCTCTTCTGACCCTATGTGGATACCCTTGATCGCCTTTTCTTCCCTAATTGCAATGGCTAAAACTTCCATTACAATGTTAAAGAGCAATGGAGACAATGGGAAACCTTGCCTGGTTCCTGATCTAAGTGGAAATGATTTCAATTTAACTCCATTCAATACAATATTGGCTGTGGGTTTGCTGTAGATGACCTCTATTAGTTTAAGGAATGTCCCTTCTATACTAATTTTCTTAAGTACTCTGATCATGAAGGGATGCTGGATATTATCAAAAGTTTTTTCTGCATCAATTGAAAGAATCATATGGTCTTTATTTTTAAGTTTGTTTATGTGCTGAATTACATTTATAGATTTATGTATATTGAACCAGCCATGAGACCCTGGGATAAATCCGACTTGGTCATGGTGTATAATTTTTTTCATGTGTTGTTAGATTCTGTTTGTTAGGATCTTACTGAGTATTTTAGCATCAATATTCATTAGTGATATTGGTCTATAATTTTCTTTTCTTGTTGGGTCTTTCCCTGGTTTGGGGATCAAGGTGATGTTTGCTTCGGAGAATGTGCTGGGTAATATTCCTTCTTTTTCTATATTTTGGAAGAGGTTTAGTAGTATAGGGACTAGTTCTTCTTTAAATGTTTGGTAGAATTCTGACGTAAAGCCATCTGGTCCTGGGCTTTTCTTTTTAGGGAGATTTTGTATAGTTGATACTATTTCAGAACTTGATATAGGCCTGTTAAACATTTCCACTTCGTTCTGGCTAAGTCTTGGTACGTGGCATGCTTCCAGGTATTGGTCAATTTCTTTCAGATTTTCATATTTGTGAGAGTAGAGTTTCTTGTAGTATTCGTTAAGGATTTTTTGAATTTCTGAGGGGTCTGTTGTTATTTCATCATTACCATTTTGATTGATGAAATTAGAGATTTTACTTTTTTTTTCCTGGTTAGGTTGGCCAAAGGTTTATCTATTTTATTGATCTTTTCAAAAAACCAGCTTTTGGATTTATTGATCTGTTGTATAATTCTTTTGTTTTCAATTTCATTTAATTCTGCTCTGATTTTGGTTATTTGTTTTCTTCTGCTGCGTTTGGGGTTGAAGTGTTCTTCTTTCTCCAGTTGCTTTAGATGTTCCATTAAGTTATCGGTTTCCTCTCTTTCCATTTTCTTCATGAAGGCTTGCAGTGCTATAAATATCCCTCTTAGGACTGCCTTTGCATTATCACAGAGGTTCTGGTAATTCGTGTCTTGATTGTTGTTTTCTTCCAAAAATATGGTGATTTCCTTCTTAATTTCGTCTATAACCCATGTATCCTTCAGCATAAGGTTGTTTAGCTTCCATGTTTTTGTATGGGTATACAGGTTCCTGTTGTTATTTAGTTCAACTTTTGTTCCATGATTATCTGAGAAGATTCAAGGAATAATTTCTATTTTTTTTAATTTGCTGAGATTAGATTTGTGGCCTAGGATGTGGTCGATTTTGGAGTATGTTCCGTGGGCTGATGAGAAGAATGTGTATTCAGTTTTTTTGGGATGAAATGTTCTGTAGATGTCTGTTACGTCCAGATGTTGAATGGTTGAGTTTAAATCTAAAATTTCTTTGCTTAGCTTCTTTTTGGAGGATCTTTCAAGGACTGCTAAAGGGGTGTTAAAATCTCCAACTACTATGGAAGTGGAGGAAATCGAGTTGCTCATGTCTGTTAGAGTTTCTCTTATAAATTGAGGTGCGTTGTGGTTGGGTGCATAAATATTAATAATTGAGATCTCATCATATTGAGTATTACCTTTAACAAATATGAAGTGTCCATCCTTATCCTTAATTATTTTGGTTGGTTTAAAGCCTATTGCATCTGCGAACAGGATTGCAACACCTGCTTTTTTCTGCTTTCCATTTGCCTGGAATATAGATGACCATCCCTTCACCTTGAGTCTATATCTGTCTTTCAATGTAAGATGCGATTCTTGGATGCAGCAGATATCTGGATTGAGTTTTTGTATCCAGTCTGCCAACCTATGCCTCTTTAGAGGACAATTTAAACCATTCACATTAATTGAGAGTATTGATAAGCCTTTTGAGAGACCAGTGGACATTTTTAATCCTTTTGTGACTGTGGAAGTTGGAATTTGATCAACAATTTTTTGGGTGGGTTTACTTTTGTGGTGGAGAATTACGCTGGTCTTTATGGAGGATAGGTCTAAGAATGTCCTGGAGAGCTGGTTTAGTTGTGGCAAATTTCTTCAACATGTGAATGTCGTTGAAGTATTTAATTTCTCCGTCATAAATGAAACTCAGTTTAGCTGAGTACAGGATCCTGGGTTGAAAGTTATTTTGTTTTAGGAGATTAAAAGTCAATGACCATCCTCTTCTAGCTTGAAAGGTTTCAGCAGAGAGATATGCAGTTATTCTGATATTCTTCCCCTTGTAGGTAATGCTTTTCTTTTGTCTGGCAGCTTTCAGAATTTTCTCCTTCATATTAACTTTAGTGAAATTGATTATGATGTGTCTGGGGGATGTCTTATTTGGGTTGAGTTGTGCTGGAGTTCTGAAACTGTCTGCTATCTGAATTTCAGAATCTCTTGGCATGTCTGGAAAGTTCTCCTTCATAATCTCATGGAGAAGAGACTCTGTGGCTTGTGAAGCCACTTCGTCACTTTCTGGGATCCCTATAAGACGAATATTGGTTTTCTTCAAATTATCCCAGAGCTCTCTGAGAGAGTGGTCTGTTTTTGCTCTCCATTTCTCTTCTTCTTTGAGGGTTTGGGAGCATTCGAAAGCTTTGTCTTCAATGTCAGAAATCCTTTCTCCTGCTTGCTCCATTCTGTTACTGAGGGATTCTACTGTATTTCTCAGATCTTTGAGGGATGCAACTTCTTGTCTCAATGTGTTGAAATCTTTGGTCATTCGGTCTTTGAATCTGTTGAATTTTTGAGATAACTTTTGGAATTCTAATTCGATCTTATTTGCTATCCAGATCCTGAATTCAATTTCTGACATCTCAGCTATTTGTTTGTGCATAGGGTCTTGTGCTGTTTCTGCCCCCATTGATCCTTGGGGGAGTTGATCTACTCTGATTATTCATATTGCCAGAGTTTTTCTGTTGATTTCACCTAATGGTTGTTTTTCACCATTGCCTCTGGCTGTCCTCTGAGTTGGGGAGGTGTCTCTCTAAGATTAGACCCCAACGGGATCACTCTATTGTTGCTGGATCTTTGTAGGGAGTGACCCTGTGTAGTTCCTCTGGGGCTGCTCTAGCTAGGGAGTTCTGGTTGTGGAGGCAGCTCCGGTTTGTGACACACCTGGATCCAACAACAGGGCTGGGGGTGGTGCGCACGGTTCTGGGAGTGCCAGGCGCCCAGTGACTTTGGCACAGAGAGCCCAAGGCTCCAGCAGTCTCTGGCCAGGAGAAGAGGTCTGCACAGAGGCAGGGAGGACTCCAAAGGGCACGCAGCTACCAGAGTCCCTGTCCAGCTGAACGGGCTAGTGTGGAAGCTGGGAGGACACAGAAGGGAGGACGCAGGGTTGTGTGGCTCCCACAGTTCCTGGTCAGGGAATGTGGAGGCCCAGTGGGTGCGGGTCACCAGTCAGGGGTCGCTGCACAGCTCTTATGGAGGTCTGGGCAGCACTGAGCCCAGGAGTTTGAGGTTGCTATGAGCTGTGATGTCACGGCACTCTACCCAGGGCAACAGCCCAAGGCTCCAGTGTGTCAAAACCGTCTCGCTCTGCCCCTAAGGATTAAGGCTGCCAGGCAGCTCAGTCCCCACCTTTAGGCTGCTCAGTCAGTAGTTTACTTTGACCCGCCCAATCCTTGCTCTGAGACCCTGAGGGCGGAGCTTGCCAGGGCAGTTCTTTCACAGTGGCTTCCTGCGCCCAGGTCAGTGGCTCAGTCTGGGGCCCCAGACAATGCCCAAAGTTCTCCACACCCCTGCTCAAGCTCTCCCCAAGGCAATTCAACTGGGTGCCAAGTCCAAGAACACCAAAACAGTTCACAGGTAAGGCCTTTCCAGTTTGCAGTCTCACTGCTGCTTGTACTTATGGCTGCCGGTGTGATTAGGTTGATCGAACACACACAACCACTTGCCAGTTTTCCACTGTTTTTGTCGTCCTCTTGGGGTCCAGAAGTCCCTTGCTGCCTCCCTGTATCCTCAAAGGGATGATTATAGGCAGATCCCACTGGCCAGAGATGCCTGGAGTCTTGTCTCCCCAGACTCGCTGTTCCCAGTTGCAGGGAGGCTGTTACTCAGCCGCCATCTTTAATCTCTCTCTTTTAAATAAATTTTAAATGTATTATACATTGAAATTGTAATTTATAAATTACACCATAGTAAAATGGTGAACTAAGGCTGTTTGTACCAATTTGGATGGAACTAGAGACCATTCTTTAAGTGAAGTATCCCAAGAATAGAAAAACAAATACCACATGAACTCACTATTAAATTGGAACTAATTTCCCAGCCCTCACATGCTCACATGATGGTACAGCTCAAGCAGATGGGAGGGAGAAGAGGGAGAGTTAAATCTACACCTCGCAGGCCCAGTGCACAGTGCCTTGGTGATGGGCACACTCGTAACTTTGACTCACAAAAACTCACGCAACCAAAACATCTATACCCCTGTCATATTCTGAAATAAAAATTTTTTACCTATTTTCCAATTTTGCTTCCTTTATTCAGGAAAAATCAGAGAGAAGCAACCCAGGTCTGCAAGTTCTGATTTCAAGAGACTTTAATCCTCTTTCATCAAACTTCATTTATAATGTACTAGTCTGTCCTCCAAAAGGAGAAACAGGCAAGCATTTCCCCATGTCAGCATCACTCACCAATTGATCATAACACGTTTCCAGGGTTATTGTTTTTGATAATGTTAAACAAAGATCATACATTCTATGAAATAGTATCAGTTTTTTCCAGGAGTTACTTTATAATAGTTTCTTATAAACCTGGGCAGAAGACAGAAATACTACAAAGCACTAATGACATATTGCAAATGACGTGCAAAAATCTAAAGGCTGTTATAATAACAATCAGTGCTCCAAGAAACAGGTAGTCCTATTACAATTCTAAGATAAAAGAAACAAAATAGAGTTATAAAGGAAAAATGGCAAGATTTTTTTCAATTATTAAATGTTTTCTCGAGGATCAACTTTTTCAAACATACTCATCAGTTATTCCTTTAAATTGTATGCAGACATCTGCGTGTGGGTCTGTGTGTGTCTGTATGAGGAGGGTAAGGTAATCAATTGTTTCCATTTGTAAATGACCCATAATCAAGAAGTGGCTTCATTGTGGCATGATCAAAAAAAGAGATTTCTAACTGGATTTTTTTGTTTGTTTTCCATTTCCACAAAAATATGTTTAATAAGCTTATTGTCAGCTCAGCACCTGTAGCTCAGTGGTTAGGGCGACAGCCACATGCACTGGGGCTGGTGGGTTCAAACCCAGCCCTGGCCAGCTAAACAACAATGATGACAACAACAACAACAAAGTAGCTGGGTGTTGTGGTGGGCACCTGTAGTGCCAGCTACTTGGGAGGCTGAGGCAAGAGAATCGCTTAAGCCCAAGAGTTTGAGTAGCTGTGAGCTGTGACGCACTCTACCGAGGGTGACATAATAAGACTCTGTCTCAAAAAAAAAAAAAAGAAAAGAAGCTTATTGTATAAAATCAAACAATTAACATGTTCAACATTTTGTCAATAATTGAAACTCATCAATAATTCAGAATCACTAATATCTGAGAGTGCTGTGTATTTTGGAAGATTACCTAAACTAAAAAAAGTAGTTACATATTTACAATACATGTAGATATAACTGAAGAACTACTTCAGCTGATGTTGACGTCCACAGAGTTATGGAGATTTATGGCCTAATGTTGCTGCCACATCTTTAGGAAATTTAGCTAGCCGTGGCTCTGAAGATTCACCCCTTCCTCCCGGCTGGTCTGCAGACTGGACAATGACAGGGAGGAAATATTACATAGATCATAACACAAACACAACTCACTCACCCTCTTGAGTGAGAAGAACTTCCTCCTGGTTGGGAGAGAGCTGAGGCATCAGAATTTGAAACTTATTAGGCAGATCACACAAATGGGAAGCTCAGGACAGGCATCCCTGTGCTCCTGGTTACCTCCATGTGCTCAACGGCTGCCTGTCACATACCAGCCGCAGCAAACTAGAAGACCTCAGTCCCTTCTAGTACCTTTGAATCCATATTATACTGCAGAAATTTCTGACTGGCTTCAGGTTCATGCTCGAAGCTCTGTGAAGCATACCATTCTGAGACCCTGGGAACTCTTCCAGCTGGCAGACCTGGATACAGGCCAGGGAATAATGCTAGAGTTGCTCTTCATGGAAGAACTGAAACAGATCATTAAAAGACATGAAGCATACAGATGGCTCTTCTCTCTGACTGGAGATTTAACACCATCACTATTTGTTCCATAAATTTCCTACGGTAGCTTATGAAAGTGTATATTGATCTTGGATAGGAAAAAAATTGTCTCATTAAGAAAGTAATTATTATATAATTATTAAGTAATGATTCTCCTTTCAACAAGAATATGATGGCTGGTTTTTATTTGCATCTCACTCTGTGGGATGTTACATCACCCCTCTGCTCCTAAGTGTCATTGGTTGACCCTTGGACATTGTCACATGAGGCAGAGCCTACCTGTGTTTATAAAATTGGTGAAGGCAGAAGAAAAACACATGCCCTGCTTGACCAGAAGACATGCAGCCAATGGATCTGGAACATCAGCGAGTGAGACTGAATGACGGTCACTTCATGCCTGTCCTGGGATTTGGCACCTACATACCTCCCGAGGTAACAATAGGCTCTTGGAGTTGAGAGTCCAAGAGCCTTATTGATGTTGAGACTATCCCCGGATAAGCGGACGCTGACCTGGCTTGTATGGAAGTGATGGGTTGGGGGATGGGGATGAGGGCTGGTCCTCTGACTTGAAAGTGAGCAAAACAGGAAGTCCACTTTCTTTTTTTTTTTTCAATAGAATTTTAATTAGGTGTGTATATTAGAAAGTAATATTACATCAATATAAATTTTTTAATCCAGGGAACACATAGTTATGTAAGAGTACATCCTTATTTTTGTTATTTTCCAAATACTCACTGAAGTATTTAGGGATAAGGGGAGAAGCTTATGTCACATACATATATGCACACATAGTAACTGAGAAGAATGATAATCAGAACTACTGCTAGGCTGGAAGAAAATTTTATTTATTTATTTATTGAGACAGTCTCACTTTGTAGCCCATGATAGAGTGCAGTGGCAGCACAGCTCACAGCAACCTCAAACTCTTGGGCTTAAGTAATTCTCTTGCCTCAGCCTCCCAAGTAGCTGGGGAGATAGGTGTCCGCCACAATGCCCGGCTATTTTTTGGTTGCAGTTGTCACTGCTGCTTGGCAGGCCCTGGCCGGGCTCGAACCCGCCAGCCTCGGTATTTGTGGCTAGCTCCCTAACCACTGAGCTATGGGGCCGAGCCAAAATTTTCATTCCAATATTGTCCTCAGGTGATTAATTGTGTGGCCAGGGACAAGGTACTTACAGTTTGAGTCTCAGGTTCTCATCTATACGACAAGGATATGCATAGCGACATTTTGAAGACAGTTGACAGGAATCATTTACATTGCAATACAAATGTATTGAGTTCCCTATGGATTCTAGTTATCGAATCTTTGTCAGCAAATATCTACCTGCAAATATCTCCTTCCTTTCTGAGGGCTGTCTGCTTGCTTTACTTACTGTGTTCTTGGCTGTGCAGAAGATTTTTAGTTTGATCAGATCCCAGTAATATATTTTTGGTGTTGCTTCAATTGCCAGGAGGGTCCTCCTCGTAAAATATTCTCCCAGGCCAATTTCTTCAAGTGTTTCCCCTGTACTCTCTCCAAGTTTCTTTATGTCTTGAGTTTAAATCTTTTATCCAGTGAGAATCAATTTCTGTTAATGGTGAAAGGTGAGGGTCCAGTTTCAGTCTTCTACAAGTCGCCAGCCAATTCACCCAGCACCATTTGTTAAAAAGGGGGATCTTTCCCCCCAATGTATGTTTTTTTGTTTTTTGGTTTTTGCAGTTTCTTGGCCAGGGCCAGGTTTGAACCCGTCACCTCCAGTATATGAGGCCAGTGCCCTACTCCTTGAGCCACAGGCACTGCCCCCCAATTTATGTTTTTGATAGGCTTATCAAAGATCAAATGATGATAAGTGTCTGGGAGCTATCTTGGTTTTCTATTCTGTTCCATACATCTACCTCTCTGTTTTTGTGCCAGTACCATGCTGTTCTGATCTACAGTATAGCCTGAAGTCCAGTGGTATGATTCCTCCTGATTTGTTTTTATTTCTGAGTAATGTCTTGACTATTGAAGGTTTTTTCTGATTCCATATAAAACAAAGTACTATTTTTTCCAGATCTTTAAAGTATGATATTAATAGCAATGGGCAGCAATTCGTATCTGTACCTCATACGAATGATAAAACACAACTATAGCCCAGAATGAAGAAGGGAAGAGGAGGGTAAGGGAAGGAGAGAGGAGGGGTGGGCGGGGGGTAGGTGGAGGGAGGGTAATCAGTGGGACCTCGCCTATTGTGCATAATGCAAGGGTACACGTCAAATCTATTAAGAGTATAAATGTCTTACTGCAAAAAGTAAGAGAGGTGAAGGCTACATTAGTCAGTTTAATGTAAGCATTCTAAATTGTATGTAAAATCAGCACATTGTACCCCATAAATGCATTAATGTACACAGTTATGATTTAATAAAAAAAAAAGAAATAATCCAGAGGGCAATGCACATAGAAATTGACAAAAATATAATAATCGTGTAATTAAGTCTTAACTATAAAAACAACTTTTTGCATTTTTTAAAGGTGAAATAAAACCCCAGACAACAGTAAAAAAAAGAAAAAAAAAAAAGAAAGAGAAGTGAAAATGAGGACCTCCTGAGGCTCCAGCCTGGGTCAATTTGCACCAAAGTACAATCGAGCCTGGTGTCAGGGATGGCAGGAAGCCCCAGGAGAAATCTTCTTCTCCTTGTAATTTCACCAGAAAAAGAAAGCTTCTGAAATGTCTAAAAAGAAACAAAAGATAGCTTCCTTCATTCAGGATTTTATCATTTAACAAATGCACTTTCAAATATTTATCCAAATTGGTAGATAAGATAATAATTTTACATTTCACTGGCAGGAACATTGAGCCTAATTTTTGCTAATTTCTTTTTTTTTTTTTTTTTTTTTTTTGCTTTTTATTATATTTATTTACTTGTGGTTTTTGGCCAGGGCTGGGTTTGAACCCACCACCTCCGGCATATGGGACCGGCGCCCTACCCCTTTGAGCCACAGGTGCCGCCCAATTTTTGCTAATTTCTTACAAGCTATAGTTAATTTGCTGTATATAAATAGGATACACCTCTTTACCCCTCATGTGCATGTCCACAATTGTGATACAGACACAGTGGCTGTGTAGAACAGATCAACATAACAGATAACAGATCAACACCCTCCATAGTGCACTTGTATCAAAGTCAGACCCCGGCCAGTACCTGAGAACTTGGATGTCTTGTCCTTTCCTGGCTGATAAGAACTGTGGTTGTGCCTAAACTGCTTGTGCGTAGACCTTATTTCTTTTCTGGATTCTTGGCACGTGCCGCAGAAGGTCTCTAAGTAACCAGACCCCAGTGAAACCTAGAAACTGAGGATCTAAAGAACATTCCCTGTGGACAGCATTTCCCACGTGTTGTCAGGATAGGATGCTGGTGAACACAGTGTGCTCCGTGTGATGTCCCAGGGAGAGGACCCAAGGACACTCACACCACAGTTCTTCCATATTTCTTTCCATGCACCATTTTCCTGAGGTAATTTATAAAATTGTATAAAACTCTAATTATGACTATTAAGTAAAACTATATAGTAAGTACTCTTAATTTTTTCCAACAAATTCCTGAATGTGGAGGTGTTCCTGGGGACCTCCATGTTGGGGAACAACAGGAGATTGCCTGGGATGGAAGGAGTTCAAGGGATGCTTAGCCTGTATTGGTATCCAAGATAATCCAGGAAAACTGGAATGGGTTCTTCCTCCCACGTGCAGAAATAACCCAAGATGAGGAAAAGCTGATTCTCATGAAGGTCACTGCTTGTGCCTGAGCTTCCTCTCAGTCACTGGGGCCTCCTAATCCTACCTCTGGTGCTCCTCCAGGTTGACAAGAGCAAGACTGTGGAGGCCACCAAATGGGCCATAGAAGCTGGGTTCCGCCATATTGATTCTGCTTACCTGTATGAAAATGAAGAGCAGGTTGGGCTGGCCATCCGCAGCAAGATTGCAGACGGCTCTGTGAGGAGAGAAGACATCTTCTACACGTCAAAGGTGCAGTGTCACGGGGTGCTGGTGAGGGCACGATGGAACGTGGTGGGAGCCTCAGCTCAAATAGGAATGTTTTAGCATGGCCTATACAATTAGATGAATCTATGATCACATCACAGTTTCTCTTAGTTCCTGCATGCCTTTCTATTTCTGAATATATTATTTCTTATTTTGAATACCTATGACTAATGAATCTTTATCAGAGAGAGAAAAAGTGATAGTAAGAGAATACCGCGAGTATTAAACCCTTATCACTAAAATGTCTTCAATTGGGTCCAGCACGTTAGTGTGTTAAAACCTTTGTTCCCTTTAGTTCCATAAAAGAATGATACTTATTCTTCTCCATAGAGTTGAAGAGATAAGACAAGTTATGTATTAAAACACTCTGTAAACTGTATCAAAATAATGTAGGTAACAGACACAACTGTATTTCTTGAAACAATTTTTATTTATTTTTTAATAGACAACTAATTTTTATAAATAAAAATAGAAGATAATTTGAAAAAACAGATCCTGCCAAATCTTACAGACAATAGAAAAAGAAGAAATTCTTCAAATTCATTCTACGTCATCTGGATATACCTGATTTTAAAATTGGAAAAACTATATTATTATAAAGGGAAATTACAAACATAATTACTTATAAATGAGATGTACTATCCTAAGCAACATATTTATTTTTATTAAACAATCAACAATTTTTATTTTTTGAGCAATTTACTTCCATAGGTCAGTATATATACTAATTATTTATCCATTATTTATCTGTTCATATGAATAGACTTCATGAGAAAGGATCACATCCGAAGGAAACACAAGAAAGGATGGAATAATTTTTGACCAGTGGTCATCACTTTGAAAGCCTGGGGGAAAAGATCTATCAGGTGAATCAAACTAATAATTGGGTGAAATATTTATTCAGCACAACTTCCATTCTCTAACCTCCACAGATTTGGAGCACTTTCCTTCGACCAGAGTTGGTCCGATCATGCCTGGAAATATCACTGAGAAAACTACAGTTGGACTATGTTGACCTCTGCCTTATTCATATGCCAGTGGCTTTGAAGGTAGACAACTTGTATGGTCAAACCTCACACATTTCTGTTGTCAGCACAGTCACTGCTTACATGGAGTGTTAAATTAAGCTCTTTCTTAAGAGAATGTTGGATTTATTACACTAGAGAGGAACCCTAAGTCCTAATTCTTTTTTATTGAGTAAAGGTTGAATCCTGCCTTGTGCCTGTAAAATCAGAAGAGCACAGCATCCTCAAAAACATGAGAAAACAGTTATGGCCACGTTCAAGGCTCTGTCCCAGTCGTGGCTTCTCAGTCCACGTCTTGGGATGGTCACAGACACAGATGTCACACGGCTGGTGCTCCAACTTCTGGATCATGAGCTTCTCCATCTCTCCCCATTCTATGCTGAAACAGATTTGGCGGAACTCACCAGGTGGCTGTCAAAGGAAAGCCCCAATGGGAATTTGGGAAACTCGACGTCCACGGCTGCCTCTTCTCACGGTGTAGCTCTCTAGTTTCGCTTACCCATTGATTTCTGTGTTTGATGTATGACTTTTAATTTAAATTTATAAAAAATTACTCAGGCTCATTTATGCAAGAGAGTTTATTGGATCATGTACATGGGAAGGTAAAGCCTTGGTTGTATGGCAGGATCTGACATGGTCTTCAAAATGGGTCCTTTTCTCCATCCTCATCTGTGTAATCCCAACAGGTTTGCTGGATTTTTGTCCTAGCCCTTCCCCATGTTTGGGAATTACTGTTTTGAAGCAGTGCAGGCCTCATGGTCATTAACACAGAAGAGCTTCTATGGTGTTCAAATCAATCTTGAAAAGAGACTCTCTTGACCGTGTCTGGTTTGTGGTCTTGGCAATGAACCATCACGTGCTTCTGTAGAACAGGAACTTTGATTGTCTCACCTGAGTCAAAATTGCACTGATGAGTGATGCCCAGTGAATGAGAGGCATTTCCCAGGAGGAACGTATAGGGGCAGACAACAGTAATATAAGTCACCTATGAGACCCCGGTGACCTGGGGAAAAGGAATTTATTTATACTTATAGTAGACTATGCACTCACCTTCACATGACTAGTGTCCCAGCCCTAAATGGACCAGGGAATGCGGCTATGGGTGGTGACTTTAATTTGTGACATTACTGAAATGACTGCTTCTCATTTAGCCAAATGAGAAGATTTTTCCTGTTGATGAAAATGGAAAAGTCATATATGACAGTGTGGATCTTTGTGCCACCTGGGAGGTAAGTGCTTGGGGAGAGAGCAGAGAGGAGGAAGACAAAGGCAGGGAGTCTGCTTCCCACCTTCCACCGGGGAGGAGCCCCGCTGGTTCCAGAAATTGGAGCTTTGGGAATGGACATTTGCTGTGGTTGTGGGGATGACACCATGACTGCAATGCCATGGTGAGAAACCTTAAAGGGGAGTCAGGCAAAAGAAAGTCCAGCAACTCCTTCCTTCATTGGAATCTCTCGTTTCCTAAAGGGAACACAGAGCTTCTTCCTTTGGCCATGCCTGCATTGTCCCTGCATACTGTGTTTCTGCTTCTCCTTTGACAGTGATTGCCTGCTGGTTTCATTGTCCTTTCCTGAAAGCTGGTGATCTTTTGACAGTGTTATCTTCCTGCATTGATCGTCATCTGCACACACGATCTTTCACAATTCCTCCCTCCCCAGGCCCTGGAGAAGTGTAAAGACGCTGGATTGGCCAAGTCCATTGGGGTGTCCAACTTTAACCGCAGGCAGCTGGACATGATCCTGAACAAGCCCGGACTCAAGTACAAGCCCGTCTGCAACCAGGTGAGCTCGGCAGACCCGTCTCCTTCCTGTTCCTCTGTCCTTCCTCCTGCTCTCCTGACACGTGGCCATCTGACGTTCCCTCCCATTTGTCTCCTCTTTGTGGAGCAGAAGATTCTGCACAGCATAGCCCCTGTCTAGAGAGGCATGGGGGACCTTCAGTTGTATCTCTGCTTGGAAAAGTCTTAGTCAAATTTGGGGAGAGCTCAGAGCAGAAGTGTGTACAATAAGTTGGAGAGGTGAACTTGGTCAAGGAGGCCTGGACTGGTAGATCAGACCTGGGGACAGGGACTGGTCATTCCCGGAGCTGTGAAGGGTGCCCAGGGACTGATGGGTGAGGTGATTAGCAGGGGACTGAGAACAGGTGGGAAGGCCGTGCGGGTGCGGTATGGGCAGCAAGGAAGGAGAAGAGAATTAGACAAGGGGGGTTCTGGGGGTCGAAATGGGGTTCAGATGCCTGAGTCCTTCATCTCAGCATCTTTGCCGTAGAATGATTTTTGACCAGGCATACATAGACACATTAATAATCACCTGGAGACAATGGAATTCATCAGGTAAGAGGAAGGAAGTTAGCTGTTGTGGAGACACCTGTTGATGGTGGATGAAATCAACACTGAGGCTGATGAAGCAGAGCCTGGAGCTTCCCTGCGCCCACCCACATCCTAGCCTGCTCCCCCCACCGCCCGCCCCATTCTGCACAGGCTCCTGGGCTCTACTTCACTTTCTACAACTTGGAGTCAAAGAGGAAGGGTCCGTGGTTGACAAGCAATGTTGACAATTTTCAACAATTCAGAAAATTGAATGGACGCCATGGTTTAGTCTTATAATCCCAGCACTTTGGGAGGTGGAGGCTGAAAGACCACTTGAGGCCAGGAGTTCAAGACCAGCCTGGACAACATAGAGAGACCTCTTATCTACAAAAATAAGAGAAACTCGCCTGATGTGGCAGCATGCCCCTGTATTTGCAGCTATTCAGGCAGCTGAGGCAGAAGCATTATTTGAGCCAAGGTATTAGAGGAAGCAGTGAGCTGTTATGATGCCACTGCACTCCAGTCTGGGAGACAGAGAAAGGCCCTATCTCTCACACACGTGCAGATACTTATAACCTGGAAAATTTAAAAGAATGCCACAGGACATCCCATGTTTGTTAACATTTGTCCACACTGCCAAATGCATAGGTACTTGTATGTGTGTATATTTGCGTACACATG
Organism: Nycticebus coucang; assembly: GCF_027406575.1. NCBI lineage: Eukaryota > Metazoa > Chordata > Mammalia > Primates > Lorisidae > Nycticebus > Nycticebus coucang. The sequence continues at coordinate 65,703,374 of NC_069799.1, read as the reverse complement.
TATATCTGTCTATGATACTTTGCTGAACATCTTCAAAGTAAATGTAGAGATGACAATTTGCACCCACAAACTTTTAAAAGGAGGTCATTGGAATGAAGGTATTCTCCCAACTAAAGTGTCAATATTATATCAAGGAAATCAACAATAAATTACCCTCACATCCTCTGGAGTTCAGTCACTGCTCACATTTCCACTGGAATCTTTTTTTAACCATAATCCAATTGAGGTTTTCAGATTGTGTTACTTTTATTTATTTATTCATTTAGAGACAGAGGCTCGCTCTGTTGCCCCCGGGTAAAGTGCCATGGTATCATAACTCACAGCAACCTCAAACTCCTGGGTTCAGGCAATTCTCCTACGTCAGCTGCCTGAGTACCTGGGACTATAGGCACCCACCACAATGCCCAGATAATTTTTCTACTTTTTTTAATAGAGACAGGATCACACTCTTGCTCAGGCTGGTCTTGAACTCCTGAGCTCAAGCAATCTACCCACCTCCACTTTCCAGAGTACTGGGATTACAGGCATGAACCACCATCCCTGGCCCAATTATTTTACTTTGATATCAGTGAATTATTTGTCTCTTCCAAGTCTCTGAAAATTAGAAATTAGATTTTCATGTTTTAATCCATTAGGGTTAAACATTTCTGGCACCAAAATGTTCTCAGCATGCTGTGGCCCTCAACTGGCACCACAGTAGACAGGACATATTGACAAGTTGCTTAACTATTAGTGCCAGAATTTGATCGTTTGGTTGAACTACTGGCCACCAGATCTGTTCTTGGTAAACATGCATTTCTCTTAGAATTACTAGCAATCTGATGGGTCATAATTGTCAACAGGATGAATCATATTCCATAACAAATATTCAGGTAATGGTTGACTACACATCAAGGATTTTTTTTTTTTTTTTTTTTTTTTTGTAGAGACAGAGTTTCACTTTATTGCCCTCGGTAGAGTGCCGTGGCGTCACACAGCTCACAGCAACCTCCAACTCCTGAGCTTAGGCGATTCTCCTGCCTCAGCCTCCTGAGTAGCTGGGACTACAGGTGCCCACCACAATGCCCGGCTATTTTTTTGTTGCAGTTTGGCCGGGGCTGGGTTTGAACCCGCCACCCTCGGCATATGGGGCCAGGGCCCTGCTCACTGAGCCACAGGCATCGCCCCACATCAATGATTTTTTATTTCTTTGCTTTGTATTCTTGTTACCATCTTGTATTTATTTCCTTGGGGTTTTAAATAATTATTCTCACTTTGAACCACTGTTTTTACTTTTCTTATCTGTCATTTTAATGAGGAAAAAAACACATCAAGTCAGGATAAAATAGAATTATTTCTGTGATACAAGGTAAAAGCTTAACTGAATTTCTTTAATTATCCATATCCAGAGAAAGAAATTAGTGTAATAATCACCATGGGTGGGAACAAACATTTCTCTTTTTTTCTCCCTCATTATTATGAACTCAAGAGTTTTTGTTTCCTTGTGCTTTAAAATTAATTTTCCTCGTTATTCATTTTGATACTCAAATCTACCCAAATGTTCTCAGTGGGATTCCTGCTGAATTTATTCTTTGGTCAATCAGTCTTGCCCTCCTGAGTCACTTACTAAATTCTTACTTTCTGAGAGAAATTAATGTCCGTGGTTCAGCATGTTTGTACTTGGTCCCAGACCTTGAATTCTACACGTTTCCTTTTAGAAAACAAAGGTGTTTAGAACTCAAAGTTCTGTTCATAATGTTGATTGTTTTCAGAAGTGAAATTTTTATTTATTATTTCAAGAGACAGATATAAAATTTCTTTTTTTAAATTGGTCGTTAGTTCACATTATTTCAGCTTATGTTATTTTTAAGCTTTGTTCACCTTGATGTTACGGTTCCACATAACCTGATGCCTGCCGTCTGGGTCATCTACAGGTGGAATGCCATCCCTATCTCAACCAGAGCAAGCTGCTGGATTTCTGCAAGGCCCACGACATCGTCCTTGTGGCCTACAGTGCTCTGGGGACCCAGCGAGATGAACGATGGTAATGCGACAGTAGCAGTTTACCTAAAATATCACTCTGACTAAAAGTTGTTTTGGTGATGCCGCACTCCGTTTTCTGGAGTTAGCTGTCGGGTGGCTCAGGGACAGGGGAGAAGTTGCATGTCTAACAACATCCCAGGAGACGCTGATGCTGCTGGCCCGGGACCACCCTGGAGAAGCCTTGGTGTACAGTGAACGCCTGGGTCTGTTTGGGAAGCCCCCGCTAGGCTCAGACCCAATACTCGGCCTCAGGAGCTCAGCATTGTCGCCCTCCTTCCAGGGTGGACCCGAACTCCCCCGTCCTCCTGGAAGACCCAGTCCTATGTGCCCTGGCCAAAAAGCACAAGCGGACCCCGGCCCTGGTCGCCCTGCGCTACCAGCTGCAGCGAGGGGTCGTGGCGCTGGCCAAGAGCTACAATGAGCATCGGATCCGAGAGAACATGCAGGTGACGGGGGCTGGGCCTGGGCTCCTGGACATGGTCGGGCATGGGGGCTTCCCGGACAGCTCCAGATGCCCTAGACCTGTGCGGTGCATGGCCCCGTGCCTGCTGTGCGCGCCCCCGTGCCTGCTGTGCGCGCCCGTGCCTGCTCTGCGCGCCCGTGCCTGCTGTGCGCGCACCCGTGCCTGCTGTGCGCACCCGTGCCTGCTCTGCGCGCCCGTGCCTGCTCTGCGCGCCCGTGCCTGCTGTGCGCGCACCCGTGCCTGCTGTGCGCACCCGTGCCTGCTCTGCGCGCCCGTGCCTGCTCTGCGCGCCCCCGTGCCTGCTCTGCGCGCCCCCCAGGGTTCCTCCCGCTCCCGGCAGCACAAGCAGTTGGCGGGAGAGGTCCGCAGGGCCCCAAGCGGAGATCTGGGTTTGAGCGTTGCCTCGCAGGGGGCTCTGTCTCCCCAGCAGGGACGTGTCCTTACCTCCATTTCTGAAGTGAAGGATTTGGACGAGGTGGAAGGGTCTTTGGTCTCCAGATGTGCGCGCGCGTGCGTGCGTGTATGTGTGTGTGTGTGTGTGATGTCTCTGAATACTCACGTGGTCTAATTTACACGTATTCTGCCTCTTAGTTTTCTCCTGGTGAAATGCCTGTTTCCCTTTTTCTATTTGATTTTGTTTTCTCTGTCTTTACATGTATGCAAGTGTAATTTCAGCAACAGGTAGAGTTGTACTGTAAGAACCCCTCAACACAGAGGTTTAATGTGGAACAATTCTCTTCGCTCATGATTCTGTGGTATGAGAATTAGCCTGGGCTCGGCTGAACTCAAGTCAAGCTCTCCTGTTCCTGGGGCTCCCGCACGTGCAAGGGGGACGATGAGGGGCGCGGCTGTGCCCTGCGGTGGTCACCGGCACGGCCTGGGGGCTCCCTCTGCCCGGTACAGTCTCCACCCTCCAGCCACCTAGCCCGGCTTCACCTCCTCACGCAGCGCCAGCCCAGGGCAGTGGGTGGACAGGTGCACTGTCCCTCTAGGTCTGGGCTCTGAGCTGGCTCACCCGTGCTTCTAGAAAATTCTATGAACCAATGCAAGTTAGAGGCCAGGCCAGAATGAAGTGGAGGGGAAGAGAAACAGCTTTTTATTTTAAAAGGAATGTGAGGGTGGCTACAGGGACTTGGGAAACGCTGAATGCCTAATTCAACATTTCTAATTAATCTAACCTGTCTCTCTGTCTCTGTCTCCAGATAAGTGTTTTTCAACCTTTCTTATCTCATGGCACACTTGAACCTATAATTAAACTTGCACAGTACACTTAAATTACATTGATAAAGTAAAAAAAAAAAAAGAATACACTTACTGTACTTTGAACTTCTTTAAAAAATAATTTAGTAATTAACGGTTGAGAATCACTGCTGTAGATAATCTCTTACATTCAGATTAGGACGTAATGTGAATACACACACATATTCTTTTACATTCCAAATCCCCAACTGTGTCTGTGTTTCTCTTTGCCCTCTGCCTGCATGAACAAATGTTCTAATGTTAATGTAATTAAGCTGTTCATGCCTTTCCCTTCTAGTTAATGAGTTTCTCTATATTGAAACATTACAAAATACTACTATATTTTCTTATAAAATTATTACTAGCCTCTCCTTACAAATTAATTTGGAAATTCAACTGGATTTTTTTAATACTATGTAAGAAGAAGAATCCAAATATGGATATTACAATTTCCAAGTGGGCATCAAAATGTTCCTATAGCAACTGAGGACAAGCCCTTATTTGCCTACAGATAATGATTTTTCAACTCTATCACATATTAAATGTCCATAAATACTTTTCTGGCCTCTCTTCTTTCTTTAGTTGACTTAAATATAATTACTTTACTGTTCTGTCTTAAGTACATTGAAACATAAGTCTTCCTGTCCAGAATGGTAAAACTTTTAACTAACTCCGTCACTTATTTCAGAGTATCTTGGCTATTTTTGACTGACTTCTGTCATATAAAATTTAGAATCACCTTATAATCTTCCATTAAAGAGTAAAATTTTCAGTCTTTGGTAGATAATTACAATGACATTGCAGATCATTTTGAAAGCCTGACTTCGTAGCCATTTTGAGATTTCTAATTCATGATCATGATAAGAATCTCCAGTTATGTAAGTGGTCCTTTAATACATATATAAAAATGTCATACCTTTTTTCTTTAAGGAATTTGTGCATATTTTCTTAGATTTATCCATAAAGATTTCATAATTTCCATAGTATTTTTATGAGCTGTCATAAATGCTTACGATTTTGAAAATTTTCAAATATAGTGGATCTATGTGGTTCAATATGTATTAATTAGTGACATCTTTTTGATGACTGCCATTTCTCAGATTTAGACAGTGAGGTCCTCAGCAACCAGGATCTGTGCCCTTTGAAGACGACATCATTAGTATTTGTGTAATCCATGGCTTAAAAAATATGTTCACTTTAGGACTTTTTGTTGGTGAGATATCAAACCCAACTATACTCATCAAACTTACTAGATTACTTAAAATATTACAAAAATCTGCCTCTAAAAAATTTTTGCCTCTAGATGTTTCTGGACCTTGTGAGCACATGACCTGTTCAAGTTTGAAGAAGGTCTCTGGTTTTCCTTCCTTCTCAGAGCTCCTATCTGCCTGTGGTTCTCTGAGAGGTTTCCGTATATTATACCAAGTGTTTGGATTGACATCCTTCACAACATTTGGAAACTTACCAGATGTTTTAAGTGCTTCATCTGCACCATGGTGTTTGATATGCTCAGATACTCTTGATTGGCTATTATGTAATCTAAAAATAATGAAAATTTTCTATTCATGTGATAGGTTTTTGAATTCCAATTGACTTCAGAGGATATGAAAGCCCTAGACAACGTGAACAGAAATGTTCGATATATTACTCTTCCTTTGTAAGTACCTTTCATAAATGTATTTTTTCAATTTGTTGTCTGAGGAAGACTATAGGATGGGTGTTAAAAGTTACCCCAACACCAGACAGGCAAGGCCAGCTGGAGTTGGAGGTGAGACAGGTGCTTTCTGGAATTCACCTTTCATATTTGACACGGTGAGTGGGCCCCAGGTCACCATGTGCCCTGGCACTTCTGCATCCATGGAACTTTCCAGAGCAGATGATATGACTGCTGAGTCAACATCTCCCACCTGGACCTCTCCTGTCTACCACATTCTAGTGGACATATGCTGTGGATATGCCCAGTGTAGCCTAATTATGTGTCTCCAAATCTCTGTTTATATCTTATTCTAGCTAAACCTGCTGAAGTTCTTACCAGATTAATCAACCTAAGGTCCATGCCAGAAATTCCCATATCCCCTACCTGGAATGTTCACTAGATGCTGTCAATTTAGTGTTTTAATCTTTTTTTTATTATTAAATTTCCAAATATTAAGGGAGCACCAATGTTTTTGTTACATGGATAGCTTTGGTAAGGTTTGAATCAGGGGTACAAATGTGCCCATCACCCCAATAGTGTTCATCGCATCCATTAGGTAGGGTTTTGTCCTTCCCCTCCTCTCCTCCCCCCTTCTCCCCTCTGCTTGATTTCTAATGACTTTTACTTCCCCCTGTTCACATGTCTGCCCAGTAGTTAGTTCCAATTTATTAGAGAGTGCATGAGGTGTCAGTTTTTCCATTCCTGAGATACTTCATTTAGGAGAATGGTCTCCAGTTCTATCCAAATTGCTGCAAAGGGCATTAATTTCTCCATTTTTTTTATGGCTGAGTGGCATATTTTGTTAATCCACTCATGAATTGGTGGGCACTTGAGTTAATTCCACAGTTTTGCAATTATGAATTGTGCTGCAGTAAATGTTCAAGTACAGATGTCTTTTAGATAAAATTACTTCCTCTGGGTAGTGGGATTGGTAGATCAAACAGTAAGTCTACTTTTAATTCTTTGAGGACTCTCCAGACTGTTTTCCACAGAGGCTATACTAGTTGGCGCTCCCACCCACAGAGTCTGAGTGTCCTTTCTCTCTCCATTGACGCCAGCATTTACTATTTGGGGACTTTTTAATAAAAGCCATATTCTAACAGGGGTAAGGTGATAGCTCACTGTGATTTTAATTTGTATTTCCCTGATGATTAGTGATGTTGAATAGGTTTTGTGTGTTTGTTGGCCATTTGTCTATCTTCTTTTGAAAAACTAATATTTATGTCTCTTGCCTGCCTTTAATGGGATAATTATTTTCTTGCTGATCTGTTTGAGTTCTTCGTAGATTCTGGAAGTCAGTCCTTTAACAGATGTATAGCTTGCAAATATTTTTTCCCAGTCTGTAGAGTGTCTATTTGCTCTGTTGATTATTTCCTTAGCCATGCAAAAAGCTTTTAGGTTCAACGTCTTCCAGAGTCTCTCTAGTTTCTTTCTTTTTTCTTGTGGGTTGGTTGCTCATGAGCCAGAAGCAGCATTTGCCTCTGGAAAGGGCTCTTTAATGAGGCAGAGTAGTGTTTGGTTTAGATTGTCTGCAGCAGGAGAGCTCAGTGTGAAAGTGGAAGATGTTTTAGAGAGAAGAAATTGAAAACAGCAGAACTTAGAAACAAAAGCTCCGTTGTTGAAGATAATTTATAGTCCACAAAAGATTTTTACTATTTCTTTATGATCTAAGAATCTAGGATTCATTGAAGAATATTTATTGGGACGAGGGAAAAGGAAGATGGGATGTTCCTGCTGCCCCTGGAGGTTTAACAGATGATAGAGATGAAAAGATAATTCATGCACAGGTGTAAGCAGGATGGCACATCATGGTTGATCTTTTATTATAATAGAGGAAAAGGAATGAAAAGGGTAATTATGACAAATAAGAGAAAACAGCAAGCACATGGCCTTCTTCCCACCAAGTGAATATTTATAATAAGTGGTCCTGATTAAATCCATTCCTTAACTCTGGGGTCCATTTTAAAAAATAGAGAAGAGAGAGGAGAAAAAGAAGTCATTTGTTCACCGGTTTATTTTTGATGTTATTTCCAAATAAAGATTTTCCTTAGTGCATTGTATCTCTGGGATATGAAACTCTATATTATATGTAACAATTTCTCATTTCTGAAACTTATGCAATACGTTGCAGAAGGTAGGCGGTAAGTAATTAGTGAATTAATGCCTGGAAGTGTAATCACCTTTAACACTCAGCAGTACCTGTAAGTGATGAGCAGGCAGCAGGTTTGTTCCTGTTCTAAATAATGCAGAAAGAGTTTCAGCTTTCATTGAGGATTTTGAAGAGAAAAAGCAGAATATCCCCTTGTTTTGTTGGCAGAGGCAGAGGAATGTTTGGACATTTGATTCTGTGTGTTAAGTTCTAGGTCAGGGAATACAATTTGAGTAATTTTTTTTTTTTTTGGCAGTTTTTGGCTGGGACTGGGTTTGAACCCACCACCTCCGGCCTATGGGGCTGGCGCCCTACTCCTTTGAGCCACAGGCGCCGCCCAATAATTTATTATTTTTAAAAAACTCCCTAAGTCGTGTTCATGAAAGTAAGAAGGACAGATCCTACAGTCAGGAAATAAACTGTGGGCCTTCCACCCTGGCGGCAGCTTCTTAGAAATCACTTTGCTGCCACCCTAGTGATGGAATCATTACACATCCCCATTTGGGGCATTATTCTTTCTCTTTCAGCTTTGCTGGCCACCCTAACTACCCGTTTTACGATGAATATTGACATGGAGCGGTCTCATGACTCATCCTGAGAGCTTCTGTTTGTGTCCACCGACACAGAAGGTGTTCCCGGAGCTGCTCCTTGGAGGCGTGACCTCTGGTTAATTCCACATCACTTAGCAACCTCGGGCAGCTACGCCACCTTCCCAGGTTAGGAAGGGAGGACAATAAATTTATGTCACTATGAAAAAATTGAACATTTTCCCCTGAAGTTTCTTCCTCTGCTCCCATGTCTGCTGCTTGTACGTTTTCTTTCTTCTGATTCATTAGGGCCCAAAATGGATTTGCCTAGGACTTTAGGGGGCAGAAAGTGAGAGGCGGGAAAAAATGATTTATAGACACTGTTGAGATGGACGTGGTGGAGTTTCCAGCCCCTGTAGAAGGGGCAGGTCACAGGTATTTGTCAAGCAGAGTGTCTTTAGCTTTTGAGGAAGAAGAAAACACACTGCTAGGTTCTGGAAGATAGGCGTTTATCAAAAGTGTGATGACAGTCAAGGGACCCCTCTAGCACCAGGAATAAGGGATCCTTGTGAGCCGTGGTCAGGGAGGGGGATGGCAACAGCCCAGGAGGAGGGGTTAGGAGTCATTAGCAGCCAGGCAGCACCTGATCGCTTCTGTATAATTCTTCCTGAGAAAATGAAGCAAAATAAATTGGCAAATAGGTAAATTAATATATTTTGACTCAGTGAGATAGTTTGTAACCACTGAAAATGTGCACACAGAGTGATGTCCACAAGATGCCATGGACAAGAGATTAGAGGTAGAGATACAGACCTTTCATACCAGACCATGAAAGGCACTGAGGAGAAGGGAGGGGGAAAATATTTGAAATATTAAAGTATTCATCATATCAATGTACATAGCTATGATTTAATAAAAAAATAAAGTATTCAAAGGCACTTGTGTATTTGGGGCAAACAAAGATGGCACACACTATCTAGGCAAGATGCATGTTTAGAAAAGAATGAGAAGAACTAAAGTTTTAATGTTGGGCTGACTCCAAAACTAAGAACACGCCAGGCTTATAAGTTAATGACCATCATGACACAGAAAAAATATGCATAAAGTAAGAGAGGTATCTATTTTTCAAATGCCCAATTTTAAAAAAAATCACAGGAAGAAAACATGGTCCATTACAAGAAAAAAAAACAAACTGGCAGAAATCATTCCTGAAGAAACACAGTCATCAAAGTGAGTAGAAAGAGACTTTAAAATAGCTATCTTAAATATGACCAAATTGCTAAGGAAAAATATTGACAAAGAACTAAAGGAACGCCAGAAAACTGGATGTGAAGAAACTGATCAAACATGTTACAGAAATTAGAAAAATAAACCAAACAAATCCTAGAGCTGAAAAAATAAGAAAACTGAACAGACAATTTTACTAGAAGGTTTTAATAGCAGATTTCAGCAGGAAAAAGAAAGAACATACTTGAGGATAGGACTTTTGAAATTATTGAGTCTAAAGAGAAAAAAAATTAAGAAATGTGAACAGAGGGCCGGGTACGGTGGCTCGTGCCTGTAACTCCAGCACTCTGGGAGGCTGAGGCTGGTGAATTGCCTGAGCTCACAGGTCCGGGACCAGCCTGAGCCAGAGTGAGACCCTGCTTCTAAAAATAGCCGGGCATTGTGGCGGGCGCCCATAGTCCCACTACTCGGGAGGCTGAGGCGAGGGAATCACTTGAGCCCAGGAGTTGGAGGTTGCTGTGAGCTGTGACGCCACAGCACTCTACTGAGGGTGACAAGAAAAACATAAATTATGAAGTAGGCAGGATCTTGGTAAAGACGAGTAACACATTTCTTATGTTGCACACTAAAGAACGTAAGAGATGAGACAAAGTGGTAGAAGAGAAAAAGATAATCCACCAAGAATTCCATGTCTGGCAAAAACAACCTTCCCAAATCAGGAAGTTCTTGAGACAATGTCAAATAGACAAAAGCTAAAAACGTTTATTGCTGCTAGAACTACCCTGCAAGAAATCCTAAAGGGAATAATTCAGTTTGAAACAAAAGAATGTCAGGCAGTAACCTAACATTTCTACCTCCTAACCAGTGGAGGTACAAAGATCTCTTGTAATTAAAAATGTGTGACAAGCTGTGAAAACATGTATTTTTGAAAGTTTGAGCTGTACTCGATTTTTCTTCAAGATTTAAAATGAAACTGCATTCAGAGAAGTATACATCCGTGTTAACGTGTACACAATGTATGAAGTTGTAATTAGTGACATCAAAAATGTAACGTGGAGAGGCACAGATATTTAACAAACTGTTTAAATATTTAAACAGTTTGGAAAAGTCGTTTCGTACGGAATTGAAGTTAAATTGACATGGATTCCAACATAGATGGTTATGGCTTTAGGAGGCAGTCCGTCATTTCCATGGAAACTACAAAAGAAAGCAGTAGAGTAGAAACAAGACTCAATGAGAAGAATGCAAATATCACTTAAAAAAAAAAAGACAAGGAAAGGTAAAAATGGAGGATGAGCAACACCCTTGAACCCAATCCTTGGCAATTGTCAGTATTTCATCCCGAGATACACTGTTCTGATGCACTTCAAGATGGGGCTGTCCTGAGGGCTGGAAACACACGAATAGGTTGGAAGCTGTCATTCGTGGGGAGATTTGGCTCAGGAGAGAAAATCTGCACTGCTGCAGCCAGGCTTTCTGAGTGCTTCCCTTGCCCAGTGTAGGAAGGAGAACCTGAGAGTCCGGCACCTTTCAGGATCTGAAAGAGCATTCGCCATCTCCTCTCTCTGAGCTCTTCGACCTGTGCATTTCCACCCACCTTCCAAAGCCACCAGGGCCAGCCAGGCCTCCTCCGCACTTTCCACTGAAACCTGTCTGGTCACTATAACCTGAGTTGCCACCATAAACTGTGTCTAGCTGTGGCTCTGAGCTCCCATTCTTTCTGCACTTTCCAGAAGGCGTATAAACGTCTAATGCCACTGGGTGTTGGAGAATGACTCGGCGGCCCTCACCGTGCACACTGATGAATTTGGACGCTTCTCTCTGATCCATCTGCCTTGCTCACTTGATGTTTCAGGAAACTTCAGAGGCCAAGGGGACATTTTCACATGGCCTCTCCCTCCACCTGCCGTTAGGAAGGGGTTTATTGTTTCTTTGAATGATTGGACAGTAAACATTCCTTTTATTTCTTGAAGGCAGCTAGTTCTATATATGCCAAGGCTGTTCCCCTTATAAATTTCTTGAAAAGGTAGTGAGGAGTGAAGGGCAGCTGCTGCCCCTGCTTATGATACGTGCAGAAAGGGGAGCGACCACACAGAACCTGTCACATCGGGAACATGCGGATTTCTAACAGCCAGACAGTTCTTCCGGTATTATCATAGCCACAATCTGCTGCAAACGGGGCTGTAGACTTTTTTTATGTCATTTCACTTTATTTTTGCTTACTTTACAGGTTGGCATAGCATGACATAGCATGTTCAGTAGAGTTTTGTTGAATGAATAAATGGGTGTTTCAATATGCAAAAACTAATAAACCTGCCCAAAGGTGTGAAGATGATCAAGAAACTAAGTTAATTAATAAGATGCACTGTTTTCAAGCAACGGATATAATTCTAGAATTTTTAAAATAAATATTTAACAGTTTGGAAACATACTTATGGAAATAAAAGGATACAAGCTGCCTGTCAAAGAGGATTTCAAGTTCACAAAAACTCTCGGAAAAACAAACACGTACCTTCGCATAGGAAAATCATGAAGGAAAATACAACAAATACTAAATATTTTTGAATGGGAGAACTATAGGCTATTTTTATTCTCTATCTTTTCTTTTTCATTTTCTGAGTTTTTTGTAATTATGTGTATTATTTTAATAAACGGGAAAAACAATGAACCTCATGTTGACGTCTCTATTATTTCATAAAATGAAAGAGAAATGAAGGGCAAGCAACCAGAAACTACAAACACTGCTTTCTAATCCCCTCCGCCAGCGACAGGTGTCCTCTCCCCACAGCCGAGACGCGGGGACTTCCGGCAGTCACATTCCATGGCTGACGGTCAATATTCTTCCGAAAATGGATAATAAGGGTGGTTGACAGCACTGGAAGAAGAGAAAGGAAATCCGTCTATTAACGCCTTGGCCACACCGTCAAAGACCGTGAAGATCCAGTTGTGTTAATGCTCGAGGTACAGCCCCGTCCCCGCTGGCACCCAGGCACACACACGCAAGCTCTGCCTTCCCAGGCACACACACATGCCAGCTCTGCCTTCCCAGGCACACACACGCAAGCTCTGCCTTCCCAGGCACACACACGCAAGCTCTGCCTTCCCAGGCACACACACATGCCAGCTCTGCCTTCCCAGGCACACACACGCAAGCTCTGCCTTCCCAGGCACACACACGCAAGCTCTGCCTTCCCAGGCACACACACGCAAGCTCTGCCTTCCCAGGCACACACACATGCCAGCTCTGCCTTCCCAGGCACACACACGCAAGCTCTGCCTTCCCAGGCACACACACGCAAGCTCTGCCTTCCCAGGCACACACACGCAAGCTCTGCCTTCCCAGGCACACACACATGCCAGCTCTGCCTTCCCAGGCACACACACGCAAGCTCTGCCTTCCCAGGCACACACACGCAAGCTCTGCCTTCCCAGGCACACACACATGCCAGCTCTGCCTTCCCAGGCACACACACGCAAGCTCTGCCTTCCCAGGCACACACACATGCCAGCTCTGCCTTCCCAGGCACACACACGCAAGCTCTGCCTTCCCAGGCACACACACATGCAAGCTCTGCCTTCCCAGGCACACACACACGCAAGCTCTGCCTTCCCAGGCACACACACATGCAAGCTCTGCCTTCCCAGGCACACACACGCAAGCTCGGCCTTCCCAGGCACACACACATGCAAGCTCTGCCTTCCCAGGCACACACACATGCAAGCTCTGCCTTCCCAGGCGCACACACATGCAAGCTCTGCCTTCCCAGGCACACACACATTCAAGCTCTGCCTTCTCAGGCACACACACATTCAAGCTCTGCCTTCCCAGGCACACACACATGCAAGCTCTGCCTTCCCAGGCACACACACATGCAAGCTCTGCCTTCCCAGGCACACACACATGCAAGCTCTGCCTTCCCAGGCACACACACGCAAGCTCTGCCTTCCCAGGCACACACACATTCAAGCTCTGCCTTCCCAGGCACACACACATTCAAGCTCTGCCTTCCCAGGCACACACACATTCAAGCTCTGCCTTCCCAGGCACACACACATTAAAGCTCTGCCTTCCCAGGCACACACACGCAAGCTCTGCCTTCCCAGGCACACACACATTCAAGCTCTGCCTTCCCAGGCACACACACATGCAAGTTCTGCCTTCCCAGGCACACACACATGCAAGCTCTGCCTTCCCAGGCACACACACGCAAGCTCTGCCTTCCCAGGCACACACACATGCCAGCTCTGCCTTCCCAGGCACACACACATGCCAGCTCTGCCTTCCCAGGCACACACAAATTCAAGGTCTGCCTTCCCAGGCACACACACATTCAAGCTCTGCCTTCCCAGGCACACACACGCAAGCTCTGCCTTCCCAGGCACACACACATGCAAGCTCTGCCTTCCCAGGCACACACACATTCAAGCTCTGCCTTCCCAGGCACACACACATTCATGCTCTGCCTTCCCAGGCACACACACGCAAGCTCTGCCTTCCCAGGCACACACACATTCAAGCTCTGCCTTCCCAGGCACACACACATTCAAGGTCTGCCTTCCCAGGCACACACACGCAAGCTCTGCCTTCCCAGGCACACACACATTCAAGCTCTGCCTTCCCAGGCACACACACATTCAAGCTCTGCCTTCCCAGGCACACACACGCAAGCTCTGCCTTCCCAGGCACACACACATTCAAGCTCTGCCTTCACAGGCACACACACGCAAGCTCTGCCTTCCCAGGCACACACACGCAAGCTCTGCCTTCCCAGGCACACACACATTCAAGCTCTGCCTTCGCAGGCACACACACATTCAAGCTCTGCCTTCCCAGGCACACACACGCAAGCTCTGCCTTCCCAGGCACACACACATTCAAGCTCTGCCTTCCCATGCACACACACATGCAAGCTCTGCCTTCCCAGGCACACACACGCAAGCTCTGCCTTCCCAGGCACACACACATGCAAGCTCTGCCTTCCCATGCACACACACATGCAAGCTCTGCCTTCCCAGGCACACACACGCAAGCTCTGCCTTCCCAGGCACACACACGCAAGCTCTGCCTTCCCAGGCACACACACATGCCAGCTCTGCCTTCCCAGGCACACACACGCAAGCTCTGCCTTCCCAGGCACACACACGCAAGCTCTGCCTTCCCAGGCACACACACATGCCAGCTCTGCCTTCCCAGGCACACACACGCAAGCTCTGCCTTCCCAGGCACACACACATGCCAGCTCTGCCTTCCCAGGCACACACACGCAAGCTCTGCCTTCCCAGGCACACACACATGCAAGCTCTGCCTTCCCAGGCACACACACACGCAAGCTCTGCCTTCCCAGGCACACACACATGCAAGCTCTGCCTTCCCAGGCACACACACGCAAGCTCGGCCTTCCCAGGCACACACACATGCAAGCTCTGCCTTCCCAGGCACACACACATGCAAGCTCTGCCTTCCCAGGCGCACACACATGCAAGCTCTGCCTTCCCAGGCACACACACATTCAAGCTCTGCCTTCTCAGGCACACACACATTCAAGCTCTGCCTTCCCAGGCACACACACATGCAAGCTCTGCCTTCCCAGGCACACACACATGCAAGCTCTGCCTTCCCAGGCACACACACATGCAAGCTCTGCCTTCCCAGGCACACACACATGCAAGCTCTGCCTTCCCAGGCACACACACATGCAAGCTCTGCCTTCCCAGGCACACACACGCAAGCTCTGCCTTCCCAGGCACACACACATTCAAGCTCTGCCTTCCCAGGCACACACACATTCAAGCTCTGCCTTCCCAGGCACACACACATTCAAGCTCTGCCTTCCCAGGCACACACACATTAAAGCTCTGCCTTCCCAGGCACACACACGCAAGCTCTGCCTTCCCAGGCACACACACATTCAAGCTCTGCCTTCCCAGGCACACACACATGCAAGTTCTGCCTTCCCAGGCACACACACATGCAAGCTCTGCCTTCCCAGGCACACACACGCAAGCTCTGCCTTCCCAGGCACACACACATGCCAGCTCTGCCTTCCCAGGCACACACACATGCCAGCTCTGCCTTCCCAGGCACACACAAATTCAAGGTCTGCCTTCCCAGGCACACACACATTCAAGCTCTGCCTTCCCAGGCACACACACGCAAGCTCTGCCTTCCCAGGCACACACACATGCAAGCTCTGCCTTCCCAGGCACACACACATTCAAGCTCTGCCTTCCCAGGCACACACACATTCATGCTCTGCCTTCCCAGGCACACACACGCAAGCTCTGCCTTCCCAGGCACACACACATTCAAGCTCTGCCTTCCCAGGCACACACACATTCAAGGTCTGCCTTCCCAGGCACACACACATGCAAGCTCTGCCTTTCCAGGCACATACACATGCAAGCTCTGCCTTCCCAGGCACATACACATGCAAGCTCTGCCTTCCCAGGCACACACACGCAAGCTCTGCCTTCCCAGGCACACACACATGCAAGCTCTGCCTTCCCAGGCACACACACGCAAGCTCGGCCTTCCCAGGCACACACACATGCAAGCTCTGCCTTCCCAGGCACACACACATTCAAGCTCTGCCTTCCCAGGCGCACACACATGCAAGCTCTGCCTTCCCAGGCACACACACGCAAGCTCTGCCTTCCCAGGCACACACACATTCAAGCTCTGCCTTCCCAGGCACACACACATTCAAGCTCTGCCTTCCCAGGCACACACACATGCAAGCTCTGCCTTCCCAGGCACACACACATGCAAGCTCTGCCTTCCCAGGCACACACACATGCAAGCTCTGCCTTCCCAGGCACACACACATGCAAGCTCTGCCTTCCCAGGCACACACACATGCAAGCTCTGCCTTCCCAGGCACACACACATGCAAGCTCTGCCTTCCCAGGCACACACACGCAAGCTCTGCCTTCCCAGGCACACACACATTCAAGCTCTGCCTTCCCAGGCACACACACATTCAAGCTCTGCCTTCCCAGGCACACACACGCAAGCTCTGCCTTCCCAGGCACACACACATTCAAGCTCTGCCTTCCCAGGCACACACACGCAAGCTCTGCCTTCCCAGGCACACACACGCAAGCTCTGCCTTCCCAGGCACACACACATTCAAGCTCTGCCTTCGCAGGCACACACACATTCAAGCTCTGCCTTCCCAGGCACACACACGCAAGCTCTGCCTTCCCAGGCACACACACATTCAAGCTCTGCCTTCCCATGCACACACACATGCAAGCTCTGCCTTCCCAGGCACACACACGCAAGCTCTGCCTTCCCAGGCACACACACATGCAAGCTCTGCCTTCCCATGCACACACACATGCAAGCTCTGCCTTCCCAGGCACACACACGCAAGCTCTGCCTTCCCAGGCACACACACGCAAGCTCTGCCTTCCCAGGCACACACACATTCAAGCTCTGCCTTCCCAGGCACACACACATTCAAGCTCTGCCTTCCCAGGCACACACACGCAAGCTCTGCCTTCCCAGGCACACACGCATTCAAGCTCTGCCTTCCCAGGCACACACACGCAAGCTCTGCCTTCCCAGGCACACACACATTCAAGCTCTGCCTTCCCAGGCACACACACATGCAAGCTCTGCCTTCCCAGGCACACACACATGCAAGCTCTGCCTTCCCAGGCACACACACGCAAGCTCTGCCTTCCCAGGCACACACACATTCAAGCTCTGCCTTCCCAGGCACACACACATTCAAGCTCTGCCTTCCCAGGCACACACACGCAAGCTCTGCCTTCCCAGGCACACACACATTCAAGCTCTGCCTTCCCAGGCACACACACATTCAAGCTCTGCCTTCCCAGGCACACACACGCAAGCTCTGCCTTCCCAGGCACACACACATTCAAGCTCTGCCTTCCCAGGCACACACACGCAAGCTCTGCCTTCCCAGGCACACACACATGCAAGTTCTGCCTTCCCAGGCACACACACATGCAAGCTCTGCCTTCCCAGGCACACACACGCAAGCTCTGCCTTCCCAGGCACACACACATGCCAGCTCTGCCTTCCCAGGCACACACACATGCCAGCTCTGCCTTCCCAGGCACACACACATTCAAGGTCTGCCTTCCCAGGCACACACACATTCAAGCTCTGCCTTCCCAGGCACACACACGCAAGCTCTGCCTTCCCAGGCACACACACATTCATGCTCTGCCTTCCCAGGCACACACACGCAAGCTCTGCCTTCCCAGGCACACACACATTCATGCACTGCCTTCCCAGGCACACACACGCAAGCTCTGCCTTCCCAGGCACACACACATTCAAGCTCTGCCTTCCCAGGCACACACACATACAAGGTCTGCCTTCCCAGGCACACACACATGCAAGCTCTGCCTTTCCAGGCACATACACATGCAAGCTCTGCCTTCCCAGGCACATACACATGCAAGCTCTGCCTTCCCAGGCACACACACGCAAGCTCTGCCTTCCCAGGCACACACACATGCAAGCTCTGCCTTCCCAGGCACACACACATGCAAGCTCTGCCTTCCCAGGCACACACACGCAAGCTCGGCCTTCCCAGGCACACACACATGCAAGCTCTGCCTTCCCAGGCACACACACATGCAAGCTCTGCCTTCCCAGGCGCACACACATGCAAGCTCTGCCTTCCCAGGCACACACACATTCAAGCTCTGCCTTCTCAGGCACACACACATTCAAGCTCTGCCTTCCCAGGCACACACACATGCAAGCTCTGCCTTCCCAGGCACACACACATGCAAGCTCTGCCTTCCCAGGCACACACACATGCAAGCTCTGCCTTCCCAGGCACACACACGTGCAAGCTCTGCCTTCCCAGGCACACACACATGCAAGCTCTGCCTTCCCAGGCACACACACGCAAGCTCTGCCTTCCCAGGCACACACACATTCAAGCTCTGCCTTCCCAGGCACACACACATTCAAGCTCTGCCTTCCCAGGCACACACACGCAAGCTCTGCCTTCCCAGGCACACACACATTCAAGCTCTGCCTTCCCAGGCACACACACATTCAAGCTCTGCCTTCCCAGGCACACACACGCAAGCTCTGCCTTCCCAGGCACACACACATTCAAGCTCTGCCTTCCCAGGCACACACACATGCAAGTTCTGCCTTCCCAGGCACACACACATGCAAGCTCTGCCTTCCCAGGCACACACACGCAAGCTCTGCCTTCCCAGGCACACACACATGCCAGCTCTGCCTTCCCAGGCACACACACATGCCAGCTCTGCCTTCCCAGGCACACACAAATTCAAGGTCTGCCTTCCCAGGCACACACACATTCAAGCTCTGCCTTCCCAGGCACACACACGCAAGCTCTGCCTTCCCAGGCACACACACATGCAAGCTCTGCCTTCCCAGGCACACACACATTCAAGCTCTGCCTTCCCAGGCACACACACATTCATGCTCTGCCTTCCCAGGCACACACACGCAAGCTCTGCCTTCCCAGGCACACACACATTCAAGCTCTGCCTTCCCAGGCACACACACATTCAAGGTCTGCCTTCCCAGGCACACACACATGCAAGCTCTGCCTTTCCAGGCACATACACATGCAAGCTCTGCCTTCCCAGGCACATACACATGCAAGCTCTGCCTTCCCAGGCACACACACGCAAGCTCTGCCTTCCCAGGCACACACACATGCAAGCTCTGCCTTCCCAGGCACACACACGCAAGCTCGGCCTTCCCAGGCACACACACATGCAAGCTCTGCCTTCCCAGGCACACACACATTCAAGCTCTGCCTTCCCAGGCGCACACACATGCAAGCTCTGCCTTCCCAGGCACACACACGCAAGCTCTGCCTTCCCAGGCACACACACATTCAAGCTCTGCCTTCCCAGGCACACACACATTCAAGCTCTGCCTTCCCAGGCACACACACATGCAAGCTCTGCCTTCCCAGGCACACACACATGCAAGCTCTGCCTTCCCAGGCACACACACATGCAAGCTCTGCCTTCCCAGGCACACACACATGCAAGCTCTGCCTTCCCAGGCACACACACATGCAAGCTCTGCCTTCCCAGGCACACACACATGCAAGCTCTGCCTTCCCAGGCACACACACGCAAGCTCTGCCTTCCCAGGCACACACACATTCAAGCTCTGCCTTCCCAGGCACACACACATTCAAGCTCTGCCTTCCCAGGCACACACACGCAAGCTCTGCCTTCCCAGGCACACACACATTCAAGCTCTGCCTTCCCAGGCACACACACGCAAGCTCTGCCTTCCCAGGCACACACACGCAAGCTCTGCCTTCCCAGGCATACACACATTCAAGCTCTGCCTTCGCAGGCACACACACATTCAAGCTCTGCCTTCCCAGGCACACACACGCAAGCTCTGCCTTCCCAGGCACACACACATTCAAGCTCTGCCTTCCCATGCACACACACATGCAAGCTCTGCCTTCCCAGGCACACACACATTCAAGCTCTGCCTTCCCAGGCACACACACATTCAAGCTCTGCCTTCCCAGGTACACACACATGCAAGTTCTGCCTTCCCAGGCACACACACGCAAGCTCTGCCTTCCCAGGCACACACACATGCAAGCTCTGCCTTCCCAGGCACACACACATGCAAGCTCTGCCTTCCCAGGCACACACACATTCAAGCTCTGCCTTCCCAGGCACACACACGCAAGCTCTGCCTTCCCAGGCACACACACATTCAAGCTTTGCCTTCCCAGGCACACACACGCAAGCTCTGCCTTCCCAGGCACACACACATTCAAGCTCTGCCTTCCCAGGCCACACACACGCAAGCTCTGCCTTCCCAGGCAACACACATTCAAGCTCTGCCTTCCCAGGCACACACGCATGCCAGCTCTGCCTTCCCAGGCACACACACATGCAAGCTCTGCCTTCCCAGGCACACACACATGCAAGCTCTGCCTTCCCAGGCACACACACATGCAAGCTGCCTTCCCAGGCACACACACATGCAAGCTCTGCTTCCCAGGCACATACACATGCAAGCTCTGCCTTCCCAGGCACACACACATTCAAGCTCTGCCTTCCCAGGCACACACACGCAAGCTCTGCCTTCCCAGGCACACACACATTCAAGCTCTGCCTTCCCAGGCACACACACATGCAAGCTCTGCCTTCCCAGGCACACACACATGCAAGCTCTGCCTTCCCAGGCACACACACATGCAAGCTCTGCCTTCCCAGGCACACACATGCAAGCACTGCCTTCCCAGGCACACACACGCAAGCTCTGCCTTCCCAGGCAACACACATTCAAGCTCTGCCTTCCCAGGCACACACACATGCAAGCTCTGCCTTCCCAGGCACACACACATGCAAGCTCTGCCTTCCCAGGCACACACACATGCAAGCTGCCTTCCCAGGCACACACACATGCAAGCTCTGCCTTCCCAGGCACATACACATGCAAGCTCTGCCTTCCCAGGCACACACACGCAAGCTCTGCCTTCCCAGGCACACACACATTCAAGCTCTGCCTTCCCAGGCCACACACACGCAAGCTCTGCCTTCCCAGGCAACACACATTCAAGCTCTGCCTTCCCAGGCACACACGCATGCCAGCTCTGCCTTCCCAGGCACACACACATGCAAGCTCTGCCTTCCCAGGCACACACACATGCAAGCTCTGCCTTCCCAGGCACACACACATGCAAGCTGCCTTCCCAGGCACACACACATGCAAGCTCTGCTTCCCAGGCACATACACATGCAAGCTCTGCCTTCCCAGGCACACACACATTCAAGCTCTGCCTTCCCAGGCACACACACGCAAGCTCTGCCTTCCCAGGCACACACACATTCAAGCTCTGCCTTCCCAGGCACACACACATGCAAGCTCTGCCTTCCCAGGCACACACACATGCAAGCTCTGCCTTCCCAGGCACACACACATGCAAGCTCTGCCTTCCCAGGCACACACATGCAAGCACTGCCTTCCCAGGCACACACACGCAAGCTCTGCCTTCCCAGGCAACACACATTCAAGCTCTGCCTTCCCAGGCACACACACATGCAAGCTCTGCCTTCCCAGGCACACACACATGCAAGCTCTGCCTTCCCAGGCACACACACATGCAAGCTGCCTTCCCAGGCACACACACATGCAAGCTCTGCCTTCCCAGGCACATACACATGCAAGCTCTGCCTTCCCAGGCACACACACGCAAGCTCTGCCTTCCCAGGCACACACACATTCAAGCTCTGCCTTCCCAGGCCACACACACGCAAGCTCTGCCTTCCCAGGCAACACACATTCAAGCTCTGCCTTCCCAGGCACACACACATGCAAGCTCTGCCTTCCCAGGCACTCACACATTCAAGCTCTGCCTTCCCAGGCACACACACATTCAAGCTCTGCCTTCCCAGGCACACACACGCAAGCTCTGCCTTCCCAGGCACACACACATTCAAGCTTTGCCTTCCCAGGCACACACACGCAAGCTCTGCCTTCCCAGGCACACACACATTCAAGCTCTGCCTTCCCAGGCCACACACACGCAAGCTCTGCCTTCCCAGGCAACACACATTCAAGCTCTGCCTTCCCAGGCACACACACATGCCAGCTCTGCCTTCCCAGGCACACACACATGCAAGCTCTACCTTCCCAGGCACACACACATGCAAGCTCTGCCTTCCCAGGCACACACACATGCAAGCTGCCTTCCCAGGCACACACACATGCAAGCTCTGCCTTCCGAGGCACATACACATGCAAGCTCTGCCTTGCCAGGCACACACACATTCAAGCTCTGCCTTCCCAGGCACACACACGCAAGCTCTGCCTTCCCAGGCACACACACATTCAAGCTCTGCCTTCCCAGGCACACACACATGCAAGCTCTGCCTTCCCAGGCACACACACGCAAGCTCTGCCTTCCCAGGCACACACACATGCAAGCTCTGCCTTCCCAGGCACACACACATTCAAGCTCTGCCTTCCCAGGCACACACATGCAAGCTCTGCCTTCCCAGGCACACACACATGCAAGCTCTGCCTTCCCAGGCACACACATGCAAGCACTGCCTTCCCAGGCACACACACGCAAGCTCTGCCTTCCCAGGCAACACACATTCAAGCTCTGCCTTCCCAGGCACACACACGCAAGTTCTGCCTTCCCAGGCACACACACATGCAAGCTCTGCTTTCCCAGGCACACACACATGCAAGCTCTGCCTTCCCAGGCACACACACATGCAAGCTCTGCCTTCCCAGGCACACACACATGCAAGCTGCCTTCCCAGGCACACACACATGCAAGCTCTGCCTTCCCAGGCACACACACATGCAAGCTGCCTTCCCAGGCACACACACATGCAAGCTCTGCCTTCCCAGGCACATACACATGCAAGCTCTGCCTTCCCAGGCACACACACATGCAAGGTCTGCCTTCCCAGGCACACACACATGCAAGCTGCCTTCCCAGGCACACACACATGCAAGCTCTGCCTTCCCAGGCACATACACATGCAAGCTCTGCCTTCCCAGGCACACACACATGCAAGCTCTGCCTTCCCAGGCAGATTCACAGGCCGGCTCAGTGCCCACCTGCAAGTACTGTAAATACTGAAGCAGTTGGCAATTTCATTTAGATTACAAAGTCCAAGAGGGTGTCAGACCTGCAGCTACCATGTGCGGCCAGTTCACCCCCAAGTATAGTCTTTGCCCTGAGATGGGGGGGCTGGTAGCAGTAAGGGTCATGTTGCTCCTTGTACCCACCTACTCAGCACCCCCCTGACCCAGAGAGGAGATGTATCTCTGATAATCAGACCTATATAATGTGACTAACATTATCAAAATCACAATTTATTAGAATGCTTGTATACACTAACTAGTGTTATCCTTGCTTTTCTTTTTCTTCCATGTTTCTTTTTTCTGTTTTACCATTAGTCCTTTGCAATCGAACATCACTGGAGGGTCACTTCTCTGCAGTGGTGTGCACCAGGAGCCATGTCACCCACATGCCCACACAGGTCTCACAAGGCTGATCACAGCCTGGCACTGAGAAGCTCGGGTACGGGAAGGTGCTTCCCACGTTATTCTCACTCAGATGTCTGGGTCACAGTCCTGCGGTTCTTTTCCAAAAAGGAGAGGGACCCTGAAGAGCTTTCTGAAATCTTTGTTCTCATGAGTAAATTTTGATGCTTCTTAGTAAATCTGCTCCCTGCCTGAGGACTCTCCTTTCCCCTGAGCCCAGAGATCCCACAATATCCCGTGTGTGAATAAACCACAGTCAAGGGCCGTGGGGCACTCCAGAGCTGGGCTTCTCATGGACTAAGATGGCACTTCCGTAACAGCCTTGACCTCAAGGTCAGAGAAAGCCCAGCAGCTCTCATCCTGGTAAAGCCACTGGAGACCCATCAGTCTCTACCACTGGAGGGTCAGTTGATGTCATGACAGTTTGCAGTTCAGCTTGGTGACATCACACAGCTCAGAAGTGGGAGCGATGGTGGGTGAAGGGGGCCATGGAGGAGCAAGTGGAGGAGCCGGGAGTGTTCTGGAGAGGACGCCACGCCCAGTCCAAGTGTGCTGGACGCTGAGGGGAGGAGAACACAGGCACACTCGCCCTCCAGAACCCCTCCCCACAGGAATGTGAAAATCAGGGCTCCTGCCGCCTTGGCACAGAGAGAAGGGCGGCCCTGCTGGGTCCCTCGCTACACATAGTTCATTCCTACTGCACTCATTTTTCTTCATTTTCCTTCTGATTATAACATAAATTAAAGAGGGGACATTCTCCTGGGCCCCTGAAAGCACAGCGGGCAGTAGGCACCATGCCTTCACGTCTAAAGGGCAGAGAGGCGAGGGCACCAGGAACCGGGTTGTCAGGGGCAAACTTCCCAGGTCCCCAGACTCACACTTCTGCAGGGCAGAGACTGAGCCCTGGAGGAACCTGTGGTCTGAGGGCTCTGGGCTGCTCACGTTTCATGCCTGTGCCCACAGTCAGGCCTGACATTATGATTTAGGGAAGCCTGTTGCTCTGTTTACCTGCACGAGACAGGAAACAACCCGCCAAACAGTCTGAAATAGTCACTTACAATTGGAATGTACTATAGTGGAAATTTCTGTTGAGGCTGTCCAGGGCCTTCATGTCCTCAGGAGTCAGCTCAAAGTCAAAAACCTGAAAGGAAGGAAAGACTCATGCTGACCTGTCCCCAGGACAGCAGCTTCCACCCAGGACTAGGAGGATGTTCCCGGAGGCAGAGGCAGGAGGGACTCAGGGCACCTGGGCCTTGTCATCGGCCTGTGGTGCACGTGGCCTGAGGCCTCTCTGGCCCGAGCTCTGCCCTCCTCTCCCAGCCCCTTCTACTCTGCCCCCCTGCACCAAAGAAAGTCACACAACTTGTCCATCTTTAATTCTGCCAAGAAAATTTCCGCAGACAGAAAACTATCATTTTATTTCCAAACACGAGAAGAATCTGGGAAAAATACCTGCTACCTTGACTTGAACAGAAACTTTGGGGTGTTTCCCTCCCCATACCCCCTGGAACGTGACCCAGCCTTGGTGGATCAAGTCCTGGACCACAAGACAAGCCCCCTCCAAGCACCTGTGGGCCTCAGGGCAAAGCACTTCCGGACCAGCTGACCCACCTCACCCCTTGCTCGCCTGTCCCCAGACACTGGGTGTTTCCAGCTCTGTCTGCTCCTCCCTGTAGGAACCTTTCTAACTGGTCTTGAGACACACAAAGCTCACGTTCAAAGAGTTTCCCCTTTTGAATAAATCTCTTAAGTTCAAACTTGTTTTCCTTTGACATAACATAACTCCTGGTGGAGAGTCACTGAATAAGCAAAGCAATTTTTGGTAAAAATATACTGTGTATACACACACACACACACACACACACACACACAGAGGGAGCCCCAAAGTATATACATTTTAAGAAAGGAAAAAACTGTATTAAAATTGTAATATTCAAATCACGTTTGACTTCTGCAATTACAAGAGACACAAGATATAACATTAAGATAATAAATATTATTGGTATATATTGAGTATTTCAATTTTAATCCAGGTGGTTTGGTCTTTTCTTAACATGTATATGCAATTTTGTAACTCTTTTTCTGGAATGACTATCAGAGCTATCACTGTATGAGATCTGACAATTAAGCTCTTATCCTAGAAAAAGTGCTTTGAAAGGTGGACTCAGCGCTGGTGTGGGTGAGACGCTTCCGAAGGGGAGTATCTTGAAGGTGACTGTAGTGATATTCAGCAACCAGGGATGTGGAACTTTTTCTAGGGTAAGTTGGTAAACTTAATTGTCCAACCCCGTATGTATGTGTGTGTGAGCCCATGCGTGCAAAAAGTTCATTATTTAACACAGGAGTCAACTTCTTGGCCACTCAAGGCTCTATCTATCTACTGGTACACTGTCTCATGATGTATCTCTATTGCCCTATACATGGGTCTATTTTGGATTATTTATCTGCCCAACCTTCCATTTATTCATCAGTCATTTTTCTAAAAAAGAAATCCTTCTCGAGTGACACAGACACAGATCAGCATGCTGAGCTGAATATTCTCTGTGTAGATTGCCAATGAGATTCTTATTTACCTACTGATTTGTTCTTATATAAATTAATAAACCATCTACAGCTGCACAGTTCTGAAGCAAACACATCAGAAATTATATATTTCAAATGTCATGCTTATGAATATTAAACTTATAATAAAGTTTCTAACTGTGATCACAAGTGAGATAAAGCTTACATAGCTTTTGAAAACAAAATGAATTCAAGACCTCCGATTGATCTAAGGGAGCAGAGTGTATATGGGGAAGGGACGTAACTTCACTCACTGGGCAGCTACTCTGCTGAGTGTAACTGGCTGTCCAGGCTCCTCCCTGCCAAGAGCCCTGCCGGAGAGGAGGTGGTGAGGGTGACACCAGGTCCCTGCAGTCAGGGCCTCACCTTGGAGACAGCGCACTGGCCCATAAGCCAAGGTCGGCTGAGAAGGAAAAGCCTCCCTAAGGAGCCAGGTCAAGGACGACAGTGGTCACAAGACGTGCTGGGGTGTCCCAGTGGCTCATCAAACAAGATAATCCTATTTGGGTTTGGTCTTAAAACACAAAGAGGAGCTTGTCAGGTAGAGAAGGTGAAAGAGAGGAACCAGGAAGTCTATAGAACAAACAAAAAAGATAATGGAGCTGACATTTGCTTAGTGTCACACAACTAGTGGGGGCAAAGCCAAGTCCGGGGGAGACATCTGAGGACTCCGAGCCCAGAGCTCTCCCTTCACCGCCTTCCAAGCTTTCCCATGTGGGGGGTGACGGGGATGAGAGAGACATGGTGCCTGTTCTCCACCTGTAGACGCCCAGCCCAGCTCCTGGGCTCCCTCCAGGAGATGCACGCGGCCCTACCTGGAAGTTCTCTTTGATTCTCTGCTCATTGAAGCTCTTGGCCAGGACCACCATACCCCGCTGCAGGTGGTAGCGCAGGGCTACCTGGCCTGGGCTCCGATGGTGCTTCTTGGCAATGGCCTTCAAGACCGGCTCCTCCAAGAGATGTGGGCTGTCACTGTCCACCCTGAACAAAACACACAATAACACACGTGTTAAAAAATGAGGATGGTGAATCAGGAGTGATCCGCCCTTTCCCCCAAACTCCCCAGGGAGCTGACAGCAGACGCAATATCGTGTGAATAACAGAGTCCCATAAACACGCACAGAGATTTGTCCTCACTGCAGCATGCTGGAGACAGCTGGACTGTCCATCAGCACACGAGCTTGTAAAGAGCATGTGGTGTGTTTGTACGTGGAACGTTACCCAGCAATAAAACAGAAAGCCCTGCAGAGACTGGCCGCTGCGTGGCTGCTGTGACTGACGGGGCAGCAGAGCCCACACAAAGTGACACGTACACCGTCCTCACAGGACGTCCTCACCTCCTATGAGATGTCAGCAGAGGGGCTCGCTAGAGGTGCAGAGGAATTGTCTCAGGAGGACACAGAGGGATCTGGAGGAGGCAGAATGTCCCCGTGTCACGGCAGGGTGTGGGTGGCACCGGGCGTGGTGGGGTCTGCACTGCACAGCTGAGACAGGTGTCCTTAGAACCACCCAAAATAAGGGCATTGAGAGGAACGGGGACTCGGCAGACACCAGATGGAACAGGAGGGGCAGAATGTGGGGGGCGGTGAAGCCCCAGGATCGCCTGTGGGCGTTCTCTACAGCGTAGAGTTTACTTCCGGATATTTGTGTTTTTCCATAGTAGTCAAAACTTTGTTTTAAAAACAATATTTCATCATCAATAGGGTTTCTAGGTTAATCCTGACAGTCTTATTACCACTTTGGGTCTCTGTGGGACCCCAGGACACTGTAGGCGACCAGGACGATGTCCTTGGACTGGCAGAACTGCAGGAGTTTGCTCTGGTTGAGGTAGAGGTGACATTCCACCTGCAATTTCCCAGATGAAAAGGTGTCAGAATGCATCAGCCAGCAGCCACATGTAAATTTCAGAAGTGTTAGTTTATCATATGTACTATATTTTTCAAATTGGCCATTTTTCTCATGCACATCTGAAATACCTTTTTAAATCTCATCAGCTGCCAAACTGATACAATTTTCTTCTTACTCTTTTTTTAGTATGGTTTTAAAATTATAAAAAATCCCTTCCATCCGAAGTGTAGCCTCTCCATGCCTTTTTTTGTTGTTAACTAAGAGAAACCAGGATTCCTTAGAGAACTGGCTGATTCCAGTTCTGCGTGGGGAGGTTGCAAGCTGGACCATGAGCAGTCTGCCCTCTACAAAGCACAGAGGTTGAGAAGGTGGTGAGAGATCTCAGAGACGCAGACGCTCACTTGAAGATGCTCCAGATGGCCAGCGTGCTGTCATTCTGAGCATCAGAACTGTTGGCTTGGCACCCGTAGCTCTGTGGTTAGGGCCCCAGCCACACACACCAGGGCTGCTGGGTTCGAACCCGGCCAGGGTTTACTGAACAGCAATGACAACTACAACAACAACAGCAACAACAACAAAAACAAAAAAACTAGCCGGGTGTTGTGGCAGGCGCCTGTAGTCCCAGCTACCTGGGAGGCTGGGGCAAGACTATCGCTTAAGCCCAAGAGTTTGAAGTTTGTAAACCACGGCACTCTACCGAGGGCAACACAGTGAGACTCTGTCTCAAAAACAAAAAAAAAGAAAGAAGGAAGGAGAGAGTGAAAGAAAGAAAGGAAAGTAAGAAAAGTACATATGAGTATAATGGATGGAGTCACGCGTGTAAAATTTCATGATTCACATGGCATTGATCACACAGGACCGAAGTCCTTAGCTCAAACCAGCAACTTCCAGAATGTACACGGGGCTTGTGTCAAACCATATCATAGAGATCAATGAGCAGAACCCCTTGTGTGGGCTTAATAACTTTCATAAATAAACTGAAGAAGAGAATTAGGACAGGGAGGGCAGAGTGACGGGGAAGAGGAGAGTTAGAAGCAGAGGTGGAGGGAGCAGAGACGAGACGAAAGAGGCAAGTGAATCTGGTGGGAGACGGACGTGTATCTGTATCTCAGCACACGGACCTCATTTCCACCACAATTAAAATGAATCCACTCTAAAAACGTGACACGGTCATATTTTAACACTCACTATAATTGGGTTTGAACCCACCACTTCCAGCATATGGGGCTGGCACCCTACTCCTTTGACCCACAGGTGCCGCCGAAAACATGCACATTTTTTAAATATGCTGAAATATACACAGATGAAAAGACAGAATGCCCACTGCAAACCCTCCCAGAGGTAAGAGCAAATACCCTGTTTCCCCCAAAATAAGACAGTGTCTTATTTTAAGGTGTGCTCCCAAAGATGCGCTAGGTCTTATTTTCAGGGGATGTCTTAGCTTTCCTGTAAGTAGGTCCTATTTTCAGGGGATGTCTTCTTTTCGGGGAAACAGGGTAGGTAACAGATTGGATGTGAAATCATGATTGCCTAAGAATGGGAATGGTACCCAGGAAGAGATGAAGGGCTTTAGAATATTCTCAGTACCTTTATACAGCTTGACACATTACAATTATAAACCTTTTAAAAGTCATAAAATGAGGGTGGCGCCTGTGGCTCAAAGGAGTAAGGTGCCGGCCCTATATGCCAGAGGTGGCGGGTTCAAACCGGGCCACCGCCAAAAACTGCAAAAAAAAAAAAAAGTCATAGAATGAATATTCTCATGTTAAGTAGAGGAAAAAATGCTACAAAGTCACCTAGAATCCCACCAGAGCCAGACAGCAATTGTAACCATCTTGCTGTCCTTAATTATAGTCATTTTTATTTAATTACAAATACGGCATCTACAGCGAGTGTCTCTGAGTGACATTCTCCTTCTCCAAGCCCCGACTGTGTCTGCCTTTCCTCCCTTCCTGCACACTCAGCCTCTGCGGTCCAGGACAAGCTCACTCATAAACTGGGGACGGCGACCTGCTTCCTCTTGCTGTGTTTGGAAAGGCACAGGCAAGGATCCATGAGCACAAATTTGCTAGAAAACTGCAAAAACTCTTCCTCCACCTGTAGAAACAGCCCCAGAAAACACTGCCTTCCTGCTGAACATGAACCAGAGACGTCCAGCCACTGCCTGTGGCCCCTCCTGCAGCGCTGTTGGGGTCCAGCACAGTCACCAACTCTTCTCCAGCAGCCCGACCTGGGAGAGCCTCAGCTTCTTTCAATTTCAAGCCAGATTGAATGTGCTTTTGTGATCTTCCCGGCTTGACAGGTCTTAGCTGACAAGTGGCAAATAGCTGACCTGTGTGCTGTCAAGGTGACACTGTGGCCGAAGCTTTCCTTTTTCTATCAGTCCTCACACTCCTCCAGCAGAGCTCTCCACGGAGCCATCATAAGTGTGACTACATCCCTACTGCTAGGTACAGAAAACTCTATTATCTTCAAGGAGAAATAAAATTGTACTTAAAATATTTGTATATTTGCACTTGTGTATTTACACACACGGACCCTTCCCCTCTGACTTCAGCTTCCGGACACCCTCTCCCCTCCTGCTCCCCACCTATCTGGCGATTCCTGTTTTTCCTGACACCCTCTCCCCTCCTGCTCCCATCTGTCTAGTGACTCCTGTTCACTCTCCTGCCAGTCCCTGACCCTGCCTTGTGGCCCTTCCTGCCCTCTTCCTTCTCATTCTGTGACTGTGCTCTGGCAGAGCTAATCACCATCCAGAAGCCCCAGGCCTGGACACTGCATCCCCAGCCAGGCCCCTGCGGGCTCCAGCCCAGTGCTGCCACCTGCCAGCCCAGCCCCTGCACCGTGCTGCCTCCCCACAGCCTCCACCACCTCTGCACAGTGGCCATTGTGCCCTCCCTTCTCCACCTGAGCCTTCCCCACAGTTTCCTGTGTCACTGAAAGGAAGAGTCACGGCACAGTGGCCACCAGGTCAGGAGGAGGCCTGTGCACAGTGGAGGAGGGGGAAGGCCCCGGGGGCCGAGGGCGCACCTGGTTGCAGGTGGGCTTGTACTTGAGCCCCGGCTTGTCCAGGATCATTTGCAGCTGCTTGTGGTTGAAATTGGACACCCCAATGGACTTGGTTAAACCCAAGTCTTTACACTGCTCCAGGGCCTGGCAGGAGGAAACGTGCGGAAGAAGTCAGTGCAGTTTGCCCTTCATGGGACTGACTGCACTTTTGAAACGCTGGAAATTGAACATACAGAGCAGTTAGACTGACCCGAGCACGTCTGTCCCTTGCACGCGTGTGTCACAGTGCCCCTCCCTGTGTGCGGACATGTCCACCCCGTGATCCTGTTTCATGCACACACAGGGGATGCTCTTAAATCCCCCTCACGGCATCCAGCCGCCCTCTGTGGGGAGTTTATCTGTCCTGAGATAACCAAGGAGCAGGAAACGCCTTTTGTGCTTTTTCTCTGCTGATCCTTTTACAGGGCTCAGGCCTCAACCCCATCCCAGGGCCAAGTAGATGCCGAAATTCAAAACGTACCCAGCGGCCACCCCCTGCCCTGCCTCATTTGCAGGGGAGACCCCAGGTGCTGAGAAGCTCCAGGACACAGCTGAGGTGCCACAACCTCTCAGCCTCCCCTCCCAGCCCGTGCCCTGGGTCTCAGCAGCACCCACCTCCCATGTGTCCCGAATGTCCACCGTCTCCAGCATCACCTTCCCGTCGGCATCCTTTGGCAGCAACTCCTCCCCCGGCTGGGACACAGAGAGAGCACAGGACAGAGAACGTTTCCTGTAAGAATCACCTCAGCGGACTGTGACTGTGAATCTGAGCGTGTGAGTGTGTGAGTGTGAGGTCCGGTCTGTGTATGTAGGTCAGAGAGCATGTGTGTTCCTGCGGGGGTGTGTATAGCGTGTGCGTGTGTTTAGTGAGTGCACGCGTGGGTGTGTGGGTGTGCATCAGGGAATGCGTGTGTGCAGGTGTGTGCATGTGTGTATAGTGTGTGTTTAGTGAGTGTGTGCATAAGAGTGTGCAGGTGTGTACAGCGTGTGGGAGTGTGTGTGTCATCACTCTGCACCTGTGTGTCAGGTTCACGTGTGTGTGGAAGGAAGCCAGGGACAAGGAAGGGCAGAATCAAAACAAAAACCTTCCCCAATTTTCTCCCCTCCCCTGCCTTCCCTGAACTTCCTGAGAACGAGGTCTCCTGCAGTGAGAAGTCCCCTCATTTCCGAGGACAGGCTGGTTGTGGGGACAGGACGCACCATGACTATTATTCAATATTCAGCTCCAGTATATGAAACCCCAAGTTGGAGGCAGGGAGGACACCTGGCGTGCTCAGGTAATATCCCCTGTGATGGGGGCAGGTTCAGGGAGCCTGGGGGGCCCCGTTGTGCCGTCTGTGTCAACCCAGGTACCTCTGTCTCCTCGGGCTGAGAGGCACATATGGGAGAGGCCCTGTCCCTGGCGAGGGAGACTCCCCGTCTCTGTCTCCTCGGGCTAAGAGGCAGACACAGGAGAGACCCTGTCCCTAGCAAGGGGAACCCCCCCCATTGTATCTCTGCAGTCTGTGTAGCCCATACCCTGGAGGACCCTGATTGCCAAGGGCCATGACAGTGGCCACTCATTCAGCCTGGGCAATGCCCCAACTCTCCCAGGTAGAGGCAGAGAGGTCCCTGAGCTGGAGAATGAGACACACACAGACTTGAAGGTGGGGTCGGCCGGGTGTCAGGGAGACTCAGCAGCCACAGGGCAGTTTTGGCCCCCCGTGCAACCTCCCTCCTTCTGCAAGACCCAGTAGGCAGCAGTGAGGTGACCAGAGGCTGGTGGCAGTGAGGACACAGCCGAGGACGTCCCGGGAGAGAGAAGAGTGGACCTTGAAAGCAAACGGCACGTGCATGAGGAAGAGATCCACGTGGGCCAGTCCAAGTTTCTGCAGAGACCTTTCCAGGGCTGGTCGCACCAATTCTGGTCGAAAGAACGTGCTCCAAACCTGCAGTGACCACAAAGACTCAGGGTGAGGAATTGTGGGAAGATGGCTGTCTAGAAGCAGCTTTCCCCAGAGGCTCGTGCCCAAAGGGAGAGATAATTGGACTAAAGTGGTTGGAAGCCAAATGAGAGGAGCTCCGCACTGAGAGGACAGTGTGAGGAACACGCCACCCGGCTGAACCAAGCAGCAGAAACAAGAAAGCGGAAGGAAAACAATAGTACGAGCCCGGCTCCCCTCCCCGCAGACGGGAGCTCCATGCTGGGTGACCAGTCAGCCAGTGAACTGCGTTCAAAAGTCTCCCGATCATATCCCACAGGAGAGCAGTTAAGTCCCAGTCCCCCTTCATTACTGAGGTCCCACCACTGAGACTGGGCCCCATTTGGTCTGCACAGGAGACCAAATATTTTTCCTGCAATCCTGAGCATCCAGATCTCCCTTCCCCCAGCCTACTTTCCAGAAGGCCTGCCCCTAGAGAGTCCAGAGTGTTTGACCAGCTCACTGGGAAGCTGGGAAAGCCTGCCAGCAGCCTCCAAGCTGCAGCATGAGAACAGTAGCAGGGCAGGCTAAGCTTTGTGGGGAGAGGGTGAACTACCCATCTCCAGATCCTCAGAATTCTCAGGCAGCTCTGTTTTCTGCCCTTCAGGACAAACTCTGCACTCCACTGGTGGGCAGGGCTAGTGTTTAAACAACTTTGACTTGTGTCTCTACTTTGGACCTGGCCCCTCTGCCAGGCACGGCTCTCTGAGCTGGATTGGATGGGCAGACAGGTATCTAAGTGACTTTGGGCTGAACTTTGGACCTCTGGCCTCCACCAGGCTGGGCTCCCTGAGCTCTACTGGGTGGGTGGGGCCAAGGTTTAAGCAACTTTGTACTGGACTTTGGATTAGCATTCTCCACTGGCTGGAGGCTCCCTCAGCCCAATAGGGTGGGCTGTGCCCAGTGCCCAAGTCACTCTCATATGAAATTAAGACCTGTGCCTCTCGCTCAGTGGCAGCCCCCTGAGCATGACTGGGCAGGCAGTGCCCAGTGTCTGAGCGACTCTGTCTGAGCTCTGTGCCTTCGCTGTCCACAGAGCTGCAGCCCTCAGCACTCAATTGGGGGGATGGTGCCCAGCACATAAGCATCTCTCCGGAACTCTGGGCCAGCGCTGTCAGCTGGGCAGCCTTGTGAGCTTGATTTGGTGGGCAGAGCCAGCACAGGCAGAGCCACTTGCTACAACTCTGGGCCAGTACTGCCTACTGAATCTTGTCCCCCTGGAGACACTGCCTGGGGCTGTGGACTCACCTCTTCTCTGCCCTTGTTAGGGCACTGGTGGCACTACATCAGTGAGGAGCGGGCTCTCAGGGACAACCTATCAATCCAACTAAAACATATAATTAACATATTAAACAGGGAAAAAGAGGAAGAAGCTGAAAATACTCAAGAGAAAGGAATCAGCTGAAGAACTCTGGCAACGTGAATAATCAGAGCAGATCAACACCTCCTGGGGACATCAAAGAAAATACAACAGAGAATCCCATCCACAGAGAAACTGCAGAAATGTCAGAAATAGAATTTAAAATATGGATTGCAAGTAAGATAATTGGAATGGAGGAAAAGATGGAAACAGAGAACCAAAAAACAGTTCAGAGGTTGTCTCAAGAAATTAATGAATTCAAAGACAAAGTCACCAAGGATATGGAGATAATGAGGAATGACATAGCAGAGCTTGAGGAATTGAAAAAGGTATTTGAGGAGCTTCAAAATACAATAGAGTCCTTTAGAAATAGAGTTGAGCAGTGCGAAGAAAGAATCTCAGATAAAGAAGACAAGACTTTTTCACTATCCCAAGCATTCAAAGAAGCAGAAAAATGGAGAAAAAAAAGCAGAATATTCCCTGAGAGAGTTACAGGATCATTCCAAGAAATCAAACATCCGAATTATGGGGATTCCTAAAGGAGAAGAGGATGGTCCCAAAGGCACAAATTCACTGCTCCAAGACATTAGGACAGAAAACTTCCCAAGTATTGCAAGAGACACAGAAATTCAGATGGTAGATAGTTTCAGAACCCCAGCATGACTCAGACAAAACAAAGCATCTCCTACACACATTGCAATTACTTTTGGCAATGCTAATATGAAGGAGAAACTTCTGCAAGTAGCCAGCCATAAGAAAAGCATTACTTACAAAGGGAAATATATAAGGATAACTGCAGATCTTTCAGCCAAAGCTTTCCAAGCCAGAAAAGGATGGTCATCGACCTTCAACCTTCTTAAACAAAGCAATTTCCAGCCCAGGATCCTATACCCTGCTAAACTGAGTTTCATTTGTGATGGAGAAATCAAATACTTCACTGACATCCACATCCTGAGGAAATTTGCCATGAGTAAATAGCTCTACAGGAAATACTCAGACCCTTCTTCATTAACAATCAACAGGAGGACAAAAACAGAGAAGTAGATATCTGGAACAGAATAGAGAACCAAGAGATGAATCCAGCTACTTACCGTTATTTGATCTTTGACAAGCCAATTAAAAACAGTCAGTGGGGAAAAGATTCCCTATTTAACAAATGGTGCTGGGTGAACTGGCTGGCAACCTGCAGAAGACTGAAATTGGACCCACACCTTTCACCATTAACTAAGATAGACTCTCATTGGATTAAAGATTTAAACTTAAGACATGAAACTATAAAAATACTAGAGGAGAGTGCAGGGAAAACCCTTGAAGAAATCGGTCTGGGTGAGTATTTTATGAAGAGGACCCCCCCGGGCAATTGAAGCAGCTTCAAAAATACACTATTGGGACTTGATCAAACTAAAAAGCTTCTGCACAGCCAAGAACACAGTAAGTAAAGCAAGCAAACAGCCCTCAGAATGGGAGAAGATATTTGCAGGGTATATCTCTGACAAAGGTTTAATAACCAGAATCCACAGAGAACTCAAACGCATCAGCAAGAAAAAAACAAGGGATCCTATCGCAGGCTGGGCAAGGGATTTGAAGAGAAACTTCTCTGAAGAAGACAGGCGCACGGCCTTCAGACATATGGAAAAATGCTCATCATCTTTAATCATCAGAGAAATGCAAATCAAAACCACTTTGAGATATCATCTAACTCCAGTGAGACTAGCCTATATCACAAAATCTCAAGACCAGAGATGTTGGCGTGGATGTGGAGAAAAGGGAACACTTCTGCACTGCTGGTGGGAATGCAAATTAATACATTCCTTTTGGAAAGAGATATGGAGAACACTCAGAGATCTAAAAATAGATCTGCCATTCAATCCTGTAATTCCTCTGCTGGGCATATACCCAGAAGACCAAAAATCACAACATAACAAAGATATTTGTACCAGAATGTTTATTGCAGCCCAATTCATAATTGCTAAGTCATGGAAAAAGCCCAAGTTCCCATCGATCCACGAATGGATTAATAAATTGTGGTATATGTACACCATGGAATATTATGCAGCCTTAAAGAAAGATGGAGACTTTACCTCTTTCATGTTTACATGGATGGAGCTGGAACATATTCTTCTTAGTAAAGTATCTCAAGAATGGAAGAAAAAGTACCCAATGTACTCAGCCCTACTATGAAACTAATTTGGGGCTCTCACATGAAAGCTATAACCCAGTTACAACCTAACAATAGGGGGAAGTGGGAAAGGGAGGGGAGGGAGGGGGGTGGTGGGTAGAGGGAGGGGGATTGGTGGGATCACACCTGTGGTGCATTTTACAGGGGTATTTGCGAAACTTGGTAAATGTAGAATGTAAATGTTTTGGCATTGTAACTGAGATAATGCCAGGAAGACTATGTTAACCATTGTGATGAAAATGCATCAAATGGTCTATGAAGTGAGTGTATGATGCCCCATGATCATATCAATGTGTACAGTTATGATTTAATAAAAAATAAAATAAAATAAAATAAAAAATCAACAGGAGGGTACACCACCAAAGTAAACCTACCCAGAAATTAAAGAACAAAGCCTAGCTTCCACAATAGTGAGAGGCGTAAAATTAAGCTCTGGACTTCTGAAAAACAAGAGGACCAAAACTCTGCCACATCTAGCAATTCCCTCAATTAATGTGAATGGATTGAACTCTTCTTTAAAGAGGCCTAGGCTGGCCGACTGGATACAAAATCTCAGGCCAGATATCTGTTGCCTACAAGAAACTCACCTTAACTCAAAAGATAAAACCAGACTCAGGGTGAAGGGATGGGCAACAGTATTCGAGACAATTGTAAAGCAGAAAAAAGCTGGGGTTGCAATCTTGTATGCAGATACAATGGGATTCAAACCAAAAAATAATGAAAGACAAAGATGGACACTTCACACTAGTCAAGGGAAACACAATATGAAGAGATTTCCATAGTTAAAATCTACGCACCCTGTCTGAATGCTCCTCGATACATAAAACAAACCATAACTCATCTGAACAATATGATATCTTCCCACACTGTAATGGCTGGAATTTTAACACCCATTGGTGGTACTGGACAGATCCTCCAAGCAAAAACTAAACAAAGAAATAATGCACTTAAACAAAATATTCAGGGTCTTATGATTTCACATTTTGGGGACTGAAATTATACATCACACAAATTATAGAGTAAGGAAATACTGTGGGGTCTAAAACTAAGGGAAGCTGGGATGAATTCGTGTGTTCGGGACAAATCAGGCCCAAGAGTCACCTGAGTGAGGCGGCGTGAGACATCTGAGGAGAAAACTCAGAGGGGTCAGGAGGAAGCAGCTCGCTCGCTGCAGCAGAGCCAGAGGGGTCCTCTGAAAGGGGTCCTGGCACAGCAGGATGCAGACAGGGTCTTCTGCCTGAATAACCAACTCCTGCAACAGTTCTGCTGAGATTCACAGCCTCCAAACCACTGTCATCAGCATCAGCCTGCACAGGGTTCCCCTGCAGAACCCCCAGCGTTTTTACACTGGAGCCAGGGACTTGTACCCAGAAAACTTCAGAAAGTCCAGGAGACTCAGTGCTGAATTAGGAAAAGCCGAGTTTGCTAGGCGGCTCCCTTCTGTGTGTAGCATCTCACCCCACTGGACACGTCCTGAGAGAAGCTGCTGAGGAACTAACGAGCAGACTCGCAGTGCCCTGGCTGGTCTGCACGGCAGCTCCAGAGAGAAGGGTTACCGTTCTGGTCACACGTCTGAGTGACGTCTATTTCAGGGACATGGAGGAACCGCTTTCCCCTTTAAGTCACTTCAGAGCAGAGTGAGACTCTTCTGTGTTTTAGAAACATGTCCCCACAGTTTAGAAGGCATAGTATTCACTCAAACTGAAGTACCGTGGGTTATAGCTCACAGCAACCTCAAACTCTTTCGCTCAAGTGATCCTCTTGCCTCAGTCTCCTGAGTAGCTAGGACTACAGGCACCTGCCACAATGCTGATATTTTTTAAGACAGGGTCTCACTCTGGCTCAGACTGGTCTTGAACTCCTAAGCTCAGGCAATCCACCCGCCTCAGCCTCCCAGAGTGCTTGGACTACAGCCATGCACAATTTTAAAGAAATACCATATCTGAACAGACGATGGTCTCTGGTCCCTCCCCGCACATGGCTCACCTTGGTGGTGTAGAATATGTCCTCTCTCTTCACGGAACCATCAGCAATCTTCTCTCGAATGGCGGCTCCAACCTCCTCCTCATTTTGATACAAGTACGCTGAGTCGATGTGACGGAAACCAACCTCAATTGCCACTTTGGTGGCCTCTCCAGCCTTGCTCTTCGGAGTCTGTGAAAGAGGAGTGAGGAGAGAGAACGTGTTTGCTCAGGAGCACCTCTGCCCACGGTTTCTGCCGCCTCTGTGCCCCTTATTTGATGCCACAGGTTTCGGTGACAGAAAGCTGTGCTCAGGGGACATTGAATAAACTCTAGCACTACTTCTAATCTGAAAGGCAACAGTGGGATGGGCTCCAGCATCCTGGAAAGGCAAGTCGTATTCAGTACAAATCCACTGTGGGAAAGGCTGACAGAGACACTTTGCGTTCCGGGAGAGTCCTTCTAAGGCACTCAGCAGAGAGGGCAGGTGTGTGCGCACACACTCACACACACACACGGGCAGGTGTGTGCACACACACTCACACACACACACACACACACGGGCAGGTACACACACACACACACACACACGGGCAGGTTCACACACACACACACAGAGGCAGGTCCACACACACACACATGGGCAGGTACACACACACACACACAGGCAGATACACACACACACACAGGCAGATACATACACACACACACACACAGAGGCAGGTCCACACACACAGACACAGAGGCAGGTCCACACACACACACACTCACACACACACACGGGCAGGTACACACACACACACGGGCAGGTTCACACACACAGACACAGAGGCAGGTCCACACACACACACACACACACGGGCAGGTCCACACACACGCCGTCAGTTCTGAGCTAGCTCTTGCACCCCACCATCACCCCACCCTTTCCAGATTGCGCCCACCTGGCCTCCTCATGTCATGATTCCTTTCCGCTCCTCCTTCCCAGGGACCCTCATTCACACCTACACAACACATGCGTAGGCACCCACTGTGTGCCTGACAGCTCAGCCTGTAAGTGACTGCAGTCATGGGCTGGCCTTATGTGCAGACAGTCATGTGAGGCTGCCCGGGGTCAGAATCAGGACTTCTGCACAGGGTCTGAGAAGAGAAGGCCAGAGCCAGACCCAAGAGGACACCCAGAGAGCACAGCCAGACGCAGACAGAGCCCCGAGAGCCGACGGCCACTCATCTCCACAGCTGGACACGGCCTCGCCCACTGGGCGGGCATCGCATGGGCAACGTCAGGACGAGGACATGTGCACAGCTGGCCTGCAGTTTCTCGTGGTGAGTGGTCTAGTGAGCAAATCTGAGAGACTGCGTCTGCACCCTTCCAGAAAACTGGCGTGGAGAGACAGAGGAAGGGCCAGCACACGTGGGAACATGCTTCTCACGCCTGCCAGGACGCACTGCCAGTTAGTGACGGGGCAGAGGAGCCGCCTTTACAGAGAAAACAGAATGGAGGAGGCTTCTGCTTCACTTTGGACCTTTTGTTCCACCTGAATCTTAAGTACATACAGGTATTAATTTTATTCTTTGAAGTGAGAGGATCTTGGCAAATGAGAATTTTTTTATTCTTTATGGCACATTTCTGTCTTTAATAACAGAAATAAAAGGCTCGTGCAACTCAAGTAAGATATAACTTATGTTTAAGCAGTTACAATGGATTAAAATGGATAATTATGTTCACGTGCCATTGGAAACAAACTGACCTTGTCTAACAACTGTTAGGTTTTTTTTTTTTTTATTACTTAATGGCATGGGTCTACCACAACTGAGCAGGTAGGTTTCAGTCATTTGGGGGCAATCCCTCCAAAGCAACCCCAAAGCTCCCTCCCCCTCCCTGTGACCAGAGTGTGGCACTTCAAGTTCACGGCAGAGAACTGTGTGAATCGGGAATAATGTCGTTGGTGAAAAGCACAGTCCAGTCCCGGTGGTGACTTCATGCCTTTGAGTCTTCCTTTCTAAACGCCCGATAGTTAGAAGCACAGAGGCTGCCAGTTCTCCCGGGCCCTCTGCCCTCAGGTTCGTAACATTAGAGAGGCGGTGACCAGCACAGCAGGTGAGTGCAGAGGGAACAGTGTGAGGTTGGGACAGTGACAATGCAGGAAATAATAATGAGAGTATATCCCTAGAAGAGTCGTTGAAGAATTCAATAAGATAATGTTTGGAAAATACTTAGCACATATGGGAAGTATATGATATACGTTAGGCAACAGCGGTGATGGAAATGAAGAACATGAACCCACAGTGTGACCAATCTCTAAATCCCCCACCAGTTTTTCATCTTTTTAGTGCAGAAGAATATACGTCCCCTGTCCCCCTGGGGTGCACTCACGTCGTCAGAAGCGTAAGTGCCGAATCCCAGCACCGGCATGGAGTGTCCGTCGTTCAGCTCCACGGACTGACGGAGGCTCAGCCCCGCCATCGCCCACCGCCCAGCGAGTCTGACTCTGTCCTTTCCTCCTGTCCGTCACTGAGAGCCCAGGAGGGGACAGGGCTCCAGCTTTATTTCCGCAACCACAAGTTGGGTGGAGCTGAAATTTTGGCTCCAGTAATTCAGAAATGAAACTGGAATCCGTCGACCAA
The DNA here is from genome assembly GCF_027406575.1 of Nycticebus coucang. Taxonomy (NCBI): domain Eukaryota; kingdom Metazoa; phylum Chordata; class Mammalia; order Primates; family Lorisidae; genus Nycticebus; species Nycticebus coucang. Next base: position 65,662,487 of record NC_069799.1, on the reverse strand, counting down.
GAGTGCCCTAATCCTTTCTGATCTCTGCGGGTGTGTCTTAGAGGAAAATCACACAGAAATCTCTGCATGCTAGAAGGCTCTTAACCTCCTCTTCAGCCTGGCTCACACTTGACTCCTGAGATGAAAATCCAGGCGCCAGTTTGTCCTTCGTAATTACACCGACTCACTTTAGAAGCTCATCGTGAGGCTGGTCATTTCTAAACACTGACCCTGCTACAGGGCATGATGTAAGCCCCTCCTCGCCCTGTATGTTCTGTTTCCCTGGGCGTCTCATCAAAATATCCCTTACTGACAATTTCTTGAGGCAAGTTAGCCCCTGCTCCCAAGCACATGTGGAGCACAGTGCCCTGGGAGGACCCCCGGCCACTGCGCGAGTCCCTCACCCAGCCCTGCGTCCTCCTGTTCTGTCTGTCGTATTTCCTTGAATCTTTTGGCAGGAGAAACGTCTGCGCTCCCGCCGAGAACATTCTGTGCTCCCACCTCTGTCAGAAAGGGCCCGTTCCCCGCGCTCCTGTTCCCTACGGCTCATGACCCCCTCCTGACCCTGACACAGATGCCCCATCCTCACAGCTTCGGGGCTCCCATGCCCTCTGTATGAGGTTGACACCCTTTCCCAAGGGCCCTTGCTTCATTATGGCTCATACTCTGCAGTTTGAAGAGTCAAGTTACAGAAGTTACACAGTCAGCTAGTAAGGGACTTCTGCCAGATAAAAGCCTGAGTGGTGTCTGAATAATGTTTCCATGGTGCCATAGTCCCCACCCTGCCTGTGTGCTCTTAGCACATCAGAGCCAACCACAGGACACAACATAGCCATTTACCTTATTTTCCACCATCCCTCCGGCTGCTCAAAGTCAGAACTCTTTCTGATTCTATTATTCGAGTGTTCCATTTGCTTGGATTTAACCCAACACTGTGTCAGCTGTGAGTTGCGTGAGTACCCCCTTTATAGTCCATTGGTAAAGCTGTTGAACTGAACAGAAATGGGTCCAAGTTCTATGTCAAGTTGCAAGAAATTCTCTCTTCCTGAATGTGAATAGCCTGGAGCTCCTCATTCCACAGGTTGCAAATTTATCTAATACCCTTATGATATTTGTCTGTGCTTTGCACGGAAGCTTTGCTGAAGTGCACGGACCCTATTTCTCCCTTTCTCCCCGAGTCCGTAATGTAGGGACTGTCTCAGTGGAAGATGCCAGGCAGCTCGTCCTCACTAATGCCGCCAGGACTCCAAGCCTCCTGCGTTGAACTCGACCCTAGAGCATCACTACAGATTGGTGCTACACCTCATAGCACGTACTTTTCAGAATCCATCTTTCCTTTGTAATTTAAAGATGTTTGTTCCTGGTTTCCTTGAACCTTTTCCTTTTTTTGAGGCAGAGTCACCCTCGGTAGAGTGCCGTGCCGTCACAGCTCACAGCAACCTCAGACTCTTAAGCTCAAGCAATTCTCTTGCCTCAGCCTCCCAAGTAGCCAGGACTACAGGCACCTGTCACAACGCCCGCTACTTTTTGTTGTTGTTGTTACAGTTGTCATTGTTATACAACAGCTTCGGGCCAGGTTCAAATCTGCCAGCCCGGTGTATATAGCTGGCACCCTAACCACTGAGCTACAAGCGCTGAGCCCCTTTCCTATTTTCTAACATTTCTCAATGGCCGCCTATGGGAAGGGACCCTGCCAAGGAGCTTAACAATTCAACAGACAGGGACTGGGCAGGTGGCCCCACCATCCTGCCTCCTTATGTCAGCCTTGGTGGCCGGTAGACAGGAGTGCTGTGTGGTCAGGACAGGGGCAGCTGAAAATGGGGCAGCTGAAGGTGGGGCATGAACTGAGTTTCGCCTGGGACATAATGAGGTGGCGATGCCCCTGGAGCCCCACGTGGAGGTGATGAGCAGACAAGCAAATCTTCCACGCTGGATTTCCAGGGAAAGGGTTGAGCTTCGGTTATTGATTTTAAAGTTTACAGCCTACTGGTGGTATTTAAAGTGATGAGAATGTCTTAGATCATCAGGAATGCTCAATTCCTAGAGATGAAAAAGAGCTCGAGAGCTATGAGTTGGGGCACCCCAGTGCTGAGAAGTGTTGAAAATGAGGGAAAGCCAGCACAGGGGTGAGGCTCGGGGCAGGGAGAGGAAGAGCAGGGGAGTGTTCAGGAGGATGAAGGGTCGGTGGGGCAAGTCAGGGTAGAGAATTAATTACTCACTTTAGCAACCTGGAAGACACTGGACACCCTATCAGGGACACAGTTAGTGACACAGGAGGACAGAAGTATCCACGGGGTGACTTTAAAGATGGTGGGGATTAGAACCAGCAAATATGGAGAAATTTTTTGGAGAATTAGGCCAGGAATATAGGAAGTGAGGAAAAGTCTGGCTAATGCTTTTTAAACAGAAAGTATTTGCATTATTACAGAGAAGGTAAAGGAAACAAGAGGCACAGGACAGATGCAGCATCTGAAAATGCCTGCTGGAAATGTCGGGAGTGGGACACAATTAGTTCTACAGAATGTGCCAGAGGCCGGTGTCAGCATCTCCAAGTGGGGTGCATAACAGCTGACTGGGACACAGGGAGGCAGTTTTTAGGCCAGTGTTTCGGGGAGGCAGAGAGGGCCAGAAGAGGCAGGAGGAGAAAGGAGGTTGCCTGCCCTAACCCCATGCTCCCGAGGAAAGAGAACTGTCACCTCTTGGCAGCATCACTGCTGGAAAAAAACGGGGTCCTGGGGCAGTGGGAAGATTTGAATGGGAAAAAGTGGGGGGAAGGTTTGCATTAAAGAATGTTAACAGCAATTGAGGATTTTGAATTTCGTGCTGATGAGTCACATCTAGAGGAACCTCACAGGGCTGCAGGACTAAGGGGTGTTGGGGAACAGAAAGTGCAGGTGCAGAGCCAGCACAGGGAGCGCCGTGCACATGCTAACAGCCTTCTGTTTGCTTTTTATTCATGATCAGTCTTTTTCTCTTTTATTTTACAGGACCCATCAGTGAAATCCAGGTAAAGAGGAGGAAAAAGACCTTTGTCCTCCTCTCCCCCTCAGAGAACCCTCCTCCCTCTCTCCAGGTCGTCCCGGAGGTCATCTTGCCAGAGAGCCAAAAAACAGGAAAAACCTGCTGCCCAGGATGGCAGGGCAGTTTCTACTTAAACAGAGACCTGATCATTAGTTATTAAATAATCCCTAAGAAGGTGTTTGTTATTTGCACATTTGCTTCCAGGTGTTTCCTTTGCAAAATGGACAAAAGCTTCCACTAACAGAACAATTTAAAATTTAACCTTCACATGTTTACAAGGCTCTTTTCAATCCCTTTGTACCAGAAAGAGCCATTGCAACCCGAGCTTGTGCGGCACGCCCAGTGTGTGATCTGAGCAGCTCCCACATTCCACAGAGTCCTCTCGTCACCATGACTCAGCAATGTCTCTGGGAGAGGGAGGTGCCATCGACTGTGAGGGACGTGTGCTAAGTGTGGCTACTATCATGCAGGCTGGGGTAGCGGAGCAGCGTCTGACCCCTGACAGCTGATGGGCTTGCCCCAAACCAAGGCAGTCTTCAGAAGCTCATCTTCCCTTGAACCTGAGACAAACAGTCACAGACATCAATCAGGAATGTTTTCTACTGCCTACATTATCTACAAAGCAACGGTAACAGGGTATAAACCACTCGTGATGGTTTAAACTAACCATTCTAGGCAGTTCCTCTATGTATTAAGTTTGTATTCTTTGTGAACCAAAAACCCCACCACTATGCTAATAAGAAAACATACTGAGGAAAATACTAGCTTAGAGAGAAAATAAACTCACCAACAGGGACTGTACCCTACCCATCACTTACCTTGCATTTAAATGTTCGTCTAGTTTGAGGCCCATTGAAAATATCCTGCCATTTTATTATGGGAAAGATTCAGAACAATCAAATTCATAGCCCAGACAGACAGACACACAAAAAGAAATTTAATGTTTTCCTTTGTCTTCAGAAATCCATCCAGAATAGGACAAAGCCACCACCTGCCAATCTCTTAAAGAACGAAGTGTTTGGTTAAGAGTCAAGACAATTGGAAAACTCAGAAATGAAATAGTAAGTTTCCCACCAGAACAATGTTGTAACATTGTTGTAACAAGCAACTAAAACAATGTTATAACATGGTTATAACCAGCAAGATAAGGAAATGAAACACAGTATAATAGCCCGTGATTGTCCCTTCTCTGTTTAAGGATACTCCGGTCCTGTCACACGGCCCCACACCCAGGCCTGCACCTGCGCCCTCCTCTCTGTGAAGGAGAATGATGCAGGGCTTGCTGGGGGACCCAGGGGACTCTTTGTATAAGTGATGTATTGTTTGGTCCCTAAAGTTCATCCTTATAAAATTTCTTTTGGGGAAAAAGAATGGGGAAATTCCTTATCACTAAACTGTCACAAATGATTTTAGTGAGAAGAAAAGTTATCACTGACCTTGAGAAATGGCTAAACGTTTTGTATTTCAAGTTTAGAAAAAGAATTTAATTTTTTGAATAATCACGAGTCTAATGATTACAAAGATTTTAATTTTACTTTGCAAGGTAGCACAGTTTCCCACATATAATGTGCACTTTTTCCCCCAAAGTTTTGGGGGGCAAATCAGGATTATCATGATTTCAGGAGCAGGGGAGCCTGGCAGGCCTCCTGGGGATGCTGCGCTCTACAACCTGGCCCACCAGCAACCTGGGGTTCCAGTCCAGGAAGATCTGGCATCTGGTAGGAGGGGGCTGAGCCACCACCAAGTGCCACAATTAGGGAAGCAGGCAGTGACGGGGCAGGCAGTGACGGGGCTCGGAGGCAGGCCGCAGCCATGTGCAGTGAAGGACCGGAAGCCCCACGTGAGCCCCAGGAACCTCAGAAACTCCCACACTGCCTGCCACGTGGGTGGCCCACAATGGGGCAGGGAGGGACAGTCTCCTGGGGGAGAGAGAGGAAGGGCAGTGGTCACAGAGTGGGCAGCTGCGGCAGGGCGGTGCAATTGGCACGTTTAGCAGGAGAGCAGGCCACTTTCCTGAGGGATGTTTTCTTGAACGTTTCAGTCAGAAACGCAGGTGCTCGTTATACTCAGAAATGTATCATACATGGCAAAACGTGACTGTTTCGCTGTTTTTATTAATGTCACCATGCAGCCAAACAGTTTTGGGCAGGACTGTAGGGAACAGGCACCTGCAACTAACCCCCCTGTGGCCTCCGCTGCTGGGCAAAGGCACGGAAGGTCTGGAGGTGACCATTCCCCAAAATGGTGCTACTCACAGGACAGTGACAAATCATCTCAATTGTACCCCTTTTCTTAGTCCGAACACCAGATACAGAGACCCTCACCACACAGTGTCGGAGACAGACACAGGAAAAAAGGAGCCACCAGACTTGCTGGGGAACGAGGCGGTGGAAGCGAGAAGCGAGGGAGACGGGAGATGGCACCATCCCAAACACTGGAGAAAAACATGGCACAAGGCAGGAGTGAGGACGAGCTGGGCCCCGGAAACGGCAAAACTTCCAGGGCCGCATCTCAGGCTGCAGCAGCAGATCCCCTGAGACTGGGCAGCTCGCAGAGAAGCGAGGCTCGTGGCCTGCGGGTCTGGAGGCCGACAAGGCCCAGGTCCCAGGGCTGCAGCTGGTGAGGGGTTTGCTGCTGCCTCATCCCATGGCAGAGGCAGGAGGGTGGGAGAGAGAGAGACAGTCAGACAGAATGAGGGAGAGGAGCCAAGCTCGTACTGTTCTCAGAATCCCACTCCCTTGATAACTGACCACTGCTGTGATGGGGGCTCAGTACACTGAGGAGTGTGGGGGCTCCATGACCAAACCTTCTCTTAAAGGCTCTGCCGCTCAGCACGATTGCTTTGGGGTCACATGAACTTTTAGAGGCACGTTCAAGCCATAGCGAGTAGATAACAAGGGTTTGTCGCTTCCAAAGACACCGCTGCTGGGCTGCTGAGCTGTGGGGAGCACCTTACGCTGTGTCACCTCCTTCCTTTGTTGGCTGCAGTAGAAACGGGCTCCAGTGCAAGGGGAGGGAGGTTGGCAGGACACTGGGTGACCGGAGGGGTGAGGAAGGTGGAGCCAGTAGGGTGGAGGATGCTCCAGGGGCAGGGCAGCCTCGGACCTCTCAGCCCCACACCCGTGACTCCCCCTCCTCTCTGAGCCTCCTGAAGGTCCTCAAGCACCTCTGACTCCCACAGTCTGCAATATTCCTTCTACACCTCAAATTCCCACAAGAGAAACTCAGGTGTCCACCACTGGATTAATGTGTTACAGGTTGAGAGGGTGTTCAATGAGAAATGTTCAGGACACATGAAATAAAGTCCAAGGCTCCCCAGCTGACTGACCAGACCCCCCACCACCGGAGGAACCCTAGGAAAACCTTACAACTGAGTTGTCATCCATAAGGAGACAGGCGGTTAGACACACCTCATCATGCCCCCTCCCTGGTGAGGACATATCAGATATGAAATGATTAACAGGACCTAAGGCCAGCCAGGGTGACAGTTAAACCACATCTGCAGGTCATCAACTGCCTTAATAGACTTATCCCTGATTAGGAGACTTCCCTAACTTCAAACATTCTAAGCTTTTAGACAAATCCTCATCTCTTTAACCAATTACTAATGCAGGGAAAGTTGAGCCCACCTGTGACCTGTGTGAGCCCCTGCTTCAGGAGGTCCTACTCTGGGGCTGAGCTGACACGCACCTTCCAGGCCCTGACTCAGGGTCTCACCTGTGATTCCTTCCTCCATGAAGGTGTGAAACCCAGCAGTGACCTGGCCACCTCAGGCGTGTGTTCTCAGAACCTCTTGCGGCCATATGCTCTGGGCTATGGTCACACATATTCAACTCAGAATAAACCTCTTGTACAGAGTTTTGTTTTTTTCCTGTTAAAAGTGGGGTGAGAAAGACTTTCCTCAAGGGACTGTGACATTAGCTATAGGGACCACTGCAATGGGGTCTCCAAATAGGAGAGGGACTCTGGACTCAGATCTGACTCCAGTCAGGACCAGTGCGGGGTTTATAATCTAGTAGCAGGGAGGGACTTGGGTGGAAACAAGGCAGAGATTCCGGAATCCCTAGAGCAGCGTCATGGCAGGGTGTTCACTTTGCTCACCCCTCCCGGCTCTAATGAAGCAGCACCTGCTGTGCTCTGCCCAGGGGTCCTCCATGAGGAGGGGGATTTTTCCACTCTCCACGTGGTTCCAGGACTCCGGGCTGCAGCTGCTCCCCAGTGACTGGGGGCGGGAAGGAGAGAGGGTCAATGGGTGTTCAGGTCAGTGGGTGCAACTGGACCACACCAAAGAGAAGTCTGCACAGGCGAGGGTACTCCAGTGTGCTCTATAATGTCACTGAAGGTAGACATTATCAGCCCATAGGGACATCTGGTCTCAGCCTTGACGTCCCGCACTGGGGACACCAACTGTGAGATTCCTCCTCCCTTAAACTGGGGCAAACAGTTAAAAATTATTTCTAATGCCAGTACTAAACCAGGCTGCAGTGAACATCACAGGTAATCTGCTGATGAGATTACAAAGTCAGACGGAAAGTCAGCCCCTTCACTCAGCAGAAACAGTCTTTACACGTTCTGAAGATAACTAACAACTAGTCCTCATGGAATAAGGCTTAACGCTCAACACTGCCTCACGTGGTCTTCGGGGCTCAATCCTAAATTCAGCTGGTCTATGAGTCAGTGTCTGTGTTAATCACCGTCCTCCCAAGAAAAAACAACTTTCCCTTTGGCAAGGGGTCAGTTACAGCTTGGAGCAAGGCCCAGGAAGAGAGGACTGCTGACTTCCTTGTTGTTTGCAACGAGTTGGCTGTCAAGCCCTTAAGAAAACAAAACCTAGGTTGCAATTCTGGTAAGAGGCTTAGTTAGTTTCTAAAAAGATTTGTATACATGTCAGAGGACTGAGGAAGGAGTTACAAATAAAAGTTTTCTCTATGACATGCTCTAAGACAAGGATAGGGGAGAAAATGTCTCTATCCCATTTGGTAACAGGGGAAATTCAATTTCTTAAACTTGCCCTTACCCTTTACTTGAAGATGAAAGAGGCTTGATTCCTAAACAGACAGGCTTTGCCCATAAAGATAGACGGCTGATATTTTAATGATGAAGGTTAAGTGTTTCTTTTGGCTTACCACAAACTGTGGTTAAGTAATTAATCCCATTTTTAAGCCTCAAAAGATTAGCTTGCTCCTCAATACTATGTATTACACCCAAGAAAAAGTCTCAAATGGGCCAGTGCAATGGCTCATGTCTGTAATCCTAGTACTCTGGGCAACCAAGGCATGTGGATTGCTTGAGCTGAGGAGTTTGAGACCAGCCTGAGCAAGAGCAAGACCCCCATCTCTAAAAATAGAAAAACTAGCCAGGGGTTGGGGTGGGCACCTGTAGTCCCAGCTACTTGGGAAGCTGAGGCAGGAGGATCACTTGAGCCCAAGAGTTTGAGGTTGCTGTAAGCTGTGACAACACAGCACTCTACCCAGATTGACAGAGTGAGACTGTCTCAAAAAGGAAAAAAAAAAAAACCGTCTCGAATGGTCTGCCTTCATTCTCAGCTGTCTGCGTGCATTAAATCATGACAGCAGGAATGTGTTCTGCTGTTGCTCAAATCAAGGAGCAGGCGCTCACTGAGTGGGTGAGAACAGACTCCATCAGGGCGATACTGTCACAGCCGGGAGAAGACACAGGGACTCTGCGCTGCAAAGCGAGAAGGAGGACGTGAGGGGAGAGCCAGGGACGGACACATCACATCAAGTTCCAAAGGAGTGGCTGGCACCCGTGCCTGGTCCATCTGGGGGCCTCACAGACCCTATGCAAGGTGGGTTCCTCCTCCTTCCCCCAACAGAGACTGAGACAGGGTCCCTGTCTATGGGGGTTCCTGAAACCAATAGCAAGTTCTTCCCACAGCCTTGAGTTTCCTCAGGAAGGCACTTTGAGGGGCCAGGGCATCTAGGGCTGTGCCCTTGGACTGTTAGACCCTACGCTGGTGTTTGGGCTGATATTTACGACCAAGGTTGAGACCTAGTTAAGGACAAGCCCAGCGGCCGCTGGCCAGAGATGGGCCAAGAAGAGAATTTTCCCCACTGTTCTTAGAGCAGTTTTGCCTTATTCAGTGAAACTCATGAAATTCTCATCACAGGTGATTCACTCACTGCCTGGCGTGCTCCCAGATCTTCCTCATACTTGACGGGGGCCTGGAACCCTTCAGCTTTTGCTGTCATTATCTGGAAAGGGGACAGATAAGCCCGTGAGGAAGACACCAACAATTCACCAGGTAATCAAAGATATAAACAAATAACACTCATGTTGGCGTGGGCTGACTGGCTCCAAAAGTTCTGCCTGTACAGTTGGAGATTTGCCTTGATTTTATTCATTCATTGGACCCTGCATATCTGAGAGGGTGCCCTGGGTGAAAGCCACTTCCTACTTGTTCCCCAGATCTCAGTGTTTTCTGCCAAGGCTGACTTAGGCACACCTGTGTTGTCTCAGTCAAGTGTGAATGGATCTGCCCTTGGGGAAAATGTCACAGGAATGTTTGTGAGTATCTTGACTGCCTCTGGGCATTCTGGTAGAGAAAGGCGCTGTATGTAGTTATCTTAGGGCTGTGACCAGGTTCTGCTGTTTCCTGGGGAAAACTCAAATAAATTGTAGCAGTTTACAGAGTTACAAAGTTCTGTTCAGCAGTTTGTATTGAGACCTGTCTCTTACTTTTTCTAAGACTGCCAGTTTCTGGGCCACTGGAGCTGAGGTAACACTCGCTGTTTCATCCCGACTTTTAACACTGCACAGTCAAGGTCACGTAGCCACCTGCTTCAGTTCTGATGTGAACCCCGGAAACTCCTTTGCAATGTGAGGGAGCTAAGGCACTAGAGCAGGGGTCCTCAAACTGCGGCCTACGGGCCACATGAGGCGGTGTGATTGTATTTGTTCCCGTTTTGTTTTTTTTACTTCAAAATAAGATATGTGCAGTGTGCATAGGAATTTGTTCATAGTTTTTTTTTTAAACTATAGTCTAGCCCTCCAACAGTCTGAGGAACAGTGAACGGGCCCCCTGTTTAAAAAGTTTCAGGATCCCTGCACTAGAGAATCATAAAATTTTGGTTCTAAGACTGGTCACAGAATCAGAAGTGATGGGGGTGCTGGATGTCTTGATGACTCTAAGATACGACTCACTTACCCTGTGAAGTCTAAAACTCACGTCCTAATCTGCCCCTCCAAAAAGAGGAACATAAACGATTACCCTGTGTGAAGGTTATTCACCAATTTATTATCATTAGTGTCCTAATTTTTTCTTTATGTAATGCTTTAGCAAGAGCCCAAGTTATATGAAATAGCAGATTATTTTTTGGTAGTTACTTTCTGATAGTTTTTTTTTTGAAACCAAGAAGATATAAATAATATAGGCAGAACCTTACTATTGCAAATGATGCCTGAAGCCTCAAACTGATAGTAATTAATACTCCATGAGCACCATATCGGCATTTCTTTTCTTTTCTTTCTTTTGTTTTTGAACGCTGGTCAGGATTGCACCTCATCTGGACTACAGCATCGTCAGAAATGGATATCCCTGTCACAGAGCAAGGACAGGGGAGATAAACGTGCTCACAGGAGGTAAAAAGGGAAATTTCCTTTCAATTTAACTTTTGCTTATTTTATGTTTATTTTTATTCTTTGCTGTTTTTTCCCCCCTTGAGACAGAGTCCTACCCTATGCCCTGAGCATAGTGCAATGACGTCACAGCTCCCTGCAACCTCAGACTTGGGCTGTGGGCATCCTGCTGCCTCAGCCTCCAGAAGCCCCTGGGATTACAGGCACTTGGTGCAGCGCCTGACTGGGTTTTTCCATTTTTTTAAGAGTCAGGGTCTTGGGCAGCACCTGTAGCTCAAAGGAGTAGGACGCCGGCCCCATATACTGGAGGTGGCTGGTTCAAACCCAGCCCCGGCCAAAAAACTGCAAAAATAAATAAATAAATATGTATTTAAAAAAAAAAAAAGTGTCAGGGTCTCACTCTTGCTCATGTAAGTCTCGAACTCCTGAGCTCAGGCAATTCTCCCTCCTTAGCCTCCCACAGTGCTGGGATGATAGGCATGAGCCACCTTGCCCAGCCCAATTTAACTTTTGATTTTTTATGGAGGGTCAGTTTTGAAAAATAGTCATTATCCCTTCCTCTAAATTGTGTGTGTATATCTGTGTGTGTATCTGTGTGTCCGTGTATGTGTGTATATGTGTGTCTGTGTATATGGTCTGTGTGTCTCTGAGTGTCTGTGTGTCTCGGTGTAAGATATTCAACTGTTTTAAATGAGGCATGATGAAGGGGCGTGATCATGGCACAAACAAAAAAAATAGGTCTGTAGCTGGCTGTTTCTTACAGTAGTCTAACATCATCCCTGTTGAGATTACAAATTTCTTATCATAACTCATGATAATATATGTTGATTCTGAATGGGAAACTTTATTTTGGCAAAAATTAATGATATTTTTATGAGTATATAATACTTTGCTTTAGAATTCTCCTTCATAATCAACCTGTAACATCATGTCAACGCCCCTCTGCACACAGAGCAATACGGAGCCAACTGTTTCCCGCCTCCTTTCCCTTGGTTAGCCTCTCAACAGTGAGCAATCTGGGTGTTGCCTGCCGCTTGGTTTTATAACCTTTGAATGGCAGGCAACCAGGGCGTTGCCCAACATCAGAGACAGAGGGAGGAAACAGGATGTGCTGAGCAGAGGAGGAAGAGGCAATGGATCTCCAACACCGGCGGGTGAAACTGAACGATGGCCACTACATGCCGGTTCTGGGGTTTGGCACCTACGCACCTCCAGAGGTAACAAAGGGGTCTTGGTGTTGTAAGCTCAAAAAAATAGACCCCACCCTGGATGAGTGGAAGGCAACCTGGTTGTCAGGATCACTGCCTGTGTGGCTGGGGCCTCTCCTGGTTCTAAGTTTTGCAGGCTGGAAATAGTCTATGTACCAGACAGAAGCAAGTCACACTTTGCTCAGCGTCCAGGTCCACGCTTAGGGCCTCCCACCGACTCTTTCCTCTCCTGCTTCTGTCTGTTTCCCAGCCTGGCAGGTGAATTCCGCAGAGGAATGCGCCTGCTGCTCTCTTTCTGGCATACTCATTGCAAAGGCAGCCATTTCTTTATAATTCAAGAAATCTTTCCCCCTTCTAAGTAAACATGATCCAAAGCAATCTTTCCAGTAAAAGTTACTGGATATGGGGCGGGTTTAAAAATTGGGAGAGTATCGCTGTTCTGCAGGGTCATGGCCTTGAACACCACACAGAAATACTGGACCTGGAATAAATAGAATTGCCCATGTAGTCGCTTCTCTCTAGGAAAATTACCTGAAAGGAAACTGCGCCATCATTTTCGTAGAAAACTAGGACCTAATGAGGGAAAGTTTTAACTACTGGTCCTCGTTCACATGCATCAAATGTTTATCAGAATGATAGGGGGATGTTGTGACATGTAAGTAAGCAGAACGAACAGTCCACTGGGGTCTGAACTGTTGGTAGGCTGGAGGAAAGTCTGCAGTTCCACCACCGTGACCTAGCTACAAGTGACCCAAGGGACTAGGGGCTGGTTACTTAGATGTTGAGTTGCAGTGTCTTGTCTATAAGATAGGGATATGCAGAGACCTTTGGAAGACTTGCCCAGACTCGTTTACTTTGTAATATAAACTGGCATGGGGTGGTGCCTGTGCCTCAGTGGGTAGGGCGCCAGTCCCGTAATACTGAGGGTGGCAGGTTTGAACCTGGCCCTGGCCAAACTGCAACAAAAAAACAGCCGGGCGTCATGGCAGGCACCTGTAGTCCCAGCAACTCGGGAGGCTGAGGCAAGAGAATCCCCTAAGCCCAAGACCTGGAGGTTGCTGTGAGCCGTGACACCACCGCACTCTACCAAGGGTGACAAAATGAAGCTGTCTCTAAAAAGAAAAAAAAAAAAAAAGCATATGCACTAGTAAAACAAAACAAAAAAAAAACTGGCATGAAGGGGGGTTAGATGAGGACACCCCTGGAGCTGCAGCCTCAGTCTGTCTGGGAGTGGGTTGGAGCCACAGTGCTGATCAAGGCCAGTGTCAGGGGAGGACAGGGAGACCCAGGATACACCTCTTTGTAATTCACCTTTAAAAGCAAGCTTCTGAAATATTTAAAAAGAAATGGAAAATTGTCTCTTTGACTCAGCTTTTTTGTCTCTTTACACATGCACTTTCAAATGTTTATCCAAATTGGTAGATAAGACAATCATTTTAAATTTCACTAGAATGATGTTTTTCCTAAAAGGGTTGGCTTGACTTTTAGGGCTGACACCTACTTTACTAACCTTTTACAGGCTGCGGTCAATTCTTATGTATGATCTACATCCTTACATCACACTGTTACCCCCGATGTTTAGTTCTTTGGTACAGACAGCATAGAAAAGTGATAACGTAATAGACCGAAGCCTTGGTAGTACCTACTCTCAAAATTAGACCTACAGGCCTGCATCCTCCCGATTTCCTAAGTTGCATGTGTGGTGACTGTCACTGAGCTCTTTTTGCTAATGGCAGGGTTTATGTATACCCATTTGCTTTTGGAAAACATGTTTTGGTGGGTGCTAGGCAGAAAGAGGGTGTCTATGACATCATCCCCCAGTGAAAATCTGAGGAATGCAGACGCTGCCAAGCCTCCCTTGTAGGCGACATTTCCCGTACGCTAACAGCGGATGATGCTGAAGGGATGTGGTGTGTTCTGCTCACTGACCCCGGGAGATGACTCACGGAGGCTCGCACTGTGTTTCTTCTAAACTTCACTGCATGCACATTTTCTCTGTGTTAACTTCACTATATAAAAATAACTATGAATCACTATGTTAATAAGCATAATGGTGCGCTAAGTCCTGTTAATTTTTCCAACTAATCAGTGACCAGGCACGTTCTTTGGGCCACCCCCCACCCCATGCCTGTGATCAACCAGTGATTGCCCAGGACTGAAGTGAATCCTGGGTTGCCCAACCTTTGCATAATAGTAATAAAATTATTCCTATTCCTATTCCTAACTAGTGTAGTAATTGTAAACTAGAAAGGGAAGGATTCAGGAAAAATGAGACAGGTTCAAAGCTGATTCTCGTGAAGGTCACTGCTTGTGCCTGAGCTTCCTCTCAGTCACTGGGGCCTCCTCATCCTACCTCTGGTGCTCCTCCAGGTTGACAAGAGCAAGACTGTGGAGGCCACCAAATGGGCCATAGAAGCTGGGTTCCGCCATATTGATTCTGCTCACCTGTATGAAAATGAAGAGCAGGTTGGGCTGGCCATCCGCAGCAAGATTGCAGACGGCTCTGTGAGGAGAGAAGACATCTTCTACACGTCAAAGGTGCAGTGTCATGGGGTGCTGGTGAGGGCACGATGGAACGTGGTGGGAGAGAGGTGACAGTAATGTGACTGGATCGGTAATTGTCGGTGAATGGTGCTCATCGGTTCAACTTGTGTTCACACGTGTGCTTGTATTAAAACTACAGTGGAAAGCAGGGAATGATGAGGGCCCTCTCAGCCTTGCTGTGTTCAAGTTAATCACTGTAATCACTGTCACTTTGCTTTTGTGACACTCAGCTCAAATCAGGGCCACTACAAAATGTCTTATTATCCTGAATCTCAATGGTCACCATTGTCAGACAGAGATAAAAGAGGTATGTGACTATGAAACAAAACACAGCTGAAGTTTCCTGAAGGGTGTCTAACACACATTAGAACATTAAAATCCTTTTCCCTTGAGTCTCTAAACAACAGAAATACTAATTCTTGCCCATCGATTTGAAGGGATGACAGAATTAGACCATCAAACTCTCTATAAGCTCTGTGAGACACAAGACAGATGACAGGAGTAATTATTACTTGGTAATATTTGTTATCTTTTGTGTAATTAGCCTCCATTTTCAGTAGCTGTCCTGTATATCCAGCATATAATTGAGTTCATATGGATAGTTCAGATCAACTGGAAACACAGGAAATGGAAGGGAATTTCTTTTTGCCAGTGATCAACCATGTTGAAACAGTAGGAAAATGTTTAAAAATTAAATAAAGCAAACTAATAACATTGTTTAAAGCATTTATCCAACACAACGTTCTTTCCTTAACCTCTACAGCTTTGGTCCACTTTCCATCGACCGGAGTTGGTCCGACCAGCCTTGGAAAAGTCACTGAGAAAACTTCAGCTGGACTACGTTGACCTGTACATCATTCATTCCCCAATGTCTTTCCAGGTAGGCGACTGGGGTGATCAAACCCCTTCCACGTTGCCGTGGTCACCCCCACCGTCAGCATGAATGGCTGGATTAAGGTTTTTTCTTAGGAGGGTGTAGGGTTTATCGAGCGGGAGAAGAACCCTAAATATAACCCCAATTCTCCTCATGTTAGTAAAGTTCACACTCCGACTTCTCTACTGCATGCCAACAGGAGAAGAAAGCCTCAAAGCATCTGTCTCAAAAACTTGAGAAATTAACAGAAGCCGCGTTCAAGGCTCTGTCCCCATCGTGACTTCTCAGCCTCTCCCTTGGGATAGTCACAGACACAGATGTCACACAGCTGGCGCTCACCCACACTGCTGCCGTGGGGAGCATAGTGGGTTTCTCCATCTCTCGCCGTTAGATGCTGAGACAGATTTGGAGAGACTCACTGGGTTGGTTTCAAACCACAGACCTTTATGGGACTTGGGAAACTTCCTTGTACCTCTTACTATTCTTTTGAACTGGAGTTTTGCAACTGCACTTAGCTAATAATTACCATATTGTATACTGCTCAAGCTACTGTAAGCAAAGGAGTTTATTGGATCACGTAAATAGGAAGTCAGAGCCTTGGCTATGTGTCAGGATTTGATGAAGTCTTCAGAAACTTTTCTCCATCCTTATCTGTGTATTCAAACAGGTTTGCTGTATTTTTTTTGTCCCACCTTTCATCAATCCTGACGATTATGGCCTTGGAACAATTTAAAGCCCATAGTCATTAACATATGAAAGCTTCTCTGGGTCTTCCAACATACAAATTAATCTTAAACAAAGAATCTCCAATGACCATGTTGGGGTCATGGTCCTACCTGTGGACGTAACACGGTCAAGAGGATAAGGAGCCCTGACCCTCATGCCTGGGCTGAGATCTCATGCAGGACTATTGGGAGATCTTTCTCGATGAAATGTTCTCCCTACCCCAGTAACTGCTCAGAAAGCTCTTACCTTGTCCCGGATCTGAACCATGTGTCCCTCTAGTGGACAGATGTGGTGGTGGTGGTGTTTCAATTCCAGTTTGCAGAGTTGCTTGTTCTCAGAATTGAGTTTGTTATTTCCAAGAGACACAGATATAAAATTTATCTCTTTGAAAAAGATTGTTTCTCAGGGAAAGAGGCATTTTCTAGGAATATAGAGGGGAAGACAAACATAACACAAGTCAACTGTCAGGCGGCCTCATCGGGAGCTGGGAAGACGGTATTTATTCATACTTATAAAAGATGGACAAGATTAGAGGGAGCTCCTCCTGAAGACATGGCCTACAGCTGCATGGGAAATACATTGCAAATACCAATTTTGGGGATGTTGCCGCACCTTGTCACACACAAAGGATTAGCCCCTGGAGGTGTATCTGGCAGTGGCTAGGAGAGGAGACAATTTGTGACAGCACTAAAATGACTTCTGTTTAGCCAGGTGAGGAGCTTTTCCCAAAAGATGAAAATGGAAAAGTGATATATGACATGGTGGATCTCCGTGCCACGTGGGAGGTGAGTGTGCGGGGAGAGTGGGGTGGGGACCTGCTTCCCATCTTCCACCTACGGTATTGGGATGTGCGCCATCCTATCCACACATCCACAAGCTTCATGGGGGAGTCTGTCTGCATGTTTGGGGGGAGAATGAAACAGAGAGAAATGGGGCTCTAACCGTTCTATCTGCATGGACTGTGATCTGCAGTCAGCTGCACACGCGATCCTTCACAATTCCTCCCTCCCCAGGCCCTGGAGAAGTGTAAAGACGCTGGATTGGCCAAGTCCATTGGGGTGTCCAACTTTAACCGCAGGCAGCTGGACATGATCCTGAACAAGCCCGGGCTCAAGTACAAGCCCGTCTGCAACCAGGTGAGCTCGGCAGACCCGTCTCCTTCCTGTTCCTCTGTCCTTCCTCCTGCTCTCCTGACACGTGGCCATCTGACGTTCCCTCCCATTTGTCTCCTCTTTGTGGAGCAGAAGATTCTGCACAGCACAGCCCCTGTCTAGAGAGGCATGGGGGACCTTCAGTTGTATCTCTGCTTGGAAAAGTCTTAGTCAAATTTGGGGAGAGCTCAGAGCAGAAGTGTGTACAGTAAGTTGGAGAGGTGAACTTGGTCAAGGAGGCCTGGACTGGTGGATCAGACCTGGGGACAGGGACTGGTCATTCCCGGAGCTGTGAAGGGTACGCAGGGACTGATGGGTGAGGTGATTAGCAGGGGACTGAGAACAGGTGGGAAGGCCGTGAGGGTGCGGTATGGGCAGCAGGGAAGGAGAGGAGAATTACAGGAGGTGGGTGCTGGGGGTCGAAATGGGGTTTGGATGCCTGAATCCTTGGTCTTCTTATTTCTACTTCAGGGGTTCATGAACACGGCAAAGATAAATTCAAAGTTAACTGGAGACAATAAAAGTCATCCAGGTGTGAGAAAGAAACTTTGCTGTTGTGGAGACACCTGTTTATGGTGGATGAAATCAACACTGAGGCTCTTGAGCAGAACACGGAGCTGCCCTGTGCCCACCCCCGGCCCCAGCCGTAGTCTGCTCCCCACATCCCAGCCAGCACCCCCCATCCTAGCCTGCTCCCCAACAAGAGCTCAGGCTGGCAACTGACCATGTCTCCCTCTAGTGGACAAATGTGTTTTTAAAAATCCAGTTCAAGGAGTTGCTTGTTCTCAGAAATGAATTTATTAATTTACTCTTTCCAGACATATGGCTATAAAATTTATGTCTTTAAAAAAGATCGTTAATTGGGGCTAAAATTCTCAGCTCAAATTTAATTTTACAGGATTTTTATCTTCTATACAGCTTCTTGTTTTATAATCTTTGTTCACCTTGATGTTACGGTTCCACATGCCTCCCGTCTGGGTCATCTACAGGTGGAATGCCATCCCTATCTCAACCAGAGCAAGCTGCTGGATTTCTGCAAGGCCCACGACATCGTCCTGGTGGCCTACAGTGCTCTGGGGACCCAGCGAGATAAACGATGGTAATGGGACAGTAGCAGTTTACCTAAAATATCACTCGGACTAAGAGTTGTTTTAGTGATGCTGCACTCCGTTTTCTGGAGTTAGCTGTTGGGTGGCTCAGGGACGGGGGAGAAGTTGCATGTCTAACAACATCCCAGGAAATGCTGATGCTGCTGGCCCGGGACCACCCTGGAGAAGCCTTGGTGTACAGTGGACGCCTGGGTCTGTTTGGGAAGCCCCCGCTAGGCTCAGACCCAATACTCGGCCTCAGGAGCTCAGCATTGTCGCCCTCCTTCCAGGGTGGACCTAAACTCCCCCGTCCTCCTGGAAGACCCAGTCCTATGTGCCCTGGCCAAAAAGCACAAGCGGACCCCGGCCCTGGTCGCCCTGCGCTACCAGCTGCAGCGAGGGGTCGTGGTGCTGGCCAAGAGCTACAATGAGCATCGGATCCGAGAAAACATGCAGGTGATGGGGGCTGGACCCGGGTTCCTGCACGGGGAGAGGGGTGGGCTTCCCCCAATAGCCTGGGCCATGTCCCCCTCCAGATGCTCTGGGCCTGGGCTGTGCGCATCCCCCGGGCTTCCTGCCGCTCCCAGCAGCACAGGCAGTAGGGGGAGAGGTCCTCAGGGCCCCAAGCAGAGATCTGGGTTTGAGGGTTACATCTGCAGTGGGCTCTGTCTCCCCAGAAACGTGTCCTTCTCTCTGTTTCTGAAGTGAGAGTTTTGGACGAGGTGAAGGGGTCTCCAGATTGTGTGTGTGTGTGTTTTACTCATATACCTATGTAGTCAAATTCTCCTGTCCCTGGGGCTCCCGCACGTGTAAGGGGGATGATGCGGGGGACGACTGTGCTCCGCGGTGATCACCGGCCATGGCCTGGGCGCTCTCTCTGCCCCGTACAGTTTCCAACCTCCAGCCACCTAGCCCAGGCTTCACCCCCTCACACAGCACCAGCCAGGGCAGTGAGTGGACAGGTGTAGCCTCTCCAGGTCTGGGCTGTTTTCATAAACAAACGTTTCTGCACCTAAATAGTCAAATTCTTCACACCATTCCCTTGTGAATGTGAGGCCTTTTGATAAATTTTTTCTACTGAGAATTTTTAAATGTACAGAAATGATTAAAGAAGGAAGCAATGAACTCCTCCTCCCCAAATTCATCACGTGTTACGTTGCTGACATTTCTTATTTTCTTCCTCCCGCGCATTCTCTGCGCCACTGTTCAGAGTATTTCTAGGGATTCGTGGATCATTTTGTCCAAATGTTAGCAATGAGGGGCATCTTTCTGACATTTAAAATATCTCAAATTTAAACAATGAGGTCCTCTCCAGCCAGTGTCCATGTGCTTTGAACACGACATCATTTGTGTTTGGACAAGTCCTGGCTTGAATTGTGTTGAAAGGTTCTTTATACGCTAAGTGTTCATTGAAAAGAGATAGAAATCCCACCATATCCATCCAATTTACTATATCAACTTATGCATTGCAAAAATTTGCCTCTTGATTCTTCTGAATATTGTATTTTTTAAATGTTTGAAAAGTGTCAGGTTGTTTCTGATCCATCATCTTCTGAGATCTTCTCTTTGAGTGCAGAGCTGTGCTGTGTCCCTACATTTTACCTAGCAAGGGAGTCTGTACGTTTCTGTCCTGGTGTTCATTAACCACTTGAGTGTTTGGCTGGACATCTTTCATAACTTTTGGAAACATCAGATATTTTAAGTATTGCCTCTGCACCACACTCTCCGAGACGCCTGGGTGCTCTTGATTGGCAGTTATGTAGTCTCAGACTGATGACAATTTGCTACTCCTGTCATAGGTTTTCCAATTCCAGTTGACTGCGGATGACATGAAAACCATAGATGGCCTGAACAGAAATTGCCGCTATTTCATCTCTAACTTGTAAGTAACTTTGGTTAATATGTTGTCTAACTTTGTTTTCTGAAGAGGAATGTAGGACAGGTGTTAAGTCACCTCAACACCAGGAAGGCAAGGCCAGACTGAGTCACAAGTGCGACAGGAGTTTCTGGAACTCTCCTCCCAGATTTATTCCTGAGCTCTGTTCTCTAACAGAACAAGTGGGCCCAGGGCCAGCATGGGCCAGCATGGGCCTGTGCACTCCTGCCTCCATGGAACTTTCCAGAGCAGCCAGCGTCACTGAACCTACACCTTCCACGTGGGGACCTCATTTCTACCAGAGTCTAGTGGACGTACACTGCGGATATTCCCAGTGTAGCCTGATCATGTGTTTCAGATCTCTGTTTCTATCTCATCCTCCCCAACTTGCTTATCAACCTGTGTCCGGGCCACAGATTCCATCCTCCCCTCATGGAATGGTCACTAGATCCTGCAGATTCAGTGTCTTCAATGGTCTAGTTTCTTTCTTCCTTCTGCTTGGATATTTGCTCCTTCATGGCCCAAACACTGCATCTGCCTCTAGAACGGCTGGCCTGATGGCCGTCCATGGAGCTCTTGGTGTAGATATTCTCCAATATGGACATCTCAGCACAGAGGATGGCGATGGTTTAGAGAGGGAGGAGGGTGAAGACAAGGCCTCCTTACTGGAGGGTGTAGCAGCCCGTAGAGCCTATGGCTAGAAGGGGTGAGAGTTCTAGGAAATACCTCTATAGCTCAACAATGGAACACCTTGGTGCAAAGGGCATGGAGAGGGATTTAGCTCTCCTAACAAGCATGAGAGCTCACTAGATGAGAGCAGTGGTGAATTGGCAGTCTCTACACCTATGGTGTTGAGAGGCACGAGATCAGCCTTATATTAGGCTGGAGGAGAGGGCAGTCGGGAGCATGCATGTTCTATCACGGACTCGCTTACTCTGACTCTGTCTCCTCTCCTGCCTGCAGAACGCCAGCACAGCATCTCTCTGCTGAAGATTAACAAGCTCTACTAAAGACTAAGATATCTCTCTCTCTCGCTCTCTCTCTATTTCTCTATCTCTCTCTCTCTCTCTCTCCCCTGCAGAAGTAGATAGCCCTCAGGCACCTAAGAGAAATTGTTCCTGAGCAAGGTAGCTTAGCGGTCCACGTCCAGAACCTAGTTAAGCCAGGCCCAAGACCAAGTCCCGGGCCTGACGGGAGAGAATTGATAGCCAACAAAAGGTGCTTGCTATTCCTTCATACTCTAAGATTCTAGGATAATAGAAGGACATTTATCACAATGAGAGAGAAGAAGTTGTGTTCCTGCTGCTAATAGAGATCTTGACAGTTCATAGAGATGAAGAGACAAGATAGGAACAGGGGTACGTGTGACGGCGCGTCGCAAACACTCAGAAGCGGATGGATCCATTATCATTGTTAATATGTTATTACTTCAGGGTAAAACAGTCAGAAAGGAAAATATAAAAAAGAGAAACTAGCAAGCATTAGCAATTTCTACCACCAATTAAATATTTAATAATAACTAGTCACGTAACCATCACTTTGTTTTGTGTGGTATTTCTACATAGAGATTTTCATTAATGTATAACAGCTCTTTGGAGAAGGGCCCTACACATACAAAAATTTACAATTCTGAATCCAGTACAATATGCTTCATATGGTCAGTGGTAAGTAGTTAATTAATAAAATGCAAGTGTAGTTCCTGACACTCACATGAGCCACTCGGAAGTAGTTATTAGTGACGAGCATGTACCTCTCTTATCCCTGTTCAAAATAACAGAAAGGGTTTCTACTTCCACTGATGATCTGAAATAAAAATGGAGAGAATATCTCTTTGTCTTGGTGAAAGATACAGATCAGTGGTTCTCAACCTTCCTAACACTGTGGTTCTTTAACACAGTTCCTGAGGGTCTCGACCCACAGGTTGAGAACCACTGATGTAAATAAACACATGTGATGGGTGACTTTGAGCATTCTGTGTGTTCTATTCTAGAAAGAGAATATAACTTGAATGATTGGTTTGGGTTTTTTTTGTTTTTTTTTTTGCAGTTTTTGGCCGGGGCTGGGCTTGAACCCACCACTGCCGGCATATGGGGCCGGCACCCCATCCCTTTGAGCCACAGGCGCCACCCAGTTGGGTATTTTTTAGAGACACGTAAAGCCATGGTCACAAAAGTAAGACAGGCAGATCCCACAGCTCTCCAGAAAATAAGTTTGGTAACTCCTGCCCCAAGTGCAGCTTCCTAGGGCTCACTTTCCTATCCCCCACTAACGGAGTCATTGCATCCACATTCTGCACCATTCTTTCTCTTTGCAGACTTTCTGACCACCCCAATTACCCATATTCGGATGAATATTAGCGTGGAGGTCCTCCCATGCCTTCTGCGGCAGCCACTGTGGGGTCGTGATGCAGAGACGTCTCTGAGGCTGGTCGTCAGACACATGGCCTCTGGTGAATTCCACGCTGCTGAGCAGCCTCCGTTAGCTGGCCCTAAGTCTGCAGATCACAAAGGGAAGAAACTGGATGCATGTTTGCCATTTTGAAAAACATTAAATGTTTTTCCCTAAAGATCCTTTATCTACTCATATGTCTGTTACTTGTGTGTTTTGTTTCTTCTGACTCATTAGGGCCAAAAACTGTGATTGGCTTAGGAGTTTGGGGATGGTAGGTGCGAAGTGATACCTGCCATTTTATAGACACAGCTGAGGTGGAAGTGGTGGAGTTTCCAGTCCCTGTGGAAGGAGCAGGTAGCAGGCATTTGTCAGGCAGTGTCAAGGAAACACACTCTTTCTGTCTGGAAGGCGAGACACTGAAGCTGAAAACCCCCTTTAAAAGATAGGATAGTGGGACATTAAGACAGGAGTCTGCCATGTTTCTCATTTGCCAGCAAATTAATAAACCCCCCTTTCCTTCTCTTCAAACCACTTGCCCTCATCCTTCTGATGAAGCTATGAGGACAAGTGACAGAATCTTCCCAAGAGTGATGAATTAATGACTCTTGGATACTGCTCCACAGTGAGAAGTGGATGTTATGGCCCTAGCCCTTGAATCCCCCACCCTGTGTCTGATGGGAGCCACAGGCTGCAGCAGACGTGGTAACACAGCAGTTCCCACCTTTTATGAGACCACTGGCTTCGATCGCAGGCTCCTGAAGCCCCAAATGGCCATCAAAGTCCACTTATCCCACGGGAGAATCCTTGAGACCATGAGGAGAGGCAGAAGGGTCCCCTAAGCCCAGCCCCTCCTTCCAAGTTATGAAGTGTGTGAGCAAAGCCACCCTCCAGACCACTGGACCCTTCAGTGGCCAGCTGAAAACTAAGCCACCCCAGCTAATGCCAAGTGGGACAGAAAAATCCTATAGCCAAACTGTGCCATTAAATTCCTGACCCATGAAATGTGGTGGAAGAAGTCTCACCCTAAGCCACTGAGCTGGGGGTTGTGTGTTACGCAGTAATAGATGAGGCATCCCTTACCCATTCTCCAAGTCCCTTCCCTGCTGATACGCAGCCTTCCCAGCCTCAGGAAAGTTTCTCCAACCCACTCTTCAAATGTCTGAATGGTCTTCCTAGAACTCAATAGTTTGCTACCTTCAGCCCAGATGATCTGCAACAAAAGCCTCCCCAACTCTGCCCTGGGGGAACGGAAGCCCTTGATTATCCCAAGCCCTGGTTGTCACTAAGTCAAGGCTGACTTCTCATCCTTCCTGGCTGGTCTGTAGCACCAAAACCAAGACACAAATTCCTATCCCAGTAAAGCCTCCTGGTTACTCCTGACAGCCAGGCTTGCACCTGTCTCTGAGGAAGCAAAGCTGAGCTCTCCTACTTCCTCCTCCACCTCCTCAGTGTGGTCCCAGGGAAACAACCCCTTTTCTGACCTTACCGCCTGGGGGTGCAGGATGTCCGGGTGACGGGCTGGTCTGCTCTTTCCAGCTGCTGCTGACTTCTCTAACCACTCCATGAAAACCAGGTCCCTCCAGTTGCCCTCTCTCACTCATGTGCTGCCCCCCTGTGGCAGCTGTCACATTTTTTAGGTCCTTTCCCGTGAACCCTGCCTGTACAACCTGCCAGCCACAAAGGCGCAGGACCGTGGGTCTCATTCCTCCACTGCCTGGAACTGCGCGTGGACCCGACCCAGAGCTGGTGTCCACCGTGTTAGTTAGCTGGTGAATTAGGCCGTCCTGTTTACAACGGGTTTTTTTTTTGTTTGTTTTAATGTACAAAGTTCTCATGGGTGAGGCTATATTTTTTTTTTTTTCAAAGCCTTGGTTGGTCAGAAATAACTGTTCTTACATGGAGCTCCCATTTACTCTCCTGTTCTCTGGGCCTCTGACTTCCTCGCGCTTGGCTCTAATTTCAACTCTGTTGCTGTTAGAAGGAACAAGTAGATACTTCCTTTGTTTTCCATTTTGAATCATCCTCAATAATTTCCTATTTCTCAACAAAGACTTGTCACTCATCATGGATCAAAATTACTTTTAGGAGATTCATGGTTGGAGATGAGGAAGGTTTAGACCCAACACAAGTAAAGCAGATAGCTTCAGGCTTAGAGTCATCTCTTTGACAAACGTGCCAGTTATCAAAAGTATGACTGCTGGTTTCCTTATCCTGTTACCCTGAGTAACAGCTGTAGACTCCCCAGAGAAAACCTACTCACCACTAGTCCCAACCCTTCCACTTCAGATCATTCTATACCTACCTCTGAGTCATTATGAACAGGATATTTCTCTACCAGATGAACCTGTAACATTGAATTACTGTCTTTCCATACTACCAAAATTCATTCATCTGAATTATAAGGGGTTCTGGGTACCATAGAAAACTTAACCTAAGTTGAACAAATATTTATAGAACATTTTAAAGTTGATAGAACGCCCTCAGTAAAAGCATGATCTCTAAAATCCAAATCGTAATTCTTTTTTTTTTTTTTAACTCTGCAATCTTCATAATAACATAGTTGCCTCTGCAACAGATTTCTGGTAGGAAATTTCAGAGCAATACAACTGGTGAGCCCTTAACCTTGCAGGAAACAGTGTTATTTTATGATAGTATTGCAGTCACAACCACAAAGTCATTTCTATATGGAAAACTCTGAATTTAGGCCAAAGAAAAAATTCAGTGTATGAATTGGAATGTGCTCCTTGTTAGGACTCCAGCTTCTACTGGAATTATTTATTACCTGGAGAAGTTCATCAGAAATAAAATGTATTATCATCTCAGAAGTTCAGATGTTACATTTCATGCAGATAATCTGATCCAGTGAAGGCCATTCCTGGGTCAACACGTTGTATAGTCTCCAACTTCAAAACTAAAATCTAGAGATTCAACTATCCATCTTTAGTGTTTCGGAAGCTCACAGACAGCTGTCACCCTATATTTGTATGACATTGACATCTTGTTTTCTCCTTTGATTTTTCTGGTGAGTAACAAGTTTAGTCACCTAGCAATGACTACTTCCTAGAAGCCATCTAGACAATCCAAATGAAATCAGGGCATCTTTACTTTTTTGACTATTCTAGGTACTGGCTAAATCCTAATGGAACCCACCTTCTCATTTTGGTCAATTCCCTCGTCATTTAAAGGAAATCCTCCATAGTCTCCAACCCCCGGTCCGAGGACTAGTATTGGCCGGTTAAGAACGGGGCCACAAAGCAGGGGGTGAGCAGCAGGGAAGGGAGAGAAGCACCACCTGCATTTAGAGCCACTCCCCAGCATTCCCGTCACCGCCTGAGCCCTGCCACCTGCCACATCAGCAGTGGCATCAGATTCTCACAGGAGCGGAACCCTAACTTAACAACCTACGCCAGATGACATGAGATGAGTTCAGGTGGCGATGCGAGGGCTTGAGTCATCCTGAAACCACCACCCTCAACCCCAGTCATGCAAAAAGTGTTTCCATGTAACCAGTCCCTGACCCCAAAAAGGTTGGGGACCACTGCTCTAAAACTATCATGGTTCAAGTAGCTGATAGCTCTTTCAGATACCTGGCAGACTCAAGTAGAAAGTCAACCCTTGATTTGGTGAAGACTTTTAGTTTTGGGGGTGGTCTTGTTCCCCATAGCCATTTCCAGAAATTGGTTTATAAATGTCTGTCTGTTCCCTCGCTGGCCACTCTCAAAAGGCGGGGGGGCCAAGTCAGGTCCTGCACACCCCTCACTGCAGGTCTGACACAGTGCCGGACACCGAGTAGGGCCAGATGCATGTGTGCTGAGGTGGGGACCCTGCAGGCACTGGCCTGGGACTCACGGTGGGGACACCAGCCCATCCTCCCAGGACACCTCTGGATGTCCCCTGCAGCACACTGGCCTCCCTGGGAACCCACTGGTCTCTCCGGGCTCTGTCCTTGGATTCACTGTCAGAACCCCTGATAGCAAATCCTAGTCCGAGGCCAAAAGGGCCCCGGGATAGAACTCGCAGGATAATTGTGTGGGGGAGAAAACTGAGTGAACTGGCCGTTTTCAGCCTAACGTAAACAAAGATGAAATATTGCCAGTAATTTCAACTGTTTAAGGTTTTCTTAGGTAGTCTCCCAACCTGTTATTCATGTGCACTTGAGACAGGATAAAAACAGTCTCTCTGACACTGAAGGATTTCAGCTGGGCAGGAGAGGAGTGACTGGTCAGGGACCGTGCGGAGCCTCCCCGCAGGACGGCCAGGTTGGCAGACTCGGGGTCACCTGCACCTGCTCCGTGAAATGCTGAGGGAACGCCCCTAACTCGGGCATGAGGACAAAGAGCGACACAAAGCTCGGGAAGATCTTCCACTGCGTGGACAAGCTGCCTTCTCCGCCACAATCTCTGTCTCCAGGATTTGCTGAAACAAAAGCACCGTGAGCTTCGGGCTGGGGTCCAGCGCGGATGTTGGTCTACGCTGCCTTCTAGCGGCTGGAGTCAGTATTACACCAGCCGGGGGGTTGTGCTCCAAAACTGACAGAACGGAGTTTGGGAGACTCTAGGGACGGTTTCCAAATTCCCTTCAACTAGCTTATTCCGCGGACGAGGAAACTGAAACCCCAAAAGTCAGGTATTTAGCCTAAGATCACACAGCGAGTGGCAGAAGTGGTTAGTTAGGGCAGCGTCGCTGTCTTCCACCAGACAGGCAGGGCGTGTGGTGAGTGACCAAAGGGCTCTGCGGACACCCGGCCAGGCTTTCTGAAATTCACAAAGTGTAAAGCCTGGAGCGGTCCCCTGGGAATGTGTGGCCTAAAACAGCAGATAGGATGGAGGTAACTCAACTCAAACACAATTCGGCTCCGTGCAGCCAGGGTCCTTGTGAGAGACAATTTGCAAACTTCAGTTGCAGGGGTTGCCTGCTGTGCAGTTGTGTACCTGAAATCAGGGTTTCTGACTTAATCCCACAAGGATGGCTGGCCAGAGGCTCCTGAGCAAATGTGGGAAGGCCAACCTAGCTACCATGTGACCTGCAGGGCTGGAGACACAAGACCAGCAAGGCCAGGGTCAGCACCCAGGTGGAGATCGGCAGTTCGCTCTCATTTCCCCAGTGGAGCTGGTGACCGTCTGTTCCTCCTTCCTGTACTCCTGACCTTACAACTCAATGAGAATAAAAACAACAGATGCATCAATTGAATGCTTGCTACGTGCCGGCCAAAGGGGACATTTTGACAGGTGCTCGTGGAAGCAGGCAGACTGACCTGTGATCTTCAGAGGCGTTGCTCCCCGCTGTCAGGAGCCTCGCCCCGTCATCACCACTCGCTGTGTCCACCACGCATCCCAGAGCAGTTTCCTAATCTGGGTTCCCTGATCACACATGGGTGGGATTCGGGGGATCCACGAACTTGTGAGGGGGGAAAAAATCGCATCCTTATTTTCACTAAGCGTTGACTGAAAATGACGCTTCTTTCTAAGTGAATGTAGCAATTTTAGCAGTGCCTGCGACTGCCCCACAGGATGAGCAGAGCTTTCCTACTCATGACAACTGTCACGCATCCTGGACGGTGCTTTGAAAAGCACGGTCTTTGTGGGACCCACCTCCAGATCTAGCATGTTAACAAAGATGCTCACACTGATCACCATACACCGAACATGCTTTGTTCACGGCCGTGGTCAGCGGAACAATGGCCACCCAAAGGCGACCACATCCTAATCCCATAAACCTGTGAGTGTTTCCTTACGGATCACGGATTGTCCGGATGGATCCTTGCAGGAGGGATGCAGGAGGGGTCAGAGAGAGGTGAGGAGGGGAGGACGGAAGGAGGGCCCTGAGCCGTGGGATGCAGACAGCCTCTAGACTGGAAAAGTTGTGTTCCCTAGAAGCTCCAGCAGGAACACAGCCTTGCCAGCCCATTTGGATTTCTGACCTTCAAAACTGTAAATTGATAGATCTGTGTCACTGTGAGCCACCAGATTGGTGGCCATTTATTAATGATATGAGGGAACATAGCATG
Organism: Nycticebus coucang; assembly: GCF_027406575.1. NCBI lineage: Eukaryota > Metazoa > Chordata > Mammalia > Primates > Lorisidae > Nycticebus > Nycticebus coucang. Next base: position 65,634,023 of record NC_069799.1, on the reverse strand, counting down.
CCCATGGACCAAACCCTTCCTTTCCCCGGTACCCTCAGAAAATGCAAATAAGTAGAGGTAAGGCTCAGCCTGTTAGCACATCCCCGGGCAGGTGAGAACTCTGAGACCATCTGATCTAAGGCTTCACCTCTGCTGGGAGGTTAATTTGCCAGAAGAGCAGCCATTGCCTTATTAGCCCTAAAACTGTGACCATCAGCAGTTAGAAAAGCAAACAGAGCCGGGAAAAGGCAAATATACCCCAGCCGATCACTAAGGTTTCAGGTGGAGGCTTACGGCCAGCCGATGGGTGGTAGCCGCCTGGGCAATAGGTTGTCACTAATCCCACCCACGGGAGCACAGTTGACTGTCCTCCTTGAAGAGGGACTCAGTGGAAGAAAGCCTGCAGACAAACCAACGGCAGCCACGGTGCCTGCAGCCCCTGTCTTGCCAAGGAGCGTGCAGTGACGTTGAGTCCAGGTGCTGGATTCAGGCCACATGACCACAGTACCTGGTCAGCAGCCCTGGGTGTGTGTGGCTGGGCGGGGAGGAGAAGGTCGGGATGGAAAGGTGCAGAGAAAGACAGACAGGACTGTTCCTAGCAGGACGTGGAAGTTGGCGAGCCGAGCTGACAGAGATGGGGGCACGAAGGAAGAGTAGAAATCGGGATTCCTCCAGTGCACTGGTTCTCAACCTTCCCAATGCCGAGACTCACAGGTTGAGAACCGCTGCTCCAGCCCTTCTTAGAGAAGCGTCTGGTCTCATCTGGAAAACAGAAACTAAAGCAGAGGGCTGACACCCCTGCCCCCAGTCACACAGCACAGATCTCAGGCCAAAACTCAGATTTACAGAGTCCCAGGACAGGTTTCTGTCCATTTCCCCAAAGAAAATGGAGGAAGGAGAGAAGGGGTGATGAGAGAGAAACTAGAAAAACTAAAGAGGTAAAGTGGAGAAAAGAGAAGAAGTGAAAGATTCAGGTGGGAAAGAGGTGGAAAGAAACAGAAAAAATCATCACAAAGACCACTTTGATTTGAAAATTCATGTGCCCAGAGGATCCAAGAAAATTTTGAGAAAGAACGAGATGTGGAGCCAGCCCTGTAGATTGCAAATATTCCACAGCTATTGTGATGCAAATAGCATGTTGTTAGAGAAGTAATCACAACCACGACAGTGGCACAGAACGTGTGGTCCAGAAACAGACCAAGGAGTCTACGTGGCAGGTGGCAGTTGGGACAGAGGGACCAGTTGGTAACTGTTATTAGCACTGTGGGCGGCACATATAATGGGGAAGTTAAGTTAAACCTCTACTTCACAGCATTCCCCAGAGAAACTGAAAGATGGATAACCTCAATAAAAATGGCCATCTTAAGCAGCATTTTGAAAATACTAAAAGAAAACACAGGGCACCTTGTCAAAGAGGACGGAAGGCCTCCAGAGCCACAGCACATGGAACAGAAGCCACAAGGGAAAAGATCGATGTATCTGACTATATTAGAATTTAAAACTTCTGCTTTATTAACATACTAGGGACCACGAATAAATAAAAGTCGGGGCATAGGCCAGGAGAAATATTACAAAGCTCTAGCAAAGGACTTACAGACATAAGAGATAAAGAACTCCCAGAATCAAAACAAAAAGCCAAAAGTTAGAAAAAAAGAAATGGGCAAAGAATACAAGAAAGCAAATCAAAGAAGAATAAAAATATGCAGTTAACGTACAAAGCTGTGCCGTTCACTGGTGGTCAGGGCAGCGGCCCTCAGCCGGGAGAGGGTGTTTGTGTTTGATGACGTGGTATCTGGACCTTGTGCGTTCTCACCCAACTGGTGACAGGGAAAATGGGTGCAATCCAGAGAAAATTAGGAAAATACCCTGAAGCTAAATTTCTGGATTTTCATCACTGGGCAACTGAGGGAATGACTTGTCACAGTTGAATAAATTGAGGACACACAATCACACTTGCGGGCCCTCAATTGACTCTCAGAGTGGACAGAATCACCTTGAATGTCGGCCTAGGTGCCTGGGCAGAGAAGGACACAGGGACCTCTTGGTCACCACCCCAGCAGGGGTCACAGACAGCACAGGAGCCGGGGTGGGGGGAAAAGCCAACCCACCTGCCACACCACATCCCTCCCTGGGGTGTTCGATGCCATGGACTCCTCTCCCTCCTGGACAGGAAGACAGTCCTGCTATCGGGTCAACTCATTCTCCAAACTTCAGGGGTGAAGCTTTGTCAGGTTGGCAAATGATGCAGTTAAATTCCTTAGTGGTGGGGTTGCTCCATGTTAAATGAACAATTTGACTCAGCTGGGCAAGAGAGAGCGTGCCATCAGTCACGGCACAGTCCCCGTGCCCTCTGCTCTGTTGACCTCCCTTCCTCAGGCTGATTCATTCTTCACCCCGTTTCTCTGGGCAGCATTGAAAGAAAGTCCCCCACCCCACCCCGTGGGGGCCCAGATGGGGAGGAAGGCCCCTCAGGTGTCGGTTACTCAGCACTTGGAAAAGCTGCTGTGAGAAGAGTCCCACACTGTCCTAAAGGAACTGGAGAAAGGCAGTGAGATTGGTGTCTGGATGCACAGAGGTGCCTAGCAGAGCAGCGGGGGAGGGAAGGAGCCATGGGCAGGGCCTTGCGTCCCAGGCCCCTCCTCACTGGCATCCTGGGACCACCTGTCTCTGCCCTTGTCTTTTTCCAGCCTTAAAACCTGCATCCCGCGGTCTCCCCATCATGCCTGACCCCGACCCTCCCTGTACCCTGACTCACTTTCCATTTGTGTTCTGGAACCACCCTCCCTGTCAATCAGTAGCAGTGATGACTGCCACTCTCTAAGTGTCAGGCACACAGCCACGCACCTCTCATGTAATAAACCCTGGGTCTCTGACTTCAGGAGTAAGCGACTACATCCCAAGCTCTGGCCCCTCTGGACAGCTATGGCTGGTGAACCACCTTGCCCAAGTAGCACGCCTCAGAGTCCCCAAATACACATGCCAGGACCCACCAAAACCCTCTGGGATTCAACCTTCCGGGGAAAAGGGTAGGGAAACCACAGATGGTCTGAACTAAAATAAAATCATAAGCCCCCCAGCTAACCAAATGGACTCCCCTCCTGGTCAAGAGGACCCCAGATGTACCCTGAAGCTGAGTTGCTGGCCGTGGGAATGGAGGTCAGACACACCTCACTGTGGCCCCTCTTTTTGGAGGAGACCTCTGTGACCCCTGAGCAGACTCATGGTCATGCAAGACAAACCTTGAACCACACTTGCAGGTCCTCAAGTCACTTCACAGACCGCTCGAGTCTGGGTGCATGTCTGGCCACTTGCCTCTGATTAACAGACTTCCTTATCTTAACTTAAAACCTTCAGCCCTCAGACAAAGATTCATTTCCTTAACCAATTACAAATAAAAGAATCTTTAAAGCCGCCTATGACCCGCAATTCCCTGCTTCCGGATGTCCCATGTTTTGGAATCGACACCTTCTGTGCACTGATGGATGACTTTGCACATAATTCCTGTCTCCCTGTAATATATAAAACCACACTGTGACCCAAACACGGTGGGTACACCTGCTCAAAGCTTCATGGGCCTGGCTCTCCAGGCTGTGCTCACACACAAATAAACCTCTTTAAATTATTTCACAGAGTTTGGGTTCCTGTCCACTGACAATGGTTGGGAGGATGACTTGCTAGAGAGCCGTCACTCTGGTCTCTGGCAGGCACCCTGGTTTTGGCCAATCTCACTGGACCAATCTCTCTGGTCACCCAACCCCCATCTGCACTGACCTCCATCTGGGTACCTGATGTGTGGGGCTTCTCCCTCCACCTTCTCCCACAGAGAGAGCCTATAACTCAGTCTGTGTTTTAAAGTTGAAAAACCTAGTGTCTGGGGGCGAAGCCTGGTCCAGGTATCCCCACCTCCCCTCTCCTTACACTGGGCCAGGAATCTCCTTTGGCGGAGACCCTCTGAGCCCTGAGGCCAGGCTTCCAGGGCACCACACCCAGCACTCAGAAGGCCTCCAGACAAACAATGCTAATGGCAGCCAGAAATAGGATGGTTCTGCCTCCGGATTTCATGGTAATGAGGAAGCAACCCATGAATCAGCCAACTGAAAGGGCAGGGCAGGACCCATCACCTGGGAGCAGCACCCAGCCCACCATCTCTTCAATGAAGCGTTAAATACGACAGCAATTAAAATAACAATAAGAGCTGCGTTGGTGGGCACAGGGGACGGGGAGGTGGCCCCCGACCTCAGACGATAAGCGAATATGAAGGGTTTTTCTAAATGTGGAAGCCGCTCACTGAGCAAGGTGTCAGGGGCAGCAGAGAGGGCGGCAGATGCCGGGACAGCAGAGCATCAAGGTCTCCAAAGACAGGCGGGTCCGAATTGCAAAGTCCCAATTCCTCCTCCCTCTGCGTGTGGGTCTCAGGTAAAGACACCGTTTCTTTATCTGTAAAGCGGAACGCTAGCTGTATCTACAGGGTGAATGTCACGCGTTAGTAACCAGACGACTTGGTTTCATCAGAAACCATAATTAAAATCACATGAGGAAACGTTTGCCCTAGTGCCCAGCTCTGGACAAGGGCTTGACAGATGGCTGATAATCACTGCTGTGACACAGACGTCCTCCTGTGCTTCCCAGGCCACGCAGGGACTTTCTCATATTCCACACAAACAAAACGGGAATAAATACCTCTGACCTCAGACCCCCTAAGTCTTCATTTTCTCAAAGAGTGAAGACATGGATCCAGTATCCAAGAAGAAAGAGACTCTCGGTCAAGTGTGAGAACTGCGTTTTCAGGATGCCACAGGTGTCACCACCCCCACCTTTGTGTATGTTCTGGCAACAAGTCGTGAACCCTGCTGAGCCAATAAAAAAATATGGCCCAGCACAGCTAGAGAGAGGAAGAAGTGGGGGAGCATTCAGAACACATGCCCCATAAAACACTTAACCGTGGGGAGAGATGTGTTGTCAGGCAGGGTCATCCCTGCTGTGCAGACCTCGCAGGATACACGGACACAGACCTCTCTGTGAAGCCTCCAGTGCACCCAGGCTGTGCGGCACAACCCGAGGCTCCTGGGCTGCACACAACACCACACCTTACTGCTCCAACACCTGTAACACAATGGCATTTGTGGGCCTTGCGTAGAAAAAGCACAGTTAAAGTATGGTGTCCTATGGGACCACTGTCATACGTGGCATGTGACCACATCACCCTGGAGAAGAAAGATGATGTCTGGAAGGGAAGGTGGCGAGAACATTCAAAGAGACCAAAGGAAAGCAAAGCCCCCTCCAGGGGTTTTCCCAAGACACGTCTCGAACTTTGGAGCCTACGTGGGAATTAAAGAAGAGGATGGTCATTCACTAGACCTGACTTACTGGCCCAGGAGACTGAGTGTAAGGAAGAAAGCGAAACTTAAGAAATGAAAGTTGGAAGGAAGAGAGAGGGCACTGAAAGGATGGCTCCTGGAGACCTAATAGTGCTGGGGAGAATTTCCAGAAGGAAAAGAAACAGATTGGCATAGAATAGGGACCACCCTTACCCACCTGCCTTAAGGAACTAAACACCGGAAGAAAAAAAAGAAACAGGAAACGTATTTCAGACATTGGTGACATCACAGGACGCCAGGTCCAGGTGAGAACAGCCCCACTAAGATTCTAGAAGACTGTTATTGTCTCCCCTTCTCAAACCTTGAGCGCTCGTCCTCTTAATGGGTGATATCCTGCGTGACCAAGCGGGAAGTACGCTTGGTCCCATACAAAGCACACCGGTGTTTCAGCCATTGCCCAAGCTGAAACCAGAGCCTTGGTCAGGGAGCATTATTTTACTTGAAAGAACAACTAGTAGGCAAACCATGGTCAGTGATTCAAATCTGGGTGAATACCAGCATTGTCTCATTTTAAGGATGACACTGTTCATTGCCAATGATACAATCTAAGCTTTCGAGAGAAAATTTAAGTTTTAGAAAACTTGTTTCAGCCAGTGTGGCCTTGCTCAAGAAGAAACAGACAACAAAGATAACCCTATATTTATCAATGAAACTGAGTTAGTAGTGAAAAATCTTCCGTGAAGAAAACTCCAGCCTCAGATGTCTTCACTAGTAAATTCCATCAAATATTTTACTTTTTAAATGATTCCCATTTTAAGAAGAAACAGTATCACTTACCCACAAACTCTTCCAGAAAGAAGAAATGGAGAGAACGCATCCCTATGGATTGTATGAGACCATCATTACTCTGACACCAGGGCCAGCCAGGAATATCACAAGAGGAAAAAGAAAACATAAAACAATATCCCTCATGAACATAGATACACAGCCCTCCACAAAGGATCAGCTAATCAAATCCAACAATAGGTAAAGAGGATAATACCTCATGCTCAAATGATGTTATGCCCCAGAATCAGATAGAGAAAAGACAAAAAGAAAATTTTAAATGCCATCAATTCTCATTCTTTTGGTATTTATGCTCGGTGAAGTTGCTATGCACACTGACTTAGGAAAGGCGGGGCCATTGCTTCTGGAGAAATACCCAGCATCCTGCAGGCCTCTGGTCCCAGCACTCCTCTTAGCCAACCAATACCTAAACTTGTCTTGTGTGAACTTCTGGGTAAAGGTCCCTTGCATAGATATATATTGCGGTACCGTGAACTCAGCAGCCCTGTAAGTCACTCCAACACGGAGCTTATCTAACACGCTGCCTCTTTTCTAGAAGGCATGTCATAGCCTTCTTGCACCCAGGAACACCACACAGCACTTGGGGGCCAAAAGCAAACTCACCAATAAGAAACAGAAAAATGCTGGAAATGTGGCGTGCAGTAGACCACAGGTAGGACAGGACGAGAGCGGATGGAGGAGGCAGAGTTGCCCGGCTCCACCACAGCTGGGGATGTACCTGCGGGCAACTCCCATCTTTGCATCTCTGCAGGTCTGTGAAAGGGGGGACGGTGTTGATTCTGGGGTTGCAAATAAATCATAGCCAGTAGGTAAATTCACAAAGACAGAAAAGCAAATAATAATATCACAAGAGGAAAAAGAAAATATAAACTAGAATAACAGAAGGAAAATATCCACAAGTTGAGAGATGTAAGGTTTGTGTCTCCATTAACTCTTTGGCCATGGATGTCCATTTGCTCCCACACCATCTGATGAATGGACTCTTCTCTCTGGGGTCACCTTTGCTCTTTGGTGACTAAATTTGTGTGAGCCTCTCTCTGGCCTCTTGTCCATCCCACTGATCTGCCTCTCCGTCTGTTCTTTCAGCAATATCACTCTATTTTGACCCATGAAAGAAACGATTGATGAGTTGGATTTTATTAAAATTTAAAACTTCTACTTGCAAGAGACACTGTCAAGAGAAGGAAAAGACCAGCCACAGACTAGGAGAAAATGTTTGCAAAAGACACACACGGTGAAGGATTGCTGTCCGAAATGAACGGAACTCTTAAAACTTGACTACAACCAGCTACTCAGGAGGCTGAGGCAAGACAATTGGCTAAGCCCAAGAGCTGGAGGTTGCTGTGAGCTGTGGACACTACCGCACTCTATGGAGGGCGACAAAGTGAGACTCTGTCTCTAAAAAAAAACTTAACTATAAGAAAATGAACGACCCAATTAAAAAGTGGGCAAAAGATCTGAACAGATGCCTCACTGAAAAGAATATACAGGTGACAAATAAGCTATAAAAAGATGCTTGACATCGTACACAATTAGGAAACTGGAAAACAAAATAACAGTAAGACACCAGCAGGTGCCCGTAAGAATGGTGAGAAGCCCAAACACTGAGAATCCCGAATGCCGGTGAGGGTGTGGGGCGGCGGGAGCTCTCGCTCACTCACTGCTGGTGGGAAGGCTTTACAATGGTGCAGCCACCACGGAAGGCAGTTTGGCAGGTTCTTTAAAAAACCAAGCAGACTCACACAGTTCAGCAGTTACGCTTCTTGGTATTTAACCAAATGAATAGAAAACTTACATCTACACAAAAAATCTGCATGTTTATAGCAACTTTATTGATCATTATGAAAACTTGGAAGAACCAAGATGTCCTTCAATGGGCGAGTGGACAGGCAAGGGGACATTGCCCAGCACTGGAGGACAGGCGCTGTCAAGCCACAGACAAGTATGAGGAGATCTTACATACACGTCACTAAGGGGCAATGCCGATCAGCGAGGGCCATGTGCTGTATGATGCCAGGTCTCTGATGTCCTGGGGAAGGGACAGCGAAGATAGAAAAGGATCAGCGGTTGAGGAAGGGAAAGGACTAGAAGGTGGAGCACAGGGTTTTCAGGGCAGCGAAACACTTCTGTGTGATACTGGGGTGGCGGACTCGTGTCATCCCACCTTTGGCCAAACCCATAGAAGGCACAACTACAACAGTGAGCCCTGATGTGAGCCGTGGTCTCGGAGTGGTAACAACATGTCCTTGCAGGTTCCTCTCCAAACAAACGCACCCTCTGGTCCTGGGTGTTGATGGGGAAGCAGAGGAGCGTGAGGACGCTTTGTGGGGGTTGACGGGGGAGCAGGGCGAGCATGAGGACGCTCTGTTCTCCTTTCTCTCAATTTTGCTGGGAACCTAAAATTGCTCTAAAAAGTAAAATCTATTCTTTAAGGAAAGTTCCCAGGAGGGAAAATTGTGATTTTTCTAAAAATTCCTAATTGTAGCCAATTCCAGAAATCCAACCAAGTGAAATGAAAGATGAGATAAAATAACTGGGAACCTGACACCTCTTCACTGATTTTTTTTGCAGTTTTTGGACGGGGCTGGGTTTGCACCCACCATCTCCAGTATATGGGGCCGGCACCCTACTCCTTTGAGCCACAGGCACCACCCTCTTCATTGATGTTGATTTGCAGTTTTACTCTAAACAAAAGACCACTGGCCATATTTTTTTAACAAGCGGTAACTGCCTTTCCAATCACTTGTGAAGTCAGATGACTTTCCTGAGCAGAGATGAAGCATTAAAGCAAAATGGGAGCAGCATTTCCCACCAGAGATGAACGTGGCTCTAAAATGAAAGAAGAGGGGGATGTAACTCAGCACCCCCAGGCACCCACCGCTGCTTGTGAACTGGGTGTTCACAGCAGGGCTCTGGAGCTGTGGTTTCCCCATTCACTGGGCCCTGGAATCTGATACCCTCTGAGCCGCCACGTGGGAGGCGTGAAGGGGGGGCCTTCCTCCCGTAAACGAAGCCCCGGCCTGTGTACATGTTACATATTAAAGCTCCAAGGAAAAGTGTATTTGGTAAAATAGCTCCCCTGCTTTAAAAATAAAAGTGAGGATGGCAGATGCCAAAAACCCTATTCCTTTGACCTTGGAATACTGATTCTTTCCTATGACCAAACCAAGGGAAGTGTAACTTTACACAGAGGGTTGTCAGCCGGGGAACTTGTTTTCCCCAGAGGCGTGTAGATCGGAAAACACAACAGTTCACACGTGTTGCCTACGAAATTACAGAGTGTCTCCCTACTCCAGAGATACAGTGCTGAGGAGGACACAGTCCCTACTGTGAGCAGCATACGTCTTGAAATAGACTTGAAAGCAAATGATGAAAAAAGAGGTCCTTGGTTAGCTAAGAAAAGATTTCACTTCCAAGTGTTAGCATGTGAACCTCCGTAGACCAGAGGCTCTGGAAGATGAGCTAACTTTTCTTATTCCCCAAAACACCGACTTTAAAAAATCCTAACTCCGGCAGTGTTTGGGTTGGAGCCCTCCCTGGACAAGACAGGGAGGCCCACCTGGTGAGTCCTGGGCAGCTTGTAGCCCCTCGTCCCCCATCCTCCTTCCTCGTCCAAATGTCATTTGTGCCATTACCTCCTGGCACGACTGTCCAAGGCCCTCTGCCTGTGACAGTTGGAGGAATTCCTTCTTCCCTGCCATTTGGATTTGTATCAGGCTTTCCTGAAGGTGGAGAGCCTCTCGCCTCAAAACAGAAGCCCCCAGGCTTGTGACTGCAGCCACTGGGACAGCCCAGGGGACGGATGGCTCCCAGGGAAGCTCCCATCATCCGGGCACGGTGTTCTGAAGCCCCCTGTGCTGAGCGCTCAGAACCCAGGGACAAGCACTCCCAGAGCCGGGCCTGCCCATGGAGTGGGGAGGGGCAGCAGTCCCAGCCCCCTGCTCACCCTCCTCGCAAGGCCACACTCACTGAACCCTTCTTTCCCCAACGGAAAGTGATGGACGCTGTCAGCAAAGCCCAGGACGTAAATGAGTTTCTCTGTTCCTCAGTGATCAGATTTGACTCTGATTTGATTTCAGATGCAGAGAACACACATCCATCACCATGCTGGGCTTAATAGAATTGAAGTCCTTGTCTCCTGTCCACATTTTGACAGCACAGGGGGTGGGCAGAGAAACCAGGAAGGCAGCCCCCCTCCAGAGCAGAGTGCAGAACCAATGTCAGGAGCCTGCGCTCACAACCGCAGCCCTAGGGGAGCTTGGACCTTCCTCCCGGAGATATCATGAGGCTGGAGGCACCTGTTTTGGGGACCAGGCCTCTCACAGCCACCACCTGCCATTTCTCCTCCACTCTGCTCGCGCCTGGTCCTTGTGGCCTTGACTCCTATAAAGAAGAGCAATCACATCTGACGACCATCTCACTCCCTGCCGAAGGTCACCAAGCATTCAGTGCGTCTCAGAAGTGGGCCCCACACTCCTGATGGAGACAGAGGCTACGGGACACACACAGCCCAGCCTCTCCCCCAGCGTGGCTTAAAATCTGGTTGAGGAGAATAAAACTAGCTCTCCAGAAATTTTTAGAGCACAATGAAGTGATGGTTTGCGTGATAAGGGCTAGATTGGCAATGGAAGTCTGGGGCGAGTGAGCCCTGTGTGCTGGAACCAGTAGAAAGCTGTTCTCAGAGCACAGACTTGGAGGGGGGCAGGGCGGGGCCTTGGGGTGGGCACAGCAAGGTCAAAGGCACAGAAGCAAGAATGAATTTCAGGACATTGAACGCCAGGAGCTGGAATTGATGGGGCGCAACATGGCACCCCATGGAAAAATGAACGAAATGGCCGAAAGGAAAAATATGGGGGGGGGGAATCCAGCTTCAATAGGAGCACCTTGGGAAGACCCCTATTCTGTCTGTTTTGTGCCATTTGTCCCCCCTGCTGGTCCTATTGACAGACAAGAGCACAGTTCAGTCCTACGAGCAGCTGAAATGAGGGTGCTAAGGCTGATCCGAGGGCAAATGGTGAAAGTTTCCCTGAAATGTCCCTCATCTGTTAAACACACACACCAGGCTCCTGGCCCTCACCCAGGGTGGCCTGCACAACATCTTCTCTATACAGAAGATGGTCTGTAGCAGACCATCTGGTCTCAGCAGTTCACGTGTTCAGTCTCGGCCAATGACGTGGTGAAGACTTACTGTGCCTGCACCTGCCCTGGGGCTTGGCTATGGGGCTGTCACTGCAGTCTGCTGCCCTCAGGGCCCTGAGAGTCTCCCCAGGGACAGGCAGAGAGATGAGTCCACTCGTCACTCCACCCTGTGACCCCAGCTTTTTGTTTGACACATAACTGTACATATTTAGGATACAATGTGACGTTTTGATGCACGGATACAATGTGTAATGGTCAAATTACAGTGATTAACGTATCTAGCACTTTAAACATTCATCATTTCTTCCTGGTGAAAACAGTCAACGCCATCTCTTCTAGCTATAATATTTTGAAATACTCTGTATTATTGCTAGCTACAGTCACCAGACTGTTCCCTCTGTCACTCTGTACCCATTCACCGGCCTCCCCTCCTCCCCACGCCTGAGTTCCCCCTCCAGTCTACTTGCTACTCCAATGAGACCACGTGTTTAGATTCCACACAGGAGAGCTGGTGCAATATCTGTCTTTCTGTGTCTGGCTTATTTTACTTAACGTAATGCCCTCCGGACTTGTCCACATTGCCACCCAAAACGGGACTCCTTCTTGTTTTGGCTGAACAGCATCCCCCTGTGGGTATCCTCACCACCGTCCATCTGTGCATTGGGGACGGACATTATGTTGGTTCCATATCTCAGCTGTGGTGGCTCCTGTGCCTCCGCCTCAGCTTCAGAAGTTCCGCCTTTCAAGGTTTCCAAAGGTACCAACCAGTCTACAGAGAAAAACGACCCTGCGGGTGAAACAGCAGGTGCTACTGTTCATGAAGTGGTACGGCCTATGACGTGGCTTCTCCTAATTATGCATCTTACACAACTCGGAGTCTGACCCACAGGCAAGTTCTTTGAGCACCACCTGTACTGGTACCTGCGTCAGATCTCAAGACCGCAGTGACCGTCGAGGACAGCACGGTTGCCTCTGAGCACTGCAAGCTGCGCTGTCCCCGCAAACCCGTGGAGTTATGTAAAGAGCCAAGCAAGGGAGACGATGGTTCAGGGGAAACTTAGAGCTTCACAAATGGGAAGCTCTCCCTCTCTCTCTCACCTGTGATTCCTGATCATTTCTATTAGAAAAAGTACAAAGCCCAAGATCATAGAAGGTATTGGGAGCTACCGTGAGAATCTTCTTCAGCCTGGAGCAGGATTCCAGGATACACGGTCCCACTCGAGTAACAAATGTTACTTTGTTTCTTTTCCCCAAATCTGGCAAATTTATTAGATTCTTGATGAGATAACTCTCTAACATCCTCCCTCTGCTCACACTTCCCTGGCTTTCCTGTGACCTTTTTTTCACTGATTTTATTGAAACCCATTAAGCCTTTATTACCTCTGATTGCCCACATTTGCCAATTGTGCTGTGGCATTTATCACACTCTTGTTAGGCTGGACAAGGACTTCCAGCATTAGTTTAAGCCTCACAGACTAATTATCTTTAATTAGAATCAGACCAGCTCTGACAGGCCTGGCTAAAAAGTGAGTTTGCCATGGAGTCTGCAGCAAAAAGAATTAGTTGGCATTTAGCAAAGTTAAAACGTATTGAGAAGGAATTCATTTCTCCAGCAAGGTTTGGGAGTCCAGGGCCCTGGGCCAGAAGTGTCTTCCTGTGGAAGGGGTGGAGGTGGTGGGAAGTCTCTTTGTTTCAGGAAAGAGACTCACCTTAGAAGTCAGAAGATCTGTGTTCTTACCAGCTGTATGAACTTGGCCAAACTACTCCCATCCCCCTATTAACTTTGGACTCCAATTACAACTTCAGTAAAGTAAGGATCATAAAATCTTGCTTGCTTCCAAGACGGAAGTTTGGTCCGGACAGATGCTCCCCCAGGTGCCCCTCCACTGACAGGTGCGGACAGATGCTCCCCCAGGTGTCCCACCACTGACAGATGCGGACGGATGCTCCCCCAGGTGCCCCTCCACTGACAGGTGCGGACAGATGCTCCCCCAGGTGCCCCACCACTGACAGGTGCGGATGGATGTCCCCCAGGTGCCCCACCACTGACAGGTGCGGACAGATGCTCCCCCAGGTGCCCCACCACTGACAGGTGCGGACAGATGCTCCCCCAGGTGTCCCACCACTGACAGGGGTGGACGGATGCTCCCCCAGGTGTCCCACCACTGACAGGGGTGGACGGATGCTCCCCCAGGTGCCCCACCACTGACAGGTGCGGACAGATGCTCCCCCAGGTGCCCCAACACTGACAGGTGCGGAAGGATGCTCCCCCAGGTGCCCCACCACTGACAGGTGCGGACGGATGCTCCCCCAGGTGTCCCACCTGACAGGTGCGGACAGATGCTCCCCCAGGTGCCCCACCACTGACAGGTGTGGACGGATGCTCCCCCAGGTGCCCCACCACTGACAGGTGCGGACAGATGCTCCCCCAGGTGCCCCACCACTGACAGGTGCGGACGGATGCTCCCCCAGGTGCCCCACCACTGACAGGTGCGGACAGATGCTCCTCCAGGTGCCCCAACACTGACAGGTGCGGACGGATGCTCCCCCAGGTGCCCCACCACTGACAGGTGCGGACGGATGCTCCCCCAGGTGCCCCACCACTGACAGGTGTGGACGGATGCTCCCCCAGGTGCCCCACCACTGACAGGTGTGGACAGATGCTCCCCCAGGTGTCCCACCACTGACAGGTGTGGACGGATGCTCCCCCAGGTGTCCCACCTCTGACAGGTGCGGATGGATGCTCCCCCAGGTGCCCCACCACTGACAGGTGCGGACGGATGCTCCCCCAGGTGCCCCACCACTGACAGGTGCGGACGGATGCTCCCCCAGGTGCCCCACCACTGACAGGTGCGAACGGATGCTCCCCCAGGTGCCCCACCACTGACAGGTGCGGACGGATGCTCCCCCAGGTGCCCCACCACTGACAGGTGTGGACTGATGCTCCCCCAGGTGCCCCACCACTGACAGGGGTGGATGGATGCTCCCCCAGGTGCCCCACCACTGACAGGTGCGGACGGATGCTCCCCCAGGTGCCCCAACACTGACAGGTGCGGACGGATGCTCCCCCAGGTGCCCCACCACTGACAAGTGTGGACGGATGCTCCCCCAGGTGTCCCACCACTGACAGGTGCGGACAGATGCTCCCCCAGGTGCCCCACCACTGACAGGTGTGAACGGATGCTCCCCCAGGTGTCCCTCCACTGACAGGTGCGGACGGATGCTCCCCCAGGTGCCCCTCCACTAACAGGTGCCAGCTATGTAGACGGTCCCTGGTGCTGCTCTAATGCTCTGCTCACCTCCCCCCTCAGCTTCATACCATGAACAACTAAAGCTCCCTCTACACAAACATGGTTTCTGCAAAACTCCTCCAGTTTTGAAAGAGAAATACATGGCCTCTGTGCTAAATGCCAGACTCAGAAACCACTCAGGATTGAACAGAAAAGCAGTGGGTAGGAGAGGCTCGAGGTGACAGAAAAGGGATGATGGCTCCATCGTGCAGGATGCGTCTCCTCCGTAAGGCACCTCTCACGTGGGTTCCTGTCACCATCAGCAGAGTTGATGTGCCCTTTGAGTGTCCATTCATTCTCACCTAATGAGCATCAGTCGAGGGCTTCCACCTGCTGGGATAGAGGCCGTGGTTACCGCGGGCACAGTCCCTGCCCTCAGGAAACTCACGAGTTAGCAGAAGGGTCAGCAGACAAAGGGATAAAGAGAGTAAGGTGGGAAAAGAGTGGTCACTGCTGTCCCTGCAGGGTGATGTGGGGACCAGGAGAGGAGCGGGATCCCGCAGGGAGCTTCTGGGGCCTTCACTTTCCGGCACGCCCAGAAGGACCAAGGGGAGGGTGACGTGTACCCCACAGAGTCCAGACCCCCTACCGTGGGGCGTCTCCTCACTGGCCTCACCCACTGGACTGCGACCTCCTTGATGGCAAGAATCGTCCTGCTCATCTTCCCAGTCTCTGCACTTCACACGCTTCCCGGCATGCGGCGCCCTTGACCACAGGCCGGTGGGGGGATGAGTGAGTCAGGAACAGCGAGCAAAGCTGCTCTTGTGAAAAACCTGTTATCCAAGTAAGGGGATGGGGATGGGAGGGTGGCTGTGTGTGCATTGCAGGTGTGGTGGGTGCTGTGGTGTGGGTATGTGTTAAGAGTGTCTGTGCGGGGCTGTAGGGTGTGATGTGTGTGTTGTATGCGGTGTGTGTGGGTGGGTAGGTGTCTCGGCTGTCCGTATGGGGTGCGGGGTGTGGTCCGGGTGTGCTGTGCGGTGTTGTGTGTGTGACATGTTCTTCCCTAGATGCTGGCTTTGCTCACACCCAAGGCCACTTCTGAACAGCGGCCTCTGCATCGCAGCCCTCGGACTGGGCCAAGGACGCCCAGGTTCTTCCTGGCTCTCTCTCTAGCCCACCCTGGCTTTAGAGAGTGACCCTCTATTTCTCCTGCCTGAGCTTCAGTGCTCCTGACAGAACTGCTCACCATGGAACTGAAGATGAGGGTGAGTGCAGATAAAACAGGTGGGTTTGGGGCAGAGCTGGGGACTTGGGGGTGGTGCCCCGAAAGACCAGCAGGTAATTATTATTCAGCTCACTGGTGTGATTTCCCTTTCCTGGGTTATGTCAGGAGCCCTGGGCAGAGCATTCTTATAAAAGCATCTGGAAACACTTAAGAAGGAACTAGAAGTTCTAGGTCAATTCCCAGGTAGAAAGGACTCAGCCTACCTGAGGCTACATAAGTTTACTTTCCAGGCTGGGAAGACCTAACAGCAATGGGAGTCTTTTTTTTTTTATTATTGTTAAATCATAGTTGTGTACATTAGTGAGATCAAGGGGTACAATGTGCTGGTTTCAGATACAATCTGAAATATTCTTATCAAACTGTTCAACGTAGCCTTTGTGGCATTTTCTTAGTTATTGCACGTAGACATTTGTAGTCTTACCTACCCGCAAAGTCTGTGCAATTGACTGAGATAGCGCTGTGAACAGTTATTGGACATTTTACAGCTGCCGTGGGGAGTCCACCAAGGAGTCAGCGCTATTGAGGATGTGCAGAATGATTTAAGGTCAGCCCTAAGAAAGATGAGTCAAAAGACAAAGGCTCCCTCAACATTCTATTTGGGGATTTTTCTTCCCAGCCTCCACCGTGCATCATTCTCATTCCGGAAGCCAGGGCCTTTCTGACACTCCCTGTTTCCTTCCACGGAAAGCAACTTTGTCAACCCATTCCAGATAACTTGCAAATGGGTGATAAAACTCAGAGAAATGTTTCCTCCTGGGTACTCCGGAGCAATGTGGTACGCATGCGAGGAAGCCATTGGGATAAGAGGTCACTTCTCTTGCCTTCAAATCCCATCAACTTTCAGTTCTGTTGATGATGAATTTTGCACAACCCCCTTCTACGTCATCAGTAAACGTCCTTTCTGCGTAAGGGGACAAAGGATCCTGCCCCCTTCCTTCCTTCCAGTGTGTATCTTGTCCTCATTTCTGGCCAGGCAACCCCCCAGCTGGGCACATGGTCCAGCTTCTCTCTCTCCACCACTCCTGTAGCTGGTTTACCCCCGACTCCTCGCACCTGCATCAGGCCCACCGGGCTGGGAGCCACCAGTGCCCATTCTTCTCCCTCAGCAGTAGCCTCTTAGCCTATCCCTGTCACCTCCTCTTCACCACCCCCTTTCATGGTTCTAGAAAGTCCATGATCACAAGGGCTAAGCCCAGGGATAATAACTCATGCTTCCTTCACTGGTGGATGCTTGCTCCTAGGAGTCTGCCATCCACACACCCACAGATAGCTGCCCCTTGCTCCCCACCTACGGGCGTGTGCTCCTGCATCCCAGTTCATCCTCAGAGGACAGCCCCAGAGCTGGTAAGACCAGGAAGAGGTGGGCATGCAGTCATTTGGGGCCCAATTCCAAGGTCTGTGCACCCCACAGAGTCCAGACGGGCACTGACCCCCTGCCGTGGGGCGTCTCCTCGCTGGCCTCGCCCACCAGACCGCGACCTCCTTGATGGCAAGAATCGTCCTGCTCATCTTCCCGATCTCTGCACTTCACACACAGAATGGGGGTGAAGACTCAGGCCCTCATGACCTCAGATTTGATAAATTCTTAGGCCTGACAGCAAAATCATAAGAAATAAAACAACAAATAAATTCTACTTTATCAAAATGTAAAGCTTTTGTGCTTTAGGGAGCATGATGAAGACAGTGAAAGGACAGCCTATGGGGTGAGAGGAAATGTTTTCAAACCACGTCTCTGATACAGGACTTGTATCTAGAATACATAAAGAACCTTTACAATTCAATGATAAAAGGACAAATAGCCTAATTTATAAAAATGGGCAAAAAGTCTGAATAGATGTGTCCCTAAGGGAGAGACACGAATGGCCGAGAAGCACATGTAAAGATGCTCAGCATCATCAGACGGCAGGGAATTCTCAATCCCAACCACAGCAAGATGCCACATCACCCCCCAGGTCACCTCTTATCACAAGGTCAGAGCCTGATCCCATCAGATGGCAGGGAATTCTCTTTAATCTCCCCCCTAGGGATTTTTTGTGATGGCAGTGAATTCTCAATCACAACCACAGCGAGATCCGAGACACCCCCTGAGATGCCTCTTATCACATGATCAGAGCCCCATCCCATCAGATGGCAGGGAATTCTCAATCCCAACCACAGCGAGATCCAAGTCACCCCCTGAGATGCCTCTTATCACTTATGCTAAGTGACAGACATCAGTCACAATGTCACATATCATGTGATTCCATTTATATGAAATATCTGGACCAAGCCAACCATAGAAACAGGAACCAGAGTGGAAGCTGGCAAGGGCTGGGGGGGTCACAGGGAGTAGGGAGTGACTGTTTAATGGGAATGGAGTCTGTGGGGGGACAATGAAATGTTTTAGAACTAGATTGAGTTGACAGCAGCATAACTTCTGAATGGTACACGAGAGCTCAGGGATTCTATGGCTCCATTGTAGGAAATGCCCAGAACAGAATAAGAGACGGGAAGTCTGTCCGTGGTTGCTTAGGGATAGGGCTGAGATGGAGCGTGGTGATGACTAAGTGTACACATTTTTTTGAGAAATGTCTTGGGAATGTTGAGTTTGACCTGCTTCTAGAACACCCGAGTGAGGTGCCTGGTCAGCAGTTCAACGTGCAGGCCACATTGGCGGCTGGAGGGCCCTAGACAGGAGAACCGGCTGGGCTGCAAAGACAGAAGGTGGGGGTTAGCCCACTCGCGGAATCCTCCCAGGAAGAGCCCACGTGGCAAGGCAAGTTGGGCGGAGAGTAAACGAATTCTGTGAAGAAGTTAGAGAAAGGGCTACCCAGGAAACTGGAGAGCCACAGAATCACTGTGTCACAGAGGCGACAAGCGGCCGAGAGACTAAGTAAGGAACGATGTGGAGAAGGCTTACTGGAGACAGTCACTCCATTCTCTTTACCTTTGAAATGGGTAATAATGTGGGCCCTGTGGGGAATGCGGAGGAGTGAGGTGATGAATGAAACGCCCCCAACCCAATGGCCCAGAGTCCCAAGTCAGTCAGTCACCCACAGGCTGCAGTCTGAGCCCTCTGCTTCTAGCCCTGCATTTCCCTAAACCACGCCACTGTCCTGCAGACCTTCTGCCTGCGCGACAGCAGCTGGGCAAAGAACTATTCATTTGGCAACAATTATTAAATCCCAATTACTTCCCCTGCACGGCAACATGGAGACCAACAAGATGCGGGTCCTTCATTGCTGGACATGGCGGCACGCAGGGGACAGCTCCCGGAACGTGGGGGTGCAGCGAGCTCAGGACTCCCAGAACATAGGGGTGCAGCGAGCTCAGGACTCCCTGAACGTGGGGGTGCAGCGAGCTCAGGGGTCCCGGAACGTGGGGGTGTAGCGAGCTCAGGGCACCCTGAACGTGGGGGTGCAGTGAGCTCAGGGCACACTTCATTAGGTTTTCCCAGTGAAGAGGTGAAGGGCAAACACAGAGGTAAGATGTGATCCAGGTAAGGGATTGGGGACTTGGTACCAGCGCCTTTAGTGGGGGGTTTGGGCACAGATCTTAGGGACTTTGGTGCAGCGGTTTTCAACACTGGATACACACGACAATCACCCGGGTAGCTTTTAAGAGACCCCAATACCTGAGGGCATACCCTAGGCCCCTTAGTGAGATTCTGAGCTGGCAGCCTCCAGGCAGTAATAGTCTTTAAGCCTCCCCAGGTGATGATTTCAATGGGCTGCCAAGATTGAAAAGTAGTGAGTGGTTTTCCAAGTGTGGTCCTGGGACCAGAGGAACTACAGTGTTAGACCCACCCGGGAACTTAGAAAGGCTAGTTTTCCAGCCCCACCCCAGACTTACTAAATGCAAATTCTCTGCCACTAGCCCCAACAATCCAGGGTTTAATGCTCCTTTTGCACAGATTTCCAGGTGGAAGGGACAGAACCCCCAGTGGCCTTGGAACAGGGCGCTATCCCGGGAGCAGTGCAGCCCCTCTGTGAATCACATAACCTGGGGCCCGGCGTTGTGGATAAGGCCAGCAATGAGCAATGCTCAGGAATGACCGGTTACCACGTGTGCCCATCCTGAGGCCTGGGACTATCTGGGGAGGAGGCCTATGAAATCCCAATGGGGCGTTTAGCCAGGGAGAATTTTGTATTAATGTTAACTGAAATCCATTTAAACGCCTGAGAACTTTGATTACAATGACATGAATTGCAACAACCTCGGAGGTTCCTTGTGTTCTGAGTCTAAGGATAACACTTGCCGTGCTGGCCCTCACGTGAAGATTCTGTGCCAGCCGTGACAGCCGCATGAAGCTGGTGCAGGGGCACAGCTCGGGCTCCACCACGGGGGGCTTTGTCCCCTCCCTTGTGTCACACTTACTGGAGGGCTGAGCGGTCGCTGCTGTGGTATAATTATTTCCTCCAGTTTCTATCCCCCAAATCCATGGGGTTGCATCCACGTACCTTCCTGCTGAGAGCACAAATTGGCATGCACTAGGCAGGGAGATGTATTTCTCAGTATCATGGCAGTACAGACACCACCGACCCTGCCAGTCCTCTTTAGGAACTTACCCTCCAGATACTCACGCACAGAAGGAGGGTCTGTGACAGCAAAGGATTAAAAACAGTGCAAATGGCCACGGTTAGGGGACGACTAACGGATGACAGTGCCTCTTACACAGGGCAGAGAGGATGAGAAAGTGCTATTTTTTAATCATTGGTGGGAAAAGGGGGGGGGAGAATATCCGTGTGCACACAAAGACATACACAACACAGGGGGTCCCACAGGCCACCCAGAAAGTCGCCACACATAGAGAAAATGGGGACCTGTAGCCAACTGTCCCTTTGTTTACAAAATACTCATACAAAATTTTGCTAAGAGGTGGCCAACATGTAAAGATTATTTTGTAAATATGTTGTAAAATTTTATAATGAATATTTTGTAAATATTTTATACAATTGTGATGAATACTTCATAAATAAAAGTACACTCAGCTGTGGTTTCCCATTTTCCCTGTGTATGGCGACTTTCTGGTCAACCTCTGGGACAGCCTGTACACATATGTACAGCAGACACACACACGGATTCCTGGTGTACACTTGTACACTATATATCGTTGCTTGTGTTAGGTGTGAATTGTCTCCAGAAGGAAGCACAGAAACATGTGTTTGGTTTCCTCCAGAGAGAGTCAAGGAGCTCAGGTGGAAGGGAGACTTTCACCATGGACCCTTGTGCACCTCTCGTGTTTTTGAATCATATGCATGAGTTATTTGTTCAAGTAAATAATTTTAAAGTGCATATTGCCTTTGTTGATGATACTAACAACAAGTAACACATCTTAAGTTTACCAGATTCTCACAGAACTTTTCCCTGCCCTCTCTGCTGGTGGGAATAATCGAACACGGAAACCCTCATATAGACAGGAGCAGTAGACGGTGGTTCTCAGAGGCTGAGAAGTGGGGCAGGGCCAGGAAGAGAGGCTGGTTGATGGGTCCAAACATATGGTCAGAAGAAAAATTTCTAGTGTTTGATGGCACTTGTATATTTCCAAATAGGAGAGAAGAATTGAAATGTTCCCAACGCAGACTGGAGAAAACGTTCGAGATAGGGGATGCCTGTATCAAAATGTCACATGTACCCCACAAATGGGTATAATATGTCTCAATAAAAATACAAAAATAACTGAAAAACAAAAAGGAAAGAATGTATAAGACAGGACAGGACAGCAGTTCCCTCAGAGTAAATGGCGTCCTGTTGGAAATAGAATCTTCCTAGTCTGCCTTCACTGCTCGGAGTAAACGTCAAGGTACACGTCTCAGAATCTTTCCCAGGGCTCCGGACTGGATGGGGACCCCTCCCAGGCATCTCCCAGCACCTGGGCCCCCCCACAGTGGCGGCCAGTCCCCTCGCTGCCAATTCTGCCTGTTTGGTGTCCCTGGCCAGCAGCTGTCCCCCAGCAACTGTGCTCCGAGGGCTTCATTCCCACTCTTACTGTCCAAATCACACAACCACTAAGAAGGGAAAAATCAGCAATATGTTAAAATAGCTCATTTTTCAAAAGTGTAAGAGCATAGATGCCTCAATCCAACTTTAAATCTAATATTTAATGTAAGGATTACAGAATAAATAGAAACTAGCCATTTTCAACAAGAAATAAGTTTCTGGACTTCTCTGGGTGGCTGTTCTGACAGCTAGAATCCTGACGGTGACACCAGCAGTCAGGGCTGCCTGTCACACCTATAGGCATTAAATAAACGAAATCTGAGGGAACAAATGGGCTTCCCCCAAATTCAAATTTCCTTTGTAATACAAAATGCACTTTCTACAAAAAACCATCACATGCTTCCTCTTCCAAATAGGACCATCGACCAGGCCTGTAATTTTGAAACAGCGAATGGCAACACTGGGAGCCTCTGAGCCACTTCCGCTGTTGAAAGCTGCAATGTTATTTCTTACTGACATTTAAGTTCTTCTCCCACAGACTCCCCTCTTGCAAATATTTCTGAAAGAAATCCATTTCAGAGACTGCTTTATCCTCTCTGCATCCGCTTCTCCCCCGCTGCGCGCAGTGGAGAAGCACTAGGAAAGGTCGGAAAGGTTGGGCACCCTGAAAAGGGGGGCTGGCAAGGAAGAGCCGGGTGACCCCAGAGCTCCACTCAGCACAAGGAGAGGCGAGGGGACCGCCTGCCTTCTTTAGCAGCACAGAACGATCCCCTGTGGCTGACAGCTACGAAGAACACAAAGAAGAAAGGAGTTTTCGCGTGTGTCTGGGACTCCAGATCCCTGGACACAAACCAAGCCCAAAGCAGTTGTCAGGACCACACCCATCAAATGGCCAGAGGCCAGAGCATTTGGGGCACTCCCGACTCACGTGGGAAGGTGCCTCTTCCTCCCACTTTGCACTGCCCTAGAATAAAACGCGTTGCTGGGATGCGTGGGGTGCCTGTGAGTCCGGCGACTAACAATACTCTGTAGTGAGATGTTATCATTAGGACACATTCGAGAGCTGGACCCAACCCAAATATTTAATGAAAACCAAACTGACCTTAAAACATTTCCTTAATTTGTGCCAGGATCTTTCCCCACAGAGCACTTGGTTGATATGAGTACAGAGAGTCCTGGTGCTCACCTCCCGAAATAGCTGCTGTTGGGAACAGCAACCCGCAGACTTCTACCCTCAAAATCCCTTTATGCTCTTAAAGGACCCCAAGAGCTTTTGTTTATGTGGGTGATCTCCATCAATATTTATTGGAATCAGCATTAAGACTGGGGAATTTAAAAATACATATATTATTTTTGTGATTAATCATAAAATTATTGGTAATATTATATTAATCGTTAATATGTGCGATTGACATTATTAGTATATTAATGAGTTTGTACACTGATGCATTTTTAAATAATAATGGTAATTCATTATCTAATAATATGAATACCATTTTTATAAAAAATAATTATAGCCTCAAAAACGAAAACTAAATTTAGTGAAAAGAGTAGCATTTTCTTGCAGTGTTGCAAATCTTTTCCATGTTTAAAAGGATTCCTTTTATAAAGATTGGATTCAGCTCCTTTATTACTTACATGATTTATAAGTCTATTCTCCTAGTCCTTCTTGTCTTCCTATTTTTTTTATTAGTGAACTTTGAAAAACAAAAGATTTCAATTTTAGTAAAGTCCACATTATTGATTTTTTAATGGATCATGCATTTAGTATTATATTTTAGAAATTTTTGTCCAACCCAAAGCCATAAAGAATTTTGTCCCATGTTTTCTTCCAGAAGCTATAGCTTGATGTTTTCCATTTGGGTCTACAGTTAATTTTTATATACAGAGTAGTGTATAGTTTCAGAGCAATTTTGCTGTATGTGAATATTCACTTGTCCCAGGATCATTTGTTGAAATGACCATCCTTAGGCTGGGCGCAGTGGCTTACACCTGTAATCCCTGCATTCTGGAAGGCCAAGGTGGGTGGATGGCCTGAGCGTACACATTTAAGACCAGCCTGAGAAAGAGCAAGACCCATATCTAAAAATAGCCAGGCATTATGGTGGGCACAGGTAGTCCCCCCTACTTGGGAGGCTGAGGCAAGAGAATTGCTTGAGTCCAAGAGTTTGAGGTTGCTATGCGCTGTGACACCACAGCACTCTACCCAGGGTGACAAAGTGAGACTCTGTCTCAAAAATAAATAAATCAATAAGTGACTGTCCATTCTCCACTAAATTGCCTTGTGCCTCTGTTGAAGATCATTGGTACACTTTCCGAACTCTATTCCGTCCCATTTATTTATCTATCTATTCCATGAGGTCATATTCTTTTATACTCTTAAAATCGAGTAGAGTGAGTTCTCCAAGTTTGTGCTTCATTTTCAAAGTTGGTTTGACGATACTAGCTCCTTAACATTCTATATCCATTTTTTAATAGATCATGGATTTCTACAAAAAATGAGGAAAAAATATCCTGTCAGGAATTGACTTGAATTTTATTGATTCTATAGCTCAATATGGAGAGAATTGACTTGACTTTTTTTTATAGATAGTCCTGTAATCCAGGAGCATGGTATATCTGGTCAGACAATTAAGATCGTGAACTCATAATAGAAAAAGTGCTACATACCTCACTGTGGAGTATCACTACAGTCACCTTCAAAGTGCTCTCCTTGGCTATCTGATGACCATCGTAACAGTTAACAATAAGGTATGCAGCACTTTTTCTAGGCTGAGTCTGTGAATTTGATTGTCAGACTTCATGCAACAACAGCTCTGAGGACTGTTCCAGAAAAAGAGTTCCAAAATTGCTGTGACGCCTGGGCCAGGAGCTTCCGTCAATGTACAGCTT
Source organism: Nycticebus coucang (assembly GCF_027406575.1). Taxonomy (NCBI): domain Eukaryota; kingdom Metazoa; phylum Chordata; class Mammalia; order Primates; family Lorisidae; genus Nycticebus; species Nycticebus coucang. The sequence continues at coordinate 65,609,415 of NC_069799.1, read as the reverse complement.
CCCAAAGGGAGGACCTCGAAGATGACCACAGCATCCTTCAGCAACGAGATGTATAGCACTTTCTCTAGGATGATTTTGAGAACGTAATTGTCCAGCCTATACACATGGATCTGTTTCTAAACTCTATGCTGTACCATGGATCTATTTGTAGAGTCCTGACACCCAGTACTATAGCTTTATAATACATCTTGAACATGGGTCGTGTGAGTTATTAAAGTTTCTTCTCCTTTACAAGATTGTTTTAGCTCTGCTAGGTCTTTTGATTTTTTTCAGATGCATTTTAACGTCAGCTTGTTATTTCTACAAAATACTTTATTGGGATTTTGACTGGGACTGTATTAAATCTATAGATCAACTGGGGGAAAATTTATTATTTTTTTACTTTTTTTTTCAGAGACAGAGTCTCACTTTATGACCCTCAGTAGAGTGCTGTGGCGTCACAGCTCACAGCAACCTCTAGCTCTTGGGCTTAGGCGATTCTCTTGCCTCAGCCTCCCGAGTAGCTGGGACTACAGGAGCCCGCCACAACGCCCAGCTATTTTTTTTGTTGTTGCAGTTTGGCCAGGGCCGAGTTTGAACCCACCACCCTCGTTATATGGGGCCGGTGCCCTACTCACTGAGCCACAGGCGCCGCCCTAACACGTGGACTTTTTAAAAATCCTTAACACCAGAGTAATATTCAGAAATTAGAGAGACAAACAGACAAACACTGAGGAAAAGTGAGAGGGGAGCCCTTCCCTACAGAAAGAATTAAGAAGTTAGAAAACTGGCATTTTAGAGACCCCAATGTTATATTTATTCAATCAAATATTGTCAATAATGCTGAAACCACTGGGTGAAAGCTTACTGGGAAACCGGATACTCAGCCGCTCTCCAAATATACACAGTTTACTTAGTAACGAGAAGGGAGAAAACACATCTCTCAATGGAGGGAGCCCACAGAAACCATCCTGAGCACGTGATCAAAACGAGCGTCACTGGTAAAGAGACAGCCTGTTACACACACTTCTTAATGGGAGCCAAGAAGAAGTCACATCGTTGACGGGACATTCTTGCCAAAAATATTTAACCTTAGGAAAGAGAAAAATCCATATACGAGCATTCTAAAGACAGACACCCTGGATTCTTCATTTACACACACACACACGCACGCATACATGCACACATGTGCACACACACACATGGACATGCCCATACACATGCACACACACACAGGCACACACACCTGCACACAGGCACATGTACACACTTGCACACATGCACACGCAGGCACACACACCGGCACACAGGCACACACTCGCACCCACCCGTGCTCACTATACTCTTATTTCTTCTTTGAAATTAGAACATTTTAAAAATAAAACAAGTTACTTTTTTAAAAAGTGTCTAATGAGTCATCTGGGCAACTCCCTTATTTTACAAAGGAGCAAACAGAATTCCCTTCACCGTACAGCCCCAACTTTGCCATCTCTTCCACGACAGAGTTTAGATGTCAAAATCAGGCTGAGAGAGAAGGATGCTTGAGTGAGGAATAAACAATGAATGCTGGGTTTGGGAAATCTCGTTTGCTCTTCCAAACCGCCAGCGGGACTCCAGACAGGAGTGGTGTTCTCATCTTCAGCTCTGGTGCGGCCCAGACTTCTGTGTGCTGCTGCTCGCGGGCAGGATGTCACCAGCCTTCCTCCACACCAGGACCTGCCGCTGCCCGCTGCTCACCAAAGTAAGTGTTCAGCCCTCCTTCCTGTGTGGCACAGAGGGACGCGGTGGGTCACCACCTGACATGCCGAGCGTGAATGAGCAGAGTGACGTGGCTATTGTGGTGACATCAAGTGGGGAAACAAATCTCAGATGAACAAAAAGAAAAGTAGCCTTTTTTATCTTTTTTTTTTTTTTTTTTTTGGTTATTGGCCGGGGCTGGGTTTGAACCTGCCACCTCTGGCATATGGGACCGGCACCCTACTCATTGAGCCACAGGCGCCGCCCAGAAAAGTAGCCTTTTTTAATGTTTGAAAATGAAGAATATAAAAAATTCTATAGCTTACATATGCTATGTTCATAGCCTGTGCTATATAGCCCACGTTCCCTCGGTGTACAAACCCCAGTTGCTCCTGGCCTGGTCCAGACAGTCAGGGCCTCTGGGGCCACACGGGCATTACCACAGGGAGACGCCCATGAACCACTGAAGTAGCACCTTTGTCCATCTGCTTCCAGCCTTGCACCAGGATAACAGAGATGTTCTTCCCGAAGCCACTGACCCTAAGGGGAGCAGGAGACATAATTCCCATCAGGTTTTACTGGGGAAAATCAGTGTGTTCCATGGAGTATTTTAAGAGGTCACCACTTCTAGTCCTGAGAGCTCACTTCCTGTCAATTGCACGATTTCTCAAACTAGTCTTCACAAATACTCTTGTGAGAAAAGCCCTTGTAGGTGCTTCCAAGAGCTGCACTTCTCACCTGGGTACTTGGTAAAATGCAGATTCTGGTTCAGTAAATCTGAGGTGGGAGAGTCTAGGAAGTTCCCAGTGATGCCGACACTGCTGATGTGGGGACCCTGCCTTGAGTAGCAGATTCTGAGTTGCTGAGAATCAGCACCGTAGGACTTAGCACCTGTGTTCCTCACACACAGGAGATATCGATGAACGTGTTTTGAAGGGATGATTGAATTTATCAAAGGTTTCAAATAGTAGAATTTTTTTTAAAGACTTTATAAGCTATCTGCCTTTTCTCCTACTTGTTTTCCACTTTCGCCTTGGAGCTGTGAGACTAAAACATTGTTAGGCAGAAGAATTAGCAAAGGATTGTGAAAGAAAACCTGGGCAGCAAGAGCCAGACCCTATCTCGACTAAACTTAGAAAATCTAGCTGGGTATGGTGGCACCTGCAGTCCCAGCTACTAGGGAGGCTGAGACAGGAGAATCTCTTGAGTCCAGGAGTTTGAGGTTGCAATGAGCTATGATGCCACACACTCTACTAATGGTGACAAAGTAAGATAAAAGCCTTGGCTAAAGACACTTTTGTGCAGAACCTCGGTATACAAACAGAGAAAAGTAGACATCCTAGGAGTAGCATGGAAGACAACGGGCCCTCCACCTCCTGGGCCTCCTCAGCTCTCACGGCTCATCCTACAGCAGCTCCAGCATCCTGACAGACGGCCACCTCCTCACGGCTCCCTTCCAGTGACACAGACACTTTGCACCTTTTGTTTTGGTGAGGTAGGGTTGTCTAATAGCTTCAAGACTAAGAAAGTTTTGCTCCTTGGTAATTCCTCTTCATTAAAACTATTTCCATCAAGAAGAATCACATGCTCTGACGTTTGGGTTTTTTTTTTTTTTTTTGAGACAGAGCCTCAAGCTGTCGCCCTGAATAGAGTGCCATGGTATCACAGCTCACAGCAACCTCCAACTCCTGGGCATAAGCGATTCTCTTGCCTCAGCCTCCCAAGTAGCTGGGACTACAGGCACCCGCCACAACGCCCGGCTATTTTTTTAGTTGTAGTTGTCATTGTTGTTTGGCAGGCCCAGGCTGGATTTAAACCTACCTGCTCTGGTGTATGTGGCTGGCGCCATAGCTGCTTGAGCTACAGGCGCCAAGCCATGCTCTGACTTTAAACCTGCTACCTCCTCTGTATGAAGCCCTTCCAAGGAGGGCTGACATCCAGATGGAACCTCTATAGCTTATGTGTCTGCTGGTGTATAACTTCAGGCCCTTCATCATCTTATTCAGTCTTCTCAAATCAAGCTCCAGTGTGCCAGCATCACTTCAGATAGGTCACACACACGTGCCCACACACACAAACTATGCTCTGAATACAAATGTGCCTTAATGGTCCTCTCAAATAGAATAAATCTTGCATTTTTCATTACCTTATCTCCTAGAGTTTGTTCTCTCCCTTAAGGAAGACATCAGCATACCAAGCTTTGGCAACAGAAAAACTTTACAAAGGGAAGTGTCCCGTTTCTTTTTTTTTTTTTTTAATTTTTTTATTAAATCATAACTGTATACAATGATATGATTATGGGGCATCATACACTCACTTCATAAACCATTTGACACATTTTTATCACAGTGGTTAACATAGCCTTTCCGGCGTTATCTCAGTTACTGTGCCAAAACATTTACATTCTACATTTACCAAGTTTCGCAAATACCCCTGTAATATGCACCACAGGTGTGATCCCCAGAAGACCAAAAATCACAACATAACAAAGATATTTGTACCAGAATGTTTATTGCAGCCCAATTCATAATAGCTAAGTCATGGAAAAAGCCCAAGTGCCCATCGATCCACGAATGGATTAATAAATTGTGGCATATGTATACCATGGAATACTATGCAGCCTTAAAGAAAGATGGAGACTTTACCTCTTTCATGTTTACATGGATGGAGCTGGAACATATTCTTCTTAGTAAAGTATCCCAAGAATGGAAGAAAAAGTGTCCCGTTTCTTGAGGGAACATTTGCGAATACCCATTTTGATCTTTGCAGCATGTGTCTGTGGCTGTCTTTCAGATGGAAAACCTAGTTCCCAACACGTCCCCTCACTTGTTGCAGAAGGAGTTTGTAACTTAGCTTGAGGTTTCCCCCTGGGGCTCAAACGTGGCCACCAGGCTGCTCCACACACCCATCCAGAAGACCCCTTGGGGAGGATCAAGATACCCTAGAAAAAGACCCTGCCTTGAGGAGAGAGAATTTTCTCCATATTACATCCACTCTGTTGTCAGAGAATCAATACCCCTCACGTGAATGACAGTTACAACCATAGAAAATTAATTACTCTGGAGCCAAATGGGGCGACTAAGGAAGGGAGGGGCAGAGTTTACTGAGCAAAGGTCTCACATTGCCTTTGTAATGTGTATAGAAGGGGTAACATTTTGGTGTATTAAAGCTCCTGGGTTTTTCTAGGGACAGCCTGCTTTTCTCTCCATATCTCCTCCCCAGACCCATGCAGAAAATAGAGAGGAAGAAATAAAGATTTCAGAGAATCACAGAATCAAAGCAAGAGTCTCCCCTGCCCTAAAGAGATTTCCCCAGGTTAGAAGCAAGCGGTGGCAGGAGGGAAGAGGTATGGAGGGCCCTCAAACCCCGACATCCCTTGCCAGGAGCCTCTCGGAAGCCAGGCGGCACAGCAGCAGCAGGTTGGCCCTTGCTCCTATGAGATGCAACAGTTTGGGGGCCCAGAACCAGACTGAGATAAAGCTCTGGGAGGGTTCCACGAGCTGCTGAAACAATGCAAACTTGCAAATGGATTATTCTAGTCACAGAGGACAAATTGAAGAAAAGGAAAATCAACTCTCAAGACCAGGTTAATTTAGCATGAAAATGTAAATGATAGTGAAAGTATAAAGGGTAAAACCATCAGTTAAACCTCTCCTGTTATTAATAGCTTCCTTTCTTCAGAATTGGAGAGGAAGAGGGTGTCTTAGTGTGCAGAAGTTCACTGCGATGATAAAGGATTGGGAGCAGATGTTGGTGCAGCCTTCTTAAACCAGCTGTTGTGATATTATTTATGAAGTAATTAGAATAAAGTGATTTTCTTCCAAAAAAAAAAAAAAGGTGAGGAGCAGTATCTAGGGTGGAATGGGGACCCTAGCCAGCCTTGCACAGGCCCTGGTGATGGGCACAGCCCAGTAAAAGGAGCCCTGGGCCCGGCGTCCAGCCTGACCCAGGCCTGCGTGACCCTTCTCATAGCCTCAGCTTCCTCACCTGTGACTGAGGGTCCCCGGACCATAACCCCCACATCTGCCCACCGCATGACGGGTGGACGCTCGCCCACACCCCAGCCTGGCCTGCCCTCTCAACGTGGAGCAGCCACCCTCCTGCCATCCTCAGTCCCGGCCACGTGGGACCACCCTTTCTGTCTGAAATCCCCTCCACTCTCCTCTCCTGCCGCCCATGGCATTTGCCACACAGAACCTTTCACCTGTCTCCCTAACCGGGAGTGCCCTGCATCCTTATCTTTTTACTCCCGAGGGTCTGAGCAATGCCTGACAATCAGCAGGTGCTCATTTGATAGCAAGTGCACGACCCAGTAAATTCGAGTGCTGTCCCTGACAAGCTCCAGGCACAGAACGCGTGATGGCCACAGCATGAGGAGCTACGGGCATGGCCAGACAGCACTCCACTGTCAGAGCCCCCAGCATGACATGAGATGAACTTCCAACAGCTGCTCTGCTTTCCAAGCAGCTCCCAGCTCCAGGTACCAAAAGGCAGGAAGGAAGGAAGGGGATGTGGGCACATCTAAAGTCAGTGAGAACGGAATCAGTAATAAGGCTCCCCACAGACATGCTTCTCCATTTGCCTGGGTGTTTTTATGTTTGTTTCTTGGGTTTTTCAGTTTTTATCAATGAAGTGAGTTGCCAGGGCAGGCGGGGAGTAGGACGGCACAGGAGGGTGGGGAGGAAGAGGGTGAGAGGCTGTGAGCACCTGTCAGCTGGTGACGTGGAGACGTGGACGGCTGGTTCTGGCTGTGTTTTAAATGAAATCTCAGCCTGGTGTAGACACTACATCTGGAATTACGATCTGCCCTGTGATCTGTCACTCTTTATATATTCACAAGGGAGTAGAGCGGTTTCCATAGAGAGGGACCATCACAGCCCGCCGAGGAGCAGGACCAGGGAAGGAGCCCAACCCTGAGCAGGCAGAGCTCGGGGCATGTGCCTGGCGCAGACCTCCTGGCCCTAAAGCTGTGCCTGCCTCCCCGAGCGTTTCTGCTGAGGAGCAAAGTCCTCTCCCAGGTAAGTCTGAGGTCTGGGCTGACTGACGGAGGGCACGGGTATTTGCCCTCCATAGCCAGGAGGTGCTGGGTACTAGGGAGGGGTGAGAGGTGAGCTCCGCCAGCACCCTGGGGTGCGGACACCCCTGAGAGTGTGTTCTCAATCAGGAGAAAGAAGCCCCAAGGAGACAAGGGGAGTGTCTCAGGAGGGAAAGTTATCTCCCCCAGGCTGGCATAGAGAGAGAGACCTGCCTTACAAAGGGTAACAGATCGGAGCAGAGTGTGCTGGTACAAATCTGTGCTCTCTAGCCGGGCGCTGTGGCGGGCGCCTGTAGTCCCAGCTACTCCGGAGGCTGAGGCAAGAGAATCGCTTAAGCCCAGGAGTTGGAGGTTGCTGTGAGCTAGGTGAGGCCATGGCACTCTGTCTCTACAAAAAAAGAAAAAGAAAAAGAAAACAAATCTGTGCTCTCTGAGCAAGAGTTCGGCTCTGAATAGGACACTTCGTCCTTGGTGACCATTCACATGCACAGAGTGGGATGGAGGGGGAAAAGGGGCTGCGGGGCATTATCCCGGCACCCACACAGCAGCAAGGACGCTCAAGGACCTGAGTTATGAGTGCCAAGCTCCTTCACCTGTGTCATCTGCATTCCTTTGTTGACACACCTGAGAGGCAGGTAAGGTCTCCATTATAGGGTGCAGCCACTGACTCAGAGAGGTTAAGGGACACCACAGGCAAGTAAGAGGTAAGGGAGCTTCGGGCCTGGGTCTCCTGCCTCAAAGCCCAGAGGCCTCCTCTCTTCCCACTTTGCTATACCAGGACGGTGGGGCAGGGACGCATGACTACAAAGAGTAAGCCCCACCTGGGAAAGGAGAGGCTGCTTGCTGCCTATGTTTTCATGTTCAAGATGTCTGAGAAATTCTAAAATTCTGTTTGCAATTTCCTCCCCAGTATAGCCACCTAGCCAAAAAAGAAAAAAAAAAAGAATCTTTCTTTTAACTTTAAAAAATGTTTTTAAATGGTTCATTTTTCAATTTAACTTCTTGTCTGTGTTTGCAGACAAATGGGGCCACACAGGGAATAACTTTGCTGAGCCACACTCTCCCCTCCCTGGTGGGTGCTCTGAATCCCAGGCTGGCCTGAGCTCTCATCGCCCCACGTTGAAGCACTGGGCTCTGCCACGCTCGCAGAAATAACAGAATCTCTTTAAGTCACCCTAGAAAAGGACTACTGAAATGAGAACCCAAAAAAGTGGCAGAGATTCAGCTGTCCTGGAGAAAAATAGGGGCACAGAGCTTTGCCCCTTAAATCTAACTAGGTGGTGCTCAGTTACTTACACGGTGAGCAGCTGGGAAATCTTACACTTTCATATTGTTTCATGGGGTGGGGGTTTAGAACAAAAATCCAAATAATGTTAGAGGAGAAACTTCCTTAGGAATTAGGCTTTACTTGAGGGGGAGCACCTTTGTGAAGAGTTTCTTTTCTTTTATCCTTCAAAGCCTAAACAAATCCTAGAAAGAAAAGTCCCAGAAAGAAATTGGCATATGCTCCCAGCCCTCAGCTGGTCACTTTGACAGTGAAAATATCCAGGACCACAAAGAACCCATACATTTTAGACAGAACTAAGCCCAGCATGGCCTTCCTATTGTGGGCAGCTCACAGCACCAGCAGGGTCTTCTGCAGCTCACAGCACCAGCAGTCTTCTGCTTGATAACTTGGCCTCAATGCTGAGGATAAGGACACAGCACCCAAGGCCCCTACCACCCTGCCCCTGCCAGAGCCCGGGGTTTGCAAACAGGAAAGTCTGCTGCCCCAGGTGTGCTAAGAGTAGGATACTACGCTCCCGACTCCTTGTACAGATCATCCAGATTCCTTTGGCACCCTCTCTCTGAGCATGCCTTCTTCCCTGGTGGGAGATGTGGGATTTAATAATAAGAAGTAACTCTCTTTTTTTTTTTTTGAGACAGAAGTAACTTTTTTTTTTTTTTTTGAGTCTCAAGCTGTCACCCTGAGTAGAGTGCTGTGACATCACAGATCACAGCAATCTCCAACTTTTGGGCTCAAGTGATCCTCTTACCTCAGGTTTTTTTGTTTTTTTTTTTCTGTTTTTAGTAGAGATGGGGTCTTGCTTTTTGCTCACATGGGTCTCAAACTCATGAGCTCAAGCAATCCACCCACCTTGGCCTCCCAGAGCGCTAGGATGACAGGCATGAGCCACCACACTCAGCCAAGAAGTAACATTTTTAAATATTTACAAGTTGGGCTCCCCAAAAATGAAAAAAAGTAAATAAGGAGTTAAAAAGGGCTCTCAATTCTGCAACCCCTGAAGTATTGTGTTTGTATCTCAGATGAGACATGGAGGTGGGGGTGGATCCAGAAAGGAGCTCATGGCGAGGGAAATTCTGGGTGTCCACCCAGAGAACTGTTGAAAGTTACTTAGACAAAGATGTTTCATGTTCAGAAACCCTCGAGTTTGTCCAGATACATAATCTCAAAATAAAAAACAAAAAGTATGCCTTATAAAGGACATTTTTCCTCGGTGATATATGATAATATGTGTTTGCAGAGAGAATGTACATCCAGGAAGAGAATTTAAAGGAGGCTGTTTCACCTTGGAAAATAAACTGGTTTAATTTGAATATTAGTCTGAATTTCAGTTCACTCGACAAGTATTTATTGAGGACATGGCTCTTCTTTTTTTTTTTATTGAGACAAAGTCTCACTTTGTTGCCCTCGGTAGAATGCTGTGGCATCTTGGGCTCAAGTGATTCTCTTGCCTCAGCCTCCAGAGTAGCTGGGACTACAGGCACCTGCCACAACCCCGGTTATTTTTTATTTGTTTAGCGGGCCCCGGGCTGGGCTCAAACCCACCAGCTCCAGAGCATGTGGCCAGCACCCTAACCAATGAGCTACAGGTGCCCATCCGAGGACATGGTTCTTTATAAGGCACTACTGACCACGTCAAGCCTTCCCAAACATCCCAAGTGGCCCCGCTGAGAGCCAAAATGACCCACAGGGAAAACCTCTGTGGCAGAATCTTTGGTGTATTTAACAGAAATAGAGCCGCCAAAGAAATGCCACACTCAAAGAGGCCCCAAGTCTGTAAGGGGGGCACAGAGGGGCAGGTGGGAGCAGCCCTGTGGGCAGAGGAGGGGCAGACTCCATATGATCTGAGGTCTTGGCAACATTTGCAATCTCTGTGTGAAACTGTAGGTGGCTGAGGGCTGTGCCGCTGCAGTCTGAGTGAGAAAGAAGCAAGTGGGATGAAAGCCACACGGAAACCCCAGGTGGGAGCATGGGGACAGCTCTGGGTCACACCCCAGCACCTGCCAGCTTAGTAGACACCCTCCCAGGCCTGGCGACAGTGCTCAGGCAAAGACAGAGAAATCGTTTCATTTCCCAGTCCTCTCCAAAGAGGGACCTCTTGCTTTCAGAAATAGGGAAGGAAAGAAAGCAGGACGAAGAGCTTCTCAAACGTGAGCCCCCCGTCACACAGGAAAGTACCGGGAGCAAGAGGGACAGACGGAGTCTGATCTGTGAAAGGAACAGGGGACAAAGGAAAGGAGATACCGTCCCAGCTTCCCCACCAGTGTTAACCCTGTCTGAATTGGGTTTTGTTTTTCTAAATCCTTCCAGGGTTAACAAGACATTCAAAATCTCTCCAAAGCTTTAGGACGCCTTCAGGACACAAGGCAGCTAATCTCACGATTCCTACTCTACTTGTGCAGAAGCAGCTGACCAGACTCCCAGTAAATGATCAAGCTGGAGGTCTGGGTGTTGAATGCAAGATTTAAAGAAAGAAAAGCCTGCTTTCCACGGAGACAGTCAACCCACCCCTGCAACCCTGGCCCACAACACCCAGCACCCAGAGACGCAGAGCCGTGGTTCCTGGTGTGGCCCACAGGTGGCAGCACCAGCACCTCCTGGGACCCTGCGAGGTCCCAGCCCCTCCCAGACCTATGACTAGGGAACCCTCAGGATGGGGTCTGTGTTTGAGCTGTTCCTGTGATGCTGAGATTGAGAACCGCTGACTTAGACTAAACTAGAGCCTGCACAGGTTGGGGTGGGTAGGGGCTGTGTAGTCAGAACCTGCCAGCCGGAGACCCGGAACTGCAAGGGCATCAGCCTGTGGCACCCCGTCTCTGGCACATACATGTGTGTGTGTGTGTGTGTGTAGCGTGTATGTGTGAATGAGCATGTACAAGTGCGTGTGAGTGTGCACAAATGTGTGTATGTGTGTATGAACGTGTAGGTGTGTATGTTTATGAATGTACGTGTGTGTGTGTGTACTTCTGAAAAGGCCGTGTGCACACTGACTAAACCAATGTGGGCCAGCCAGCCTTTATTAAGTGTCTGATTAGACCAGGCACTTACACACAGAGACATTTTTAATTGAATCCTTCAGTTTATGAGGTTGTTATTATTACCCCATTGATCAGCTGAGGATATTGAAATTCACAGAGGTTAAGTGACCTGCCTGAAGTCCACAGGCAAATAAAGTGAGGAATAAATTCTCCCCTGTGTCTGGCTCTGAAGTCTGAGCCATTCCCTCCACACACTGCTACACCCACAGACCTGGCTGGTGCCCACATTCCGACACTTTGTGGAGAGGCCCATGCACCGCCTTTTCACACCCATCTGTCTTCTCTGCTGTAGGGAGAGATGCTGGTGCCCGTGCGCCTGCTGCTGCTGCTGCTCCTCGGAGGCCCCTGGACCGGCCTCCCCCACCGACCCCACAAAGCCAAGCCCATCCTCAGCAGCCTCAACAGTGCCCTGTCTGAGGCCACGAAGAGTCACCTGGGGGGCATAGACCTGCTGGTCAGGAGGAGCTCCCACTACCTGCCCCACCAGGACCCACCCTCGGGAGAGGAGGAGGAGGAATACAAGGAGAAAAGGACTTTGTCTGTGTCTGGAGGCAGGGGCAGTGCTGGGAGCCCCGGGCACAAATCCCTGACCCAGGCACAGCTGAGAGGGAGGCTACCCCCAGACAAGGTGAAGGGTGAGCAACGCACCAAGTTCACGCTGTCTCTCGACGTCCCTACCAACATCATGAACATCCTCTTCAACATTGCCAAGGCCAAGAACCTGAGGGCCAAGGCGGCCGCCAACGCCCACCTGATGGCACAGATTGGGCGAAAGAAGTAGAGGAGGCAGCGGGGTCAGGGGGCAGGTGTCGGGGGGCGGGGTGCACCGTCAGCTGGCGGGCATTTGTGGGATCAGTTGATGTCACAGGCTGCCTCACCACTGAGCCCCTGGACCTCTCCCTGCCCCAGCCCCGTCCCCCTTGTCCTCTGTCCACACACACAGAAGAACAGTATTGTCCACTTGCCCAGATGCCAGCAAGGAGCAGGTGTTACACCTTCCTCCTCCCTGGGCTCCCCCTATCACCTCACCCCAAGGACAGCCCTGGACGCCACCTCCCAGGCAGAGCCCAGAGACACACCATTCTCCATCTGGCTCCCCAGCCCCTTCCCTGCTCCCTTGCCCTATTAAAACCAGCAGCTTCTTGAACTCCAGTCTTGTCTCTGTTTCTTGCCCCCAGAAGCCACCTTCACACCCTAAGGCTAGAACAGAGAGGGCTGGAGAGGGAGGCCCTGGTGAGCTGAGCCCTGTCCCAGGAGCAGAATGGCCACAGGAGAACAGCTGGAGTGCCAGCATCTGTCACTTGCTCTAGACTGGTCCCGGGAGCCTGGTCCCACCCAAGGGAGATGACCTAGGAACTGGTTTTGGCATCCAGGCTGAAAGGGAGAGGGGGATTTTAATGACTCTCCTTCTAACATCCCAAATTGCTGCACAGCTTACTGGTGTGTGGAGCTGCCAGTCCTTGACAGGGGTTGTGTTGAGCCCACAGTAACCGCCTGGCTGTGCTGATGTCCGTGGCCAGGCCTCTGCACCCCCAGAATCCATACTCTCAGAGAGCAGACAGGGCCAGAATTCGAAAAGCAGCAAGCACCACCGGGAGGGAGTGTAGGGTGTAAATGGTGAGCTGTGACGTGACAGCACTCAGTGTGAAAAACTATATGTCTGAGGAATTCAGAGATAAGAATACTTTACATGAGAAAAATCCCACTAAAAACGGACATGGGCAGATGCTCCACAGCCCCTGGGAGCAAAGCCCAAGGGCCAGGTTCCCAGACTCCTGGAAGAGGGGACTCGACACGGGGACGGGTCATAAGTGAACACACTTCTGCCTGGTGAGACACACACACTCAGACACTCTGAGACTGACTCTACCACCAACAGAGGCAGTGTCGTCCAAAGACAAACGGATGACCCGTTTGGAAAAATGTTTTCCACTCACATAAAAGGTAAATGGTTGTTTATCAAATATACTAAGAACTACTCAAAACTAAGAAGAACAAATCCAAGACAGAAATAAGCAAAAACATGAGCAGCTTACATAACCACACACACACACACAAGCTATAAATGCCCTGTGAATATACGAAAAGATGCTCAGGGCCAATTATAATAAACGCACTGAGGTATGATTTCTTACCTGTCATGCTGGCAGAAGTCCCTAAGTGTGACACTACCTTCCACTGGAGAGGTGAGTAGTCACCCTCCACTGGTGGCTGGTGGGAGTTTAAACCCAGAGAGGTAATTTGCCAACGCTTATCAAAATTACAGATTCACTTTTCCTTTAGCCCAGCAAAATATTGCTTTTGGCAGGCATTATTTAAAAAATTTTAAAACATATATATTTTTTAAGTTAAAAAATGAAATTATAAGTATTCCATCTCTTAACAGGACTAAGCCTCCCCAAAAAGTGAAAATGCAACTGTGGTTTCCATCCTGGAGAAGCCACAAGCGTGGACAGGAAGGGACCCTGTCTGAGTCGAGGCTTCCACACACTAAGTGTCAATGAGCAAATCTTTTAACTGCCCTTCGAGCCGACGCACCAGGAGCCCCGATGGTGCTTTCTGAGTGTTACCGCATTTAATTCTCACAAGTACATTGTAAGGCAGCTATTCTGTTTTTCCATTTTGAAGGTGGGCAGATTGAGACCCTGAGAAGTTAGGGAACACATCCGAGGTCTCCCAGACTTGAAGTGACAGAGTCAGCTCTGTCTGACCACAAACCCTCTCCTATTCGCCCACGAAGTACTGATTCTTCACTTGGACAAAGTGAACACCAGCAGCCATACCTTGTGGGTCTCCATGAGGTTCCACTGAACTACAAACACTCTACAAACAGATCACTCCCTGGGGCTGTGATCGGCACGTGACCAGCAGGTGAGTCCGCTGTGTGCAATGATTGAAGAGTCACCGTGAGCAGGTGGTTAACACACCAGGCAGAGGTGGCCAGGTCAAACGACATTGACTGTTGACCCACCCAGGACAGCAGGAAAAACACCGCCTCCTGTGGGTCAGCTCCCAGCCCACAAGCCCAGCATCCAGCAGAGTCTGAGTTCCCATGGAATCAGACCTTGAGATAGATACCACTTTTATCCTCCAGGTCTGATTTCACTTTGTAACACTTAGAGCTGGAAAAAAACTGATGTTAATCCTTACTGCCTTAAAAGGAAGATCCCCCCAGGCCCTGGCTCCTCCCCATCAGTCAGGGGACAAACAGGGAAGGAACAGCCCCACCAGCTACAAGAATCCAGCAACCCAACTTAACAAGAAGTTGCTGCAGCTAAAAACTATTTTGTAGGACACAGAAAATTGGGAACTTGGTACACAGGATTTAACACTGCGGTTGGGATGTTGATGAGTCCTCGGTGTGTAATAATTGGTCATTTTTCTGAGACACAATTTTGAATTGCTCCGCAAGGCAGATGTGCACGAACAAGTTACTTATCTGCTTAATCAATCACTCAGCGTCTCTGTCTCCAAGGAACTTCATCGCTCCCTACTAATGACCTCATATGTTTCATATCATTTAAGGCCTGAAGAAAGTCACTTAGGTTTCTCAGTTACACATTACTGCATTTAGCAGAGGAAATTACTGATGGATGTGGCAATTCACAAAGGTCTCAGACCTTCTCTCCGTTTCTTGGCTCTATCTGCTTTTGTTTTAGGAATTTATCAGAACCATACCTGGTCCTCTGCCCTGCAACTGTAAGACAGTCCCAAAAGTCACCAGAACAGGGAAAATGGGAAATTGTAGCTCAATGTAACTTTAGTTATTTTACAAAGAGATGGCCAACATGTAGAGAATATTTTGTAAATATTTTGTAAAATTTTGTAATGACTATTTTCTAAATAAAGGTGCATTTAGGTACAATTTCCCATTTTCCCCATGTTTGGAAACTTGGGGGAAACCTTATATATGAACATGTTAGAAACTATTTAGAAAGGAACAGCCAAAGAGGAAAAGCTAAGGGAACGGAGGGCAATTAAACATATTATCTTCTAATAAACATATCTTTAAAAGATTAAAAAATTAAGAGATTAATTTACTTTATAAAGGTTAGTAGACTTCTTTAGAATAGTTTACGTGCTGTGACTGTTTACACTGAGGACCTTCCTCTATAGCAGATTTAAATTTAAAAGTAGGGTGTGGTGGCTCACACCTGTTATCCCAGTACTCTGGGAGTCTGAGGTAGGTGGATCCCTCAAGATCAGGAGTTTGAGACCAGCCTGAGCAAGAGCCAGACCCCATCTCTATTAAAAATAAAAAAATGAGCTGGTGTTGTGGCAGGCACCTGTAGTCCTAGCTGCTCGGAAGGTTGAGGCAAGAGGATTGCTTGAACCCAAGAGTTTGGTTTGCTGTGAGCTATGACACCACAGCACTCTACCAAGGAAAACCAAGAGAGATTCTGTCTCAGAAAAATAATAATAAATAAAATAAATTTTAAAATAATAGTAATAATAACTCTCTTGCTGTAAATAGAAATACAAAGATAAATGACACTAAAAGAAGGGTCATCTTTCCTTGTCAAGAATCAGTAAGAGTCTTAGCCAGGCATTGTGACAGGCGCCTGTAGTCCCAGCTACTCTTGAGGCTGAGGCAAGAGAATCACTTAAGCCCAAGAGTTGGAGGTTGCTGTGAGCTGTGACACCACAGCACTCTACCCAGGGGTGACATAGTGAAACTCTGTCTCAAAAAAAAAAAAAAAAATCAGTAAGATTCTTGGTGTTAACAAAAGCATTAATTCATTACAGTCATGAAAGTAATTTGCACCATGGAAGAGAGTCAGAAATGTAATATTGAAAAATGGAATGAAAACAAAGGCATACAGTAAGGGACCGAAAATTAAGTCCGGAACTTGCCGCCATGGACTTAATGTTGGCAGCACTGTGCAAACAACTCGGTAAGGTATTGCAACATAGGTATATCAGAGTCTCGAGGCTGTGTTGTGTCAATATATGGCAGTGTCTTGCTGAGTTGTGCTCATTTTTGTTGTTTAAGAGTGTTTGGGCTGGGCAGCACCTGTGGCTCAGTGAGTAGGGTGCTGGCCCCATATACCAAAGGTGGCAGGTTCAAACCCAGCCCCAGCCAAACTGCAACAACAACAAAAAAAAAAAAAAATAGCCAGGTGTTGTGGCAGACACCTATAATCCCAGCTACTTGGGAGGCTGAGGCAAGAGAATCGCCTAAGCCCAAGAGCAGGAGGTCGCTGTGAGCTGTGAAAGCACACCACTCTACCAAGGACAACAAAGTGAGACTCCGTCTCAAAAAAGAAAAAATAAATAAAAGAGTTTTTGGGCTAACAGGATCATATACAGCCTTGTAATTCCAAATTTAAAATACACAGCTTTTGTAAATAAATTTATGCTGTGTTCTTAAGTAAAAACCTTGCCAGTTTATAGACAGTTTTGGAACACTTGCAAGTAATCACCATATTTGTAGTCTAATTTATTAGATCTTTTAAAAATTAATTAGGGTACTGGGAAAGTTAGGTAATTGAAGTCCTTAAAATAAAATGGAATGTATTAAATGCAATCTAACATATTTAAGAGCATTTATCTAAGACTGCAAAGGAAGCCCAAACTTTTTTTTTTCCTGAGACAAGAGTCTCACCATGTCACCCTGGGTGGGGTCACAAGTCACAGCAACCTCAAACTCTTGGGCTTAAGCAATTTTCTTGCCTCAGCCTCCCAAGTAGCTGGGACTACAGGTGCCCTACAAAATGCCAGGCTATTTTTTGTTCTTGTAGATATCTTTTTTTTTTTTTAAAGCAGGCCCTGGCTGGGTTCGAACCCACCAGCCCCAGTGCATGTGGCTGGCACTGAGCTATGGGCACCCAGTCAAAGCCCAAACTTCATGTTCGTGCCCCTTACAAATTGCTAGGCTGTCCCGAACAGAACTTAAAAACTCAATAATTTGGTTTTTCATCTTAACTTTAGTATATTTTAGCTTTAAAAAAATCAACCTGTATAAATAGTCTTTTTCTGGATACATGAATGCACACTCTAACAAACACCTTGTTAAAAATTCCTGTTAACTAGCAACTAACTGAGCAGTGTTATTTAATTATCTCACTAGGGACCTCCAGTGGCTAAAGAGAGAAACAACATGTGTACGCAGAAGAAAAATCTTTTTTTTTTTTTTTTTAACTTTTTGCAAAGCATCACTTAAAATAGTAGCTTTAGTACAGAGATTTTGCTGATGCAGGATACAATGAAAAGAAATGAGACCATCTGAATCTATTAATCCTTTTTTTGATCTGTGCAATAAACCCTTCATGTTTTCCTGTCAAGGAAGGTGCACTGTCTACGTACACTCACTAAATTTACCAAATTCAGTCCAACTTCATGATATTTATCTTCAGTGAGTAACTATCTGCATCAAAGAAAATCTTCTGTTATGACCAAAATGAGGTATAAAACTTGCACCTCAAGTTTTGTGGTATCAGTTGATTCATTCAAAGTGATACAATAATATATGCAGTAGAACCTCCTTAGTTGTCCATTTCCCTGCCTTGACCACCTGCAGAAGAAAAATCTTAATAGTAAAAACCTAATAAAAGTGACACGTTCTGTAGGACATACAAATAAATTTTTTTTTTTGAGACAGTCTCATTACGTTGCCCTCGGTAGAGTGCTGTGACATCATAGCTCACAGCAACCTCCCACTCTTGGGCTTAAAAGATTCTTTTGGCCCCATGATTGCATTAATGTACACAGCTATGATTTAATAATAATAAAAAAAAATGGTGAAACCACCAAAAAAAAAAAAATAAGAGATTCTTTTGCCTCAGCCTCCCAAGTAGCTGGGACTACAGGTGCCTGCCACAACGCCTGGCTATTTTTTTGTTGCAGTTGTCATTGCTGTTTAGCAGGCCACTTGGAAAGGACTGACCCTCCATTTTATAATAAAATGGACTTTGTTCTTTAGAGCTGTTCAAACCTGCCAGCCTCGGTGCATGTGGCCAATGCCCTAACCACTGAGCTGGCTTAAACACGGCACAACAGCAAATCCCAGGAGCTTCGCGCAGCAGGTAACACCTTGAACTGGGCCATCAAGTAGAAAAGTTATAAAATAAAAGCCAAAAAGATTGTCTCCCAGCAGATACACATTAAAAGAATAACAAAGGGAGTTCTCTTGTCGGAGGAAAAATAATCCAGACGGAAGCGAGCGTGATGATGCAACAAGGAATGAGGCACACTAAGAATTTAGCCATGAGGATAAATCTAAGCAAATGTCCACTGTTTAAAAGTGAAAGAACATTTCAAGCTAACAGAGAAGAAATAAGTAAGAAAAATACGTGATGAACCCCATCCTTGTGTAAGGCATGTAGAGGTAAGCGGTATCTCAGGTCGATCCAGTCTGAGAGTCACAGCATCTTAGAACTAGAAATGCCTTAGAAATAACCACAATGAGAGTTTCAAGGTGTGGAGACGTATATAATTCAAGGTCACTGTACTGTGGCAGCACCATGATGTGGACCTGCCTTCCTTCACATCTGGTTAAATAGTCTTTCCATGTAGTTCACTGCCACTTTACAGTAAGAAACTTGATTGAAAGACCGAAAGAAAAGAAATTTTGCATGGCTAAAGAGACCCTCCCTAGATATGCAAAATTTAAAGCATATTCTTATAGTTTGATGAGTCTAGAACAGACATACAACTTCCCACTCCAGATGCAGACGGCCTTGATTCAAAGACCGAAAGAAAAGTATCTGAGTCTCGTGTTTACTCTTTAGAAATGTCCACAGTATTTGGGTTACCAAATAGCTTATTGACTACTGAATAAGATGAACATGTAGACACAGGTTAAAGTAGATCTCCTGTCATGGGGACATTAGCATGGCTTCCCTCAGCTAAAGGAGGTTTTCTTTCACACTTACACAAAGAGCCACACAGACTCTGTTGGTCTATATCAGAGATCATGAAGACACAGTAAGGTTCCCCCCAAAATCAATGACAATTCAGAGGTGAGAAAAAAGCAAAGGATAAATCTAGGTTACCTCCTGCGCCTTCCCTCGCTACACAGGAACCCCCAGCACATCTCAGGGTGCACAGCCCCTGGCTCCAACAGGAGCTCTGGTCTAAGGCTGTCTGAGCATCAGCTCAAAGGGACTCCTGGGCAGAGGGGTTAGGAGTAGAGTCCACAGGGGACCCAGCCAGACGCTTAGATGCTTAGGGACTGAGAAAAACTCTGGGTCAGCTATCTGTGCTGGAAAACCCTGCCTTTACAGGTATCTTTCAGAGTAACCAAATATCATTTCCACCCAGGAGTGGTCCCTGGCTTCCATGGTGATAAAGGTTTCAGTGAAAAGTAGGCGAAGAGGTTCACTGAGTGATGCTCTTCAAGGCCGCATCTCAGGACAGTGACTTTAGCATGTCAGACTCTCCCGGGGAACTTTTAAAAATGAAGAGGCATACCGTCTGCTCAATTTTGCTGTGAACCTGTAACAGCTCTAAAGAACAAAGTCCATTTTATTATTAAATGGAGGGCCAGTCCTTTCCAAGTGGCATGAGCAGGAAGAAGGTGGTAGCTTTCAATTTGATCTGCTGCTGGCCCCACCTTGAGAATAGCTCCTGCAGGACAGGGGAGCGGAGAGATGGCTCTCACCTCTGACCTCAGCACACCACCATGCAAAATTTAAAGCGTATTCTTGTAGTTTGATGAGTCTACAACAGACATACAACTTCGCACTCCAGATGAGGCTATAGGACCGACTGCCTTCCTGTGTCTCCCTGGGCCAAAAGCGCATGCCCTGTGGAGTCCACGAGAGGGCACAGCTGGGGGCTGAAGAGGACAAACAGCCAACAGTGTGGGACGCAGGCTCCTGCCATCAGTTCAACAGCAACACCTAAGCCCAGGCACAGACCTTTGCTATATCTAGTTGGCATAATTCAAATATTAGTGCATCTGCATACTGTGGTTTTTAAAAGCCTTGCTAGTGGCCTCTATGAATTTATAGCTATTTTGTCTCTCGTAGATTTTTGTTTCAAATGGGACCATTTGGTACCAGAAATTCATTCCATTGTAAATGTCCAATCCTCAGGACACTCTCCCCCACCACTCCTGGTACCCAGCATTCTCTTTTAGCAAGTCAAGAGTGAAGCTCAAGAGTGTGTGTTTTACTGAACCTCAGAAGTGTTTGTGACACAGGGTTCTGCTGGCCCCACCTTGAGAACAGCTCCTCCAGAACAGGGGAGCGGAGAGACAGCTCTTGCCTCTGATTGCAGCTCCCCCACATGCAAATGTTAAAGCATATTCTCATTGTTTACATAAAAAGTATACTGCGATTGTAAGGCACATATTAGGAGGAAGAAAAAGAATCATACAGAAAATATTCATTGATTTAATCAATATGAAAAACACAGATGTGGGGCAGTGACAGTCAAAATCCACACGCACTGTCTCCATGTCAGGTACAGGGAGGAATCAACACAGACTTTAGTGTTTCACAGTCTCATAATGAAAAAAAAAAGCAAAGGATAAATCTAGGTTTCCATTCTGACAAAAAAACAAAAACAAAAATCTCGCCCAGAAACAATCCTGAGCCTCTGCAGGCTCCAGGAAGCAGAGCGACTCTGGCTGGCATCAGGGATACACGCCCTTCTTAGGACGACCTGTTTAACTTAGTGGGGACCCGGGGTCTTGCCTCGTTTGGTGTTTGTTCTTCCAGGCAGGGGCACTCCGCCCACCAGGCACACCCTGGCTCAGAAAGGAAGCAGGCCCTTTGACCTACTCATTTCCACCAGCCGTCCTTGCAGGAGACACTCTGCCCCACCTCCTCGTAGTCCCTCTCCAGGGCTGCCAGGTCCTCCCTGGCCTCCAAGAACTCACCCTCCTCCATGCCTTCCCTGAGGTACCAGTGCAGAAATGCCCTCTTGGCATACATGAAGTCAAACTTGTGCTCCAGGCTGGCCCAGGCCTCCATGAAGGCCGTGCTGTTGCTCAGCATGCAGACAGCCCTCTGGACACCAGCCTGATCCCCTCCCGGCATCACCACGGGTGGCTGACTGTTGATGCCCACCTTGAAACCAGTCGGACACCAATCTACAAACCGGACGGAGTTCCTTGACTTCACAGCTGCAATGGCTGCATTCACCTCTTTGGGGACCACGTCCCCTCTGTAGAGCAGGCAGCAGGCCATGTATCTGCCACACGGAGGGTCACACTCGACCAGCTGGCTGGAGGGCTCAAAGCAGGCGGCAGTGATGTCCTCAACAGAGAAATGCTCGTGGAAGGCTTTGTTAGCAGGGACGACGGGGGCGAAGGCTGTCATGGGAAAATGTATTCTCGGGTAGGGCACCAGGTTGGTCTGGAATTCAATCAGGTCCACATTCAAGGGCCCTTGAAACCAGAGGGAAGCGGTGATGGAAGACACTGCCTGGACCATCAATCTATTGATGCTGGTGTAGGAGGGGTGCTCGGCGCCGAGCTCACGGGCACACCTGCCATAGATGGCCTGGTTGTCCACCATGAAGGTGCAGTCCGAGTGCTCCAGGGTGGAGTGGGTGGTGAGCACGGCGTTGTATGGCTCCACCACAGCCGTGCAGATGCTGGGGGCCAGGTAGACAGAGAACTCCAGTTTAGTCTTCCTGCTGTACTCTGCCGAGAGCCGCTCCATCAGGAGGGATGTGAATCCTGATCCTGTGCCACCTCCAAAGCTTCAAAAAATCAAAAATCCCGGGCGGCGCCTGTGGCTCAGCGGGTAGGGCACCAGCCCCATATGCCGAAGGTGGCGGGTTCAAACCCAGCCCCAGCCAAACTGCAACAAAAAAAATAGCCGGGCGTTGTGGCGGGCGCCTGTAGTCCCAGCTGCTCAGGAGGCTGAGGCAAGAGAATCGCCTAAGCCCAGGAGTTGGAGGTTGCTGTGAGCTGTGTGAGGCCACGGCACTCTACCAAGGGCGATAAGGTGAGATTCTGTCTCTACAAAAAAAAAAAAAAAAATCAAAAATCCCTGGAGTCCGCTGCACGGCTCTGCCTGGGAGAAGTATCAATAAAAGGGACGTGAGAACTCAGCCAAATAAATCCAGAAGCAGTGGACTGGGCAAGGCAGACAGGATAAAACAAATTCCCAAAACAAATTAAAAAATACTTTGGGAATAGACTGGTTTACCATTGTCACCTCCATGATAGACGTGGCTGCTGTGACATATACCTGAGGGGTACTTCTGGTTTTATTCTAAGCAAAGCATAAACAGTCAACTGTCTGTCACTGCCCTCCACGAATCTATCTGCATGTGATCAAGGCCTTTATCAATAAGAAGAAGAAAAAATGGCAAAGAAAATATGGGAGCTAAATCACTTTCCTCCCACAGTGGATGAGGTGCTTCTCATGACCACACTCCCTCCAGCTGTGCTGGTGTAAAAGGCATCGTGTTACCCAAGGATTGTGCCAAACACCAAATCCCTTGCTCTGCAAAGGGTCTCCAGGGTCCTTAGAGAAGAACTGACTGTCAACAACAGAGTCGCTAAACTGCAGGTAGGGTGGAGTGTGCCTGCTCTAACTTCCTAAATAGTGGCTACCATGGAAATGACGCATTTCAGAAGTGCTTTGGAAGTCTGTGTGCACAGAGCAAGGATAATCAGGGGCTCCCCATCAGGGTCAAGGTTCAGGCTCCCCTCCAATGTTAACAAGGAGGACCCTTCCCAGCTTCGAGCACTCGTGGATGTTCAGGGTGACAGGACTGGGGGCGATGGTGGTCACAGACAGGTGACACTGTCAAGTCCTGAAGCAGGACCACATGCGTCCAGGCACAGCTTGGTCAGAGGAGGAGAGGGGCCATTTGCCAGCTTCCGGGTCCTCTCCAGCACAAGGTCGATGAGCTCGGGCCCCACAGAGTAGTGCCCACGAGCGTAGTTGTTGGCTACGTCCTCCTTCCCACTGAGGAGCTGCTCAGAGTGGAAGAGGGAACGGCGCCTCCCGGTCCGGATCCCATCTGCAGAGGACGAGAGGTCAGCACCCTCAGTCTAGTTCAGCTGCCCGCCATCTGGGAGTCCCCCCTGGGCCCTCCACTCTGACCGCACACTCTCCCCCAACATGATGCTCAGGGATGAAGTCGCGCTGCTAACCTGGCCTGCCTGAGCCTGGGAAAGGAAGGACATTTCACACCAAACCAACAGTGTGCTTTTCCATACCCCAGCGTAGTTCCCTAGGGCTTCTGAAACAAGGGGAGAAAAATGTGGGGCCTTAAAACATCAGAAACTTATTTCCTGACAGCTCAGGAGGAGTTGGTGTGTCCTTCTGGAGCTGCCAGGGAGCACCTACTCCACGCGGCGCTCCCAGCATCACGTGACGGCTCACGGTCCTCGGTGCCCCTCGGTCCAATCTCTGCCTCTGGCGTGCAAGCCTCCCCATCCCCCTCTGCGGGTCTGTGTGCTCTTCTTCTGGGGTTCCAGGTGGGTGTGAATCTAGGGGGATGAATCCACCCCGTGGCACTTTGAGACAAGCATTCCTATCTGTGGTAGCCAACCATGTGCTGGAAAAGCAGACAGACAGGCATTTCAACCTCAATTATCACTAGGCTGCTCTAAAAGGGGCTTTAAGGAAGAAGCCATGGCAAACTTAAGCGCCCATGCCACCCTGGTGCAGTCAGCAGAAATGCAGGAGCAAGGAAAGACCTGAGGATGCTGCAGTGTTAAATAAATTCACCCTGGAGCCACCCGTGCCTGCCTTCACCGCCTTTTAAAACCCTGGGCAGTGGGCCTCGCTTCCCCACCTTATAATTATACCAACAGCATTTTTCCTAATGATTAAGAAACAGAGTTGGAGAGCCGGGCACAGTGGCTCATGCATGTAATCTCAGCACTCTGGGAGGCCAAGGCAGGTGGATTGCTTGAGCTCAGGAGTTTAAGACCAGCCTGAGCAAGAGAGACCCCATATCCAAAAACAGCCAAGCTTTGTGGCAGGCACCTGTAGTCCCAGCTACTTGGGAGGCTGAGGCAAGAGGATTATTTGAGCCCAGGAGTTTGAGGTTATACTCTACCAAGGGTGACAAAAAAAAAGCAGAGTCGGAGATGCAGTAGACTTGGGGAGTGTTCCCGTGGTTACGACAGCCTTGCTTAGCAATTGCATGTCCAAGAATCAGTTTCCTAGGTTCTTACCTTGCCTTCCTCACCAAGCTAGAGAGAAGTTACTTAATCTGTGATTTTATCTCACAAATAAGGACTGTAACAAGACCTCCCCCCTTGGGCTCTTGTGAGGATTAAATGCAGGCATGACCCACAACACGTGGCCCACATAGCAACAAGTGTAAGCCATCGTTATAGAATCGGCTTCCTGATGTGCAGATTCACCCCACTCCTCGTCACTGGCCGTAGCACCTGCTGGTCAGCTGTTCCTAAGAACAAGGTCATTCTCTGCATTCACTTCGCCTGCCTGCGTATGAATTTTTGAACCCCGATTTTACATACCTCCCAAATGATGTTATTCATTAAAACTTAGTTCTAATAACTTTCTTTAACCTGAAAGCATTTCTATTCCCGTGGCTTTGTTTGTACTTGTTCACAGTAATTTGTCAGTAACTTCTTTCAGGGATCTTCACCCCATCTGTGGATCCTGAGGACAGGGAATGGCCAGTACTTTCCAAAAGCAACTCAGCACCATGACCTTGCCATTCCCTTTCAAGAACCCCATCTGAGCTGGGGCTGGTTGTGTTCTGTGTCACAGGACCAAAGATTCCAAATCAGAGTGATGACCATTGTGCTTCTGATCCAGGGGCCTTTCACACCTAGGAACCAGATGACTGTGTGTCAAGCTCCAGCTCGACCTAGGGACAAGCTCAGATCGGGGACCTTAAAGGGGGCCAGCTGGGGCCGAGTTCCAGCTACTCTTTCCAGAGGTCCTGAGTCTCTCTGAGCCCCACGCTGGACACCATCTAGTCAGCAGGGAAGAAGCCAAACCGTCCATCTGGCTGGTTTGCCAAAACGTTAGAGCTCTGCGGTGGTGGCTCAAGGGAGCCACCAAAATAATTGAAAAGAACGAGTAAAGCTTTAGCAAGAAAAGGAAGGTTTGTTGAGGGAAAGACAGGTTTACAGAGTAAAAGGTAGGTATAAGCTTACAGAGCACTGTATATTCACTGCTGTAGACAGAGAATGGGCCCCATCGCCACCACAAAGAAATGGCAAAGAGGCCTCAAATAACTTTTAACCAGCTAATGTACAAAAATTAAACCCAGGCGGTGCCTGTGGCTCAGTCAGTAAGGCACAGGCCCCATATGCTGAGGGTGGCGGGTTCAAACCCGGCCCTGGCCAAACTGCAACCAAAAAAAAAACATAGCCGGGCGTTGTGGCGGGCGCCTGTAGTCCCAGCTACTCGGGAGGCTGAGGCAAGAGAATCGCTTAAGCCCAGGAGTTGAAGGTTGCTGTGAGCTGTGTGAGGCCACTGCACTCTACCGAGGGCCAAAAAGTGAGACTCTCTCTCTACGAAAAAAAAAAAAAAACCCAAAGTTGGAACATTAAATATATATATATATATATATATTTTTTTTTTTTTTCCCTTGAGACAGAGCCTCAAGCTGTCGCCCCTGGGTAGAGTGCCGTGACATCACAGCTCACAGCAACCTCCAACTCCTGGGCTCAAGCGATTCTCCTGACTCCGCCTCCCAAGTAGCTGGGACTACAGGCACCTGCCACAATGCCCAGCTATTTTTTGGTTGCAGCCATCATTGTTGTTTGGCAGGCCCAGGCTGGATTCAAACCCGCCAGCTCAGGTGTATGTGGCTGGCGCCTTAGCCACTTGAGCCACAGGCGCTGAGCCTTAAAAGATATATTTATAAACAAGACATAAGTGAGCCTATATTTCTGGGTGAATTGTTAGCTTCTCTCCTGAACACATAAGCCTTCTTTCTCACGACAATGACAACAGGACCATAAGTCCTTTCAGTAAAATCCACTTTCTCAGAGCACAGAGGTTATAGCATCTGTCAGTCCTTCCTAAGTACCGCACACCATCCAGCCTCATTCTGGGCACCTACCCACTTTGCTCAGAGACCTCCATACCTGGCCTCGGGGCCTTAGCCAAGGTCCTCAGAGATGTCAATGGATTTTAAACACAATTATTTCCCATCTCTTAAGCTTCCTTAATGCTAGGGACATTCAGCTGCTTCCACATGGGTTGTTGTCACTCAGAACTATCCCACCTCTAAAGTCTTAAACCTGCAAATCCTTTCCCTGACCACGACTCTCTCACTTTGCCTTCACTTCACCCGGGACTCGGGCCCTGGCTATCTCCCACCCTGGCCCCCCACTTGGCTCACCTACAGACAACCTGCATTCTGGCCACACTGAATTCCCTTAAATTCCATGCCCCACACCAAACTTGTCTTTCTTCCCACCAAACTAGGTCATCCTCTAAAATCCCTGTTTCATGTATCAATCCTGTTATTGAAAACCAGTAAAAGTCTCGGAGGTCCTTCTGTCTTCGACGAACATTTATCAGACATAAGACCAGCTCCTCTGTCTGTTTCACACAGACACCCCTCAAATCAGTTTTCTCTTTTCCGTTCTCTATATCGCAACTCTAGGTGAAGCCTGCACATTAAAACAAACTCACAGCCTTCTCCAATTTGTGCTGTCTTTCTGGAACATAGCAGGTGCCAAGTAAATAAATATTGAATAAATTCATGAATAAACGTCTATGATTAATCTCACTATAGTTCTAAATCTACCTTTCTCCTGCTCCAAAATCATCACATCCTCTACCTCCTACCAAATTCAGATGGAACATCTGGCATAGGGAGACTCTGTGGTTTGCCTTCAAAAACTCCAGCTGTTTGTTAAGACAAGTCAAGTGCAGTGGTGGTAAGGAGGGGAAAGTAACACAAGGAATTCAATCTGTGATGTGCTGTGAGCGACCCAGTGAGATAACTCACTACCTTTGGACCAGCCATTAACTTCACTTTCTTAGAAAAACTTTCTGCCTAGTTTCTGAAAAACTATTCACCTTGATGTCCATCTACTTTCCCCATCATTCTGTTACTTATTCTGGCTCAGTTCTGATAAGGAAATCAGTTCCAATCTAGTAGAGAGACAGACGGTATTTCCCAGAGATGGACACAACAGTATTTCCCAACTCACATGTGTGTCTAGATTAGAATGTCACTATTCCTGCATCAAGGAGGGGTCTATATCCCCTCTCTGAACGGATCTTTGTAACTGCCCCAACCTGTTGGGAACAGCTGAAGTGACACTATGTGACTTCCATAACTAGGTTATAAAACTGCATGGACTTCTGGGCAAGGTGTGGTGGCTCATGCCTGTAATCCCAGCACTTGGGAGGCCGAGGTGGGTGGATTGCCTGAGCTCACAGGTTTGAGACCAGCCTGTCTCTAAAAAAATAGCCAGGTGTTGGGTGGCGCCCGTGGGTCAGTGAGTAGGGCACCGGCCCCATATACCGAGTGTGTTGGGTTCAAACCCGGCCCTGGCCAAACTGCAACAAAGAAATAGCCGGGCATTGTGGCAAGCACCTGTAGTCCCAGCTACTTGGGAGGCTGAGGCAAGAGGATCACTTGAACCCAAGAGTTTAAGGTTGCTGTGAACTAAGATGCCACAGCATTCTACCAAGGGTGACCAAGTGAGACTCGGTCTCAAAAAAGAAAAAAAATTGCATGGACTTCTACCTTGTTCCCGTGGAACTTACCTGCCATGCTGTGAGGAAGCCCAAGCAGAGCACAGAGAGAGGCCCATGTCAAGAGGGACCCAGGCCCCACCCAGGAGACTGAGTCCCTTTTCCAGCAGACCCCCCCACAATTCCTGCTTAAACCCTCCTCAGTGGTACCACCAGAGCCAAGAGGAGCTTGTTCCTTCTGAGCCAACTCAAACTGCACATTTGTACAGGGGTAGTTTTGTACAGGGGTACAAACTGCACATAAGTTTAGGGGTAGTTTATTACATGGCCATAAATGACTGATTCACAGCATCAAACCCAACTCTACCTTCCTCACCAGCTTTTCCCTTAAGGCAGTAAGACCTCCTCTCTCCAATACTTGTCTAGCTTCCATTTTTTGCACAAAATACTACAAAATCTGCCACTAATAATCATAAAACTATTGGTTTTCCCCACAATTAGAATATTTATTTGGCTTCTTGCCTCTTTGGGATCATTTTCAGATATTCTACTCTTGTTAAGAGATAATGCCAAATTTTTAGATTCTTTGCCAGCAGCTTCCAGTAAATGGCTCTCAAACCCAGGAAAAGATTTAGTGTTCTGTTACAGTACCAGTGCGGATCAAATAACAAGGTTTTAAATGATTTCATCACACAAGAAAAGAAGGCTAACCCTGTGTTTTCTTCAATATGTTTGCCATGCTGATCACCCTAAGTTTGGAAACTTTAGAAAAGGCCCATAAGATCCTGTTGAGATGGATTAAAATCATCTGACGATCCTGCCCACTTGGTTGGTTTGCTTTGAGCGTGGACCCGATTAAGTAGGATGTAAAATTGATATTACCTATCACAGTTGGTTCCAAGTCCATGAAGAGGGCCCTGGGCACATGCTTCCCAGCTCTTGTCTCTCTAAAGAAAGTATCGAAAGATGCATTCATAGGCCCCATTTTGGCGTTTTCCAGCTGATCCTGTTTACTGTGGAGAATGATGCCATCGGGCTGGATTCCATGTTCCAGGCAATAGAGTTCCCAGCAAGCGTCC
Organism: Nycticebus coucang; assembly: GCF_027406575.1. Classification (NCBI taxonomy): domain Eukaryota; kingdom Metazoa; phylum Chordata; class Mammalia; order Primates; family Lorisidae; genus Nycticebus; species Nycticebus coucang. Next base: position 65,580,706 of record NC_069799.1, on the reverse strand, counting down.
CCAATCTGGACGCCAGCCTGACCCATGTGAATGGAGAGGCACTCCCTCTGAAATCAGATGCGGTGAGTGAGAACAAGGCAGGGGACCTGACAAGGGCAACTATGTCACCTCACGTGTCTGGTTACAAATGACAGTAGCTACACTAGATAAAGGCCAGCCTAAGAGAAATTTATTGTAAGATAATCAAAACTGTTCCATGGAAACCAAACACCAGGGTACAGCTGAGCTGCAGGGACAATTAAACCCAGGCCTTACATCCCATTAAAAAGTTTATTTCAACAGATGGGTGGCGCCTGTGGCTCAGGGAGTAGGGCGCTGGTCCCATATACGAAGGGTGGCAGGTTCAAACCCAACCCCGGTCAAAAAAAACTGCAATAAATATATAAATAAATAAAAGTAATTAAATAAATCCATTGGATGTGCTTCCAAACTTGTTAAAAAAAAAAAAAAGTTTATTTCAATGGCATAAGTTAAGCATCTCCACCATACTAGGATAAGAGCGGAATTAAAATTATATACATACATGCACACATAGAGGGTGCCCAAAAATGAATACATGTTTTACGAAAGGAAAAAACTATATTAAAACTGTAATAATATATACTGATAACAAAAAACAAATACACATTTGGGCACCTCTTGTACCTGCAGAAGTTGAATGTGCCTTGAGTATTATTACTCAAACACTTATTCTGGTAATTTAAATGGATATAATGATCTACTCCAATAGTTCTCAACCTTCCTAATGCTGTGACCCTTTAATACAGTTCCTCATGTTGTGGTGACCTCCAACCCTAAAATTATTTTCCTTGCTACTTCACAACTGTAATTTTGCTACATTGTAATGTAAATATCTGATATGCAGGAGACCCTTCAAAGGGGTTGCGACCCACAGGTTGAGAACCACTGATCTACTCCTTTGAGAGAAAGAGTGAGTTAAATCCTGAAAAATCTAAAGTGACGGGCGGTGCCTGTGGCTCAGTCGGTAAGGCGCCGGCCCCATATATCGAGGGTGACTGGTTCAAACCCGGGCCCGGCCAAACTGCAACCAAAAAATAGCCGGGCGTTGTTGCGGGCGCCTGTAGTCCCAGCTACTCGGGAGGCTGAGGCAAGAGAATCGCTTAAGCCCAGGAGTTGGAGGTTGCTGTGAGCTGTGTGAGGCCACGGCACTCTACCGTGGGCCATAAAGTGAGACTCTGTCTCTACAAAAAAAAAAAAAAAAAAATCTAAAGTGACAGCAGCTGATTTTAATGTTAGTGTGGTTTGTTGCCAGGTCTCAGAGTGAGACTCAGCGTCTTCTATGTCATTTGGAACCTTCAAGCACCACAATCACTGACCGGATAAGCTAAGGGGTAACTCTGTCCTCCTCCAAGACTGCACTGCCCCAAAGCCTGAGATTCAAGTACAGAAAGATCAGGCCTGGCTAGTAGCTCATGCCTGTAATCCCAACACTCCGGGAGGCCAAAGCAGGTAGACTGCTTGAGCTCACAGGTTCAGAGACCTGCCTGAGCCAAAGCTAGACCCTGCCTCTAAAAATAGCCAGGTGTTGTCGGGGGCACCTCTAGTCTCAGCTATTTCGGAGGCTGAGGCAAGAGAATCTCTTGAGCCCAAGAGTTAGAGGTTGCTGTGAGCTACGCCCTGGCACTCTACCAAGGACAACATAGTTAGACTGTGTCTCAAAAATAAATAAATAAATACAGAAAGACCTCAGGCCTGTGGTCCCCACACCACTAATCAAGGTCAGCAGGGAGGGAGCTCTGGCTGGCCACACCCCTGCACTCTGCCTTGGACTCTGTTCCTACCCAGAGTGTCAAACCCTTTGCACTTGGTCTCTGATTCACCAGGCACAACTCAGCAGTCCTTGCTTCATGAACAAGCAAGTTCACTCCTTTAGTAGAACCTCCACTATTTTTCTTCTCTGAGCAACAATCAGTTTCTCATGACAAAAGGCACAAATTTAATTTAGAAGGCACTTGGCTCGATACCAGCTAATATTCCAGCCTCTATCGGGCACCTGACAATCAAAGCAACACATTCCATTATAAACAAGCTTGTTTGAGTGGTACCCTTATCCGCAAAGCAGGTGTATTTCTCTCCCCTCCGGCTGGACTTAATATGCTAAAGATACCTTAGCTACGGTGGTCAGGTCACAAATTAGTTCCCTAAATTTCAGTTGAAATCTTAAAAGGGGAGAGGAGGTATCTACATCATGAAATCTTTTGTAAAGTTTACATACAGGTTTCTCTCCATAACTCCCTTCCCCAGCGGCCTAGTCCTGTACTCTACTGACCAGTAAACGGGAGGGTGCATGTTGGTATTTGTTTACAATAGTCACAGGAAAAATAATCACTAACTTTAAAAAAAAATTTTCCCTTCTTCATGTGATCTGTTGTCCAAGTGGTTCAGGCATCAGAGTGACACTGTTCTTCTAGAACTCAGCAGGAAAAATATAGCCCTTAATAAGCCTTCTTGTTTTTAGAAGCAGTTATAACCTGTGTGTCTAGGGGTATAGAAAACTGTTTTCTTCTCTTAGCCTCTCCCTCTTCTCCATACTCTCTATTAAAATATTAGTTACACTATAAAATAGTGTAAGATTGTGAAATTCTCAATGAACGTCAACATTGATCAAACACGTTATTAAATGCTGCTATGAGGCTTACTCAAATGAGTAGGATGGCATAATTTTTAAATTAATCTTTTAATGTTAAAATCTTTGTACATCGCACACAGTTGGAAGAAACAGCACAGAAAGAGCCTAGGGACCCTTCACCCATTGACCCCTGGGGAAATATCTTGCAACTCTCTACCCCCAGAATGCTGACGCTGATTTAGTCAAGACACAGAACATTTCACTACCATAAGTACTCTTCATGACGAAAGGCATAACTTTTACAAGCAAAGCAATTTAAACATCCTAAACTGTGGGACAGAGAGTCCAATGGGGCGAGAAATCGAAAAAGCAGGTTGAAAGGCTACTTCCATGTAAGAATGAAAAATGTTAAGGTGCTGGAAATAACTGGCACAGAAGAGAATAAAAGGGAAGCAGATCTTAAAAAGTAGTTCCAAAGCAGAGTTATGATAAGAAATCACATTCATTATCATGCCCTGAGAATGAAGTTAAGAGAAGATAAAGGTGTCCGTGCACTTTGCTCTGTGAGGAGCAGCTGAGGTTGGCAGCTGTAACCTGAGTCTCCAGTCCCCAGAAACTCTAACAGCATAACTGAGAGGGAAGCAATTGATTTCTACAGAAAAATCCATACACCAGGCCTAAAACAAAGGTAAAAACTAAAGGTAAACACTAACTGTTCTTCAGCACTTCAGTGAAAGTCAGAGACTGACAGCAAAGCAACAAAGCTTTACTTTAAAAAAAAGCAAAAGCACAGGTGACTGGCTGAGAACCCATCTACTTCCCAGGCAGCTACACGGATTGAAACTTACTAGGAATTGTTTGCTGGGGGACAGGCCACACCTCATCAGCTGTCAACAAGGTGGCAGCCACAGAGCCACTTACCATGCTGACCAGGCCTCCCTCCCTCCGGAATGTGCGAGGAGCGTCCCCAGCGAAGCCTTATCTCAGGGCCGGAAATGCCTCCACCTGAGGGCTGCAACGCTTTCTTCACTTAAAGCAGTACAGCTGCTTTTCAGTTTTGTTTTTTTTTTTTTTTTTACTTCTTCGGTCTCAGGGGAGCTACACTGGGCCTGTGCAACCTGGGACACCAACCATGAGCTTACCCACATCTATTCCCAAATTATGCCTGTGTTGAAAATAACAAGTGTCTTTTAAAAATCCTCGCTAGTATGAAGAACTTGGTAAGCATTACCAAGGAAAAGGAAAGAGTGTGAGTAGAATTGGCTGAACAGCAAATCAGCTTTTTCTATTGCATGAGTACTAGGGAATATCTTCTTGAATACAATCTAAACAATCCCTGACAACAAAGAGCTGACCAGAGAGGGGCTTTCTAGTTTTCATTAGTATGTATTTTATTGTAAAATTTTACATTATTATACATAGCATATGTTTATGACATTATTTTTGATTGTATTAAGAGCAGACGACATACTTGAGATGATTTTTTTTTCTTCATATATGTGTTAAGCCTTCCTTGATATTCAGTCCTAAGGTCAATTTTTTTAAATGTTCAATGAATGCTTGAAAAGAATGCTTATTCTGCAGTTTTTGTATAAAATGTTTTAGATAGATGCATTAAGTCAAACCGATGTATTGTCTAGTCCAAATTTTGAGTGTCCATTATTTCAAAATATGTGTTAAAGTTTTCCATTATGATGGTAGATTTGTCTAATATTTCTTATTCTGTCAATTTTGGCTTTAGAGCAAGATTATGGTATTAAGATCATGTAGATTTTAACTTGTTACTTTTCTGTGGAATTAACACTTTGTCACTTTTAAGTGACTTTCTTTACCTGTATTAATGTTTTTGCCTTAAAGTGTTTATGATAAAATATTGATACTATTAATACTTTAATATACTTTAATATAGGTTTTTTGGGTTAGCATTTGAATGCTTTCTTTTCCTACCTTTATATATTCTTAGAAATTCAAAACTTTTCACCATGGAATACTATTCAGCCATTAAAAAAAATGGAGACTTTACATCCTTCGTATTAACCTGGATGGAAGTGGAAGACATTATTCTTAGTAAAGCATCACAAGAATGGAGAAGCATGAATCTTATGTACTCAATTTTGATATGAGGACAATTAATGACAAGGTTATGGGGGGGGAGCAGAAAGAGGGACGGAGGGAGGTGGGTAGGGCCTTGGTGTGTGTCACACTTTATGGGGGCAAGACATGATTGCAAGAGGGACTTTACCTAACAATTGCAATCAGTGTGACCTGGCTTATTGTACCCTCAATGAATCCCCAACACTAAAAAAAAAGAAAGAAAGAAAAGAAATTCAAAACTTTTCAGTACTTTATTTTGTAAACATAAGGTAGCTAGATTTTTTTCCATTTTTCTATTTTTACATTTTAACTGAGAATTCAGTCCCTTGTATTTGGTATGATAATATACTTAGGTTTAGACATTTTATTTTATTTTGTGCTTTCTGTTTGTCCCCGTATTCTGATTTGTCCTCTCTGTCTTTGCCACTCTTCTTTGGAAGGAATTTTTTTTAGGATGGTAACGATTATATTACTTAGTAATTCAAATAAAAATTTTCAGACTCAAGAATCTTGGTTTGTACCACTTCTTTCTCACAACCTTAAGAAAATGAAACAACTAGAGTGTCCTTTGGTAGTTTTTTCTTGAACTTAGTATGAGTTATACCTGTCTTTGGTTTTGATCTTCAATAAGTCAACCCTATCTCTCAATAATTCCCCCAAATGTTGAAGGCCCTGGTAGTTGCATATAACAAAAAGAAAGAATAAGTCACAAAATCAGAATGATCTTTGTTTTATTAGGGGCCAGTTCTTCCCATTGGCCCCTAATAAAATATTTTCAGTGTGAAACAAGATGAAAGAAAACCAGACAATCTGAGTATCCCATTTCTAATCCACTCAATATTTTTCATTAACTTTTAAACATCTTCAGCCTCACCTAAAAATATAATTAGATTTAGACTTGCAAAGGAATTCAAATACAGTTAGAACAATCCCTTTTACAATATGATTTTTAAAGTATCTTATCTTTTAGTAATTCCATTTTTCTTTGATAAACTACTTCTTTAAAGGAAAAAAGTTTCCTCAAGTAATATTAAGTGGAATTTCAAGACTGAAGAGACCTCTGGTGTGATGGTTATTTTAGGTGTCAGCTTGGTCAGTGATAGTACCCAGTTGTTCAGCCTAACACTAATCTAGGGTTGCTGTGAAAGCATCTTGTAGATGTGGTAAATGTCTACAGTCAGTCCACGTTGCTGTTGGGTAAAGGAGATCGCCCTCAGTGATGTGAGTGGGCCTCACCCAGTCAGGTGAAGGATGATTAACAGCACCAGCTGACACACAAAACTAACCATGAAGGATTTTCTTTCTTAAACCTTTTTTTTTTTTAACATGGGCCAGTCAATTCACTTCCCAAGTAATTAGACAAAGAAACTTTTCTAGTTAAGGAATTTTGCTTAGAAATTATTCCACTCTGCAAGGGACATGAATAGAACCTTCTCCAAAGAAGACAGACAAATGGCTAACAAACATATGAAAAAATGTTCATCATCCCTATATATTAGAGAAATGCAAATCAAAACCACCCTGAGATACCATCTAACCCCAGTGAGCATGGCCCACATCACAAAATCTCAAAACTGCAGATGCTGGCGTGGATGTGGAGAGAAGGGAACACTTTTACACTGCTGGTGGGACTGCAAACTAATACAACCTTTCTGGAAGGAAGTATGGAGAAACCTCAAAGCACTCAAGCTAGACCTCCCATTTGATCCTACAATCCCATTACTGGGCATCTACCCAGAAGGAAAAAAATCCTTTTATCATAAGGACACTTGTACTAAACTGTTTACTGCAACTCAATTTACAATCACCAAAATGTGGAAACAGCCTAAATGCCCACCAACCCAGGAATGGATTAACAAGCTGTGGTATATGTATACCATGGAATACTATTCAGCTATTAAAAAGAATGGAGACTTTACATCCTTCGTATTAACCTGGATGGAAGTGGAAGACATTATTCTTAGTAAAGCATCATAAGAATGGAGAAGCATGAATCCTATGTACTCGATTTTGATATAAGGACAATTAATGACAATTAAGGTCATGGGGTGGGGAAGGAAAAGCAGAGAGAGGGAAGGAGGGAGGGGGGTGGGGCCTTGGTGTGTGCCACAACTTCTGGGGGCAAGACATGATTACAAGAGGGACTTTACCTAACAAATGCAATCAGTGTAACCTGGCTTATTGTACCCTCAATGAATCCCCAACAATAAAAAAAAAAAAAGAAAGAAAGAAATTATTCAGCTCTGAGCAATACTACTGACTGACATCCTGAAGTTTCAGAAGCTCTCTTAGATAATTCTCTGTTGGCAGGCCCGGCCACAACCTCCACAGCCATCCCCCATTGCTCTGCCCCCAAACCCTTCCCTCCTCCCCTTCTCCTCTCCCATTACTAACATATTCAATCAAGCCTTTTAGACGTTCAAGCCTCTAAGTAAGAAACCCCAGGCATAAAAAGGAATCTCTTCTGATTAGTACCGATAGCATTCTCTCTGGTCACACATTTTTCTTCTCTAAACCCAAAAGCTAACATTATTCCAATTTTGGAGTTTTCCTCGTTGGAATACCTCAAAGCAAACCAATATAGTAAATGATAGACCCTATATAGATTCAATAAATGAAGCACCCCCCCATACACACAGACTGATATTCTGCCCTACTGTGCCCATATACCCTCTCTGCTCATCCAAGATAACTAAAATTTTTCTTTGTAAGTTTACCATAAAAGTAGCTTTCTTATACACAGCTTAGGAAAGATCATAGGTTCAATGTCTTTAAAGTATTCTTCTAATTATTTTTTTTAGAGTTTATTATGAAGGGTGCTTTTTTTATTATTAGTAGTAGTAGACTTTAGGGTAGTTTTAGGTTTGCAAAAAAGTTTAGGGGAATATAAAGAGTTCTCATATATTTTCACATTGCCCAAAATACCCGTCACAGTAGTTTCCCCTATTATTAACATCTTGTATTAGTGCAATACATTTACTACAACAGATAGTCAAAAGTGATATATTATCATTGATACATCAATAAGCCAATATTGATAAGTCAATGTGGACACATCATTATAACTACAGTGTGTAGTTTACCTTAGGAGTCATTCTTCCTGCTGTATACACTATGGATTTTGGAAACTGTAGTCACGGTGTCAACAGAATAGTTTCACTGCCCTAAAAATCTTCTACGCTCCCCCTATTTACCTTCCTCTCTCCTGTAGCTCCTGGACACCACCAATCCACTTTTCATCTCTATGAATGTTTCTGTTCAGGATATTTTATCTAAATGAAATCCCGTAACATGACTACTCATGTCTGGCTCCGGCTTTTTTCACTAAGCATAATGTTTTCCAGGATCATCCACATTTTAGCATGCATCAGTATGATATTCTGTTTTTATGGCTGGATGCTATTCCATTTTATGTATATAATGACATTTGTTTATTTCTTCATTCATTGATGGACATTTGGGTTTTTCCACTTGTTGACTATTGTGAGTAGTATTGCTATACACATTTTCTTGAGTACCTATTTTCGATTCTTTTGGATATATATGCACATAGGCATATAATTGCAGTCATATAATAATTCTACATGTAATTTTTTGAAAAACCACTGAACTGTTTTCCACAGTGATTACAGCATTTTACATTCCCTCCAGCAAAGCCCAAGGGTTCCAAGTTTGCCATCGTTTTAATATCTACTATCTTCCACTTAAAAAGTATTATAGTTACCCAAGTAGGCGTGAACAGGTATCTCATGGTTCTGATTTGAATATCCCTAATTATTGACGGGGTGCTTTTTCATTCTTCTAATTCTGATTCTTCTGTAAAACAGGTGTCTTGATGAAAGAACTCAGGTCTCCAAAACAGATTGTTGGGGAGGGCAGAAAAAAAGAACTGCCCATCCCCAGCTTCTGTCCTGTAAAACCTAAGTCGTGTACAGCTGGTACATGCCAGTGTGCCCTTACTGGTTATTAAAAAAAAATTTAACTCATGTTCACACCAGTTGACAAACAACTACTGTTCTGAGTGCTCAAGTCCCTCCCACACTGCTTCAGGCCTCACCCACTCTGGGCCCCCCTGCTCTATCCCCTAGATCCTATTTTGCAAAGAAGAGACTGTATCTTCCTTGTTGGGAAGACAGGAAGCTTGGTCATTAGACTTCACGGAGAACACACTTCCATAATCTTTGAATTAGCAACATATCTTGCTACAGAGTGCGAGACTTTAAAGGACCACCAGAGACATCAATTAATTAAAACCAATTTTAGGAGTCTTTATTAGGTTGGCCAACTGACTGTCCCCCTACATGGATACAGAGGGAACATCCCAGGCCATGAGAAGGGAAGGGTTTATATAGGGTAAATTATCTATATTGTCAGGGGGCTACGTGCAGTCCAGCCAGCAAGCAAGCAAGCAAGCAACCGACGTTCGACTTTTGTCATCGGTTTGTTACAGAAGCAAAAAAACATTACAGCACTTACAGTTACAGCAGTCACAGGTCACAAGTCTGGGTAGGAAAACAACTTTACTCTGAACAATGGCTCAGGCAATAATTGCGGGGCCACACTGGCGGCTACTCTTGTTCCTTAATTTTTATTTTAGCTACTTTACTTCCTTCTTTCAAGCAAGGGTAAGGGGTTTCGGGGGATTTCCTATCCCACCTCAATCTCATATCAGCCATATACAGTCAATGATTTGGGGTGCATATGGCCCATCACCAAGGCTCAGTTTAGGTCATAGCTTTCAACCTCTCTCCTCCCCAAATGCTAAGAAAGATCTAGGAACCAAAAATGCTTTCAGTCCATCTTCCTTCGCCTGTACGAAAGTCCTCATAAACGGTGAAAGTGCGGGTGCAGAGATGGAGTCAGAATTAAAGCAGATCTTCCCGACTCCAGGTTTCCAGGCTCCAGTCCACCTGCGCTACAGGTACAGTGGCCGAGACCTCAACAGAGGGGCGGGACTCCCTGTGTCCAAGCAACGGCTACCCGCTCTCTGATTGGCTAATCGCTGCGCAGCCGCCATTTTCAAATCCCCGGATGACGGCGGCGGCTGATCGCCGCTGACAGGCGCTTTCTGCCTGGCAGGGGCTGGCGGGCACCGTGCCCGTCCCTGCCGGTCTCCTGGGCACTCGGCCACCGCCCCACCTCCGCCTCCGTGCCATGGAGCCCGAGCTGGCGGCCCAGAAGCAGCCCCGGCTGCGGAGGCGAAGCCGCCGGGCCTCTAGGCTGAGCACGGAGGGCGGCGCGGGGCCTGCGGCCGACACCCCCGGGCCGGGGCCGGGGCCGGACGGGAGGTGAGCTCGGGGCGAGGCGAGTGGGGGGCCGGGAGAAGAGGATGACGTGGGGGCGAACTGGGGGCCGGGGAGGCCGGTGGGGGAGGGGCCAGGGCCCGGGGAACGTGGGGGAGACTGGGAAGGCGAGTCCGCCGGGGCGGTAGGCGGAGCGAGTCCGCGGGAGGTGAGTGCCCGGGGGCAGGTGGGACGGCGGAGGGCTCGGCCTGGAGCCGGGCTCGGGTCCTGCAGACAAGGGCGGACCTGTTGACAATTTGCTCCTGACCCCCTTCCGCAGTGGCGTTTCCTACCCTCCTGGTTCTGGGCTTGGTTTGGAAACTGTCCTGGAGCCGGCAGCGTGTGGGGGAAAGAGGAATCGTGAGCAGGCAGGCAGGCAGGCGCCGCGCTTTGTGGCCTGAAAGCCAGCGTTTACATGAAATGTTTTTCTCTGGCGACCAGAATCCCCCCCACTGGCCACACACCACCAGTGTGGCCCGGTGAACACAGCCCAGGGTTCCAGCCTCCCGTGTAAGGAGAGCAAAGAGCGTGTTCACTGGCTTTTTAATGAACACATTTCACACTCTGCGTCCTTAACATTCGTTCTGTGCGTCTGTGCGGGGTGCTCAGGCTATGGTTTCAGAAGGCTGTGTCTGGAAGAGTGCTGAAGATAACACTTTCTCATCTTGGAAAACTCTCACCTCGGAGTTTGTAGGTTCTAGGTATAGGTTGAGAGATGTTCCTTCACATTTGTAAGTATATCCTTGATTGTTAAGTGGGTGTTATAGCAATGCCCACTTCATATAAGGTCACTGTGAAGTTCGGTGAGACAGTGAGTGCAAAGCGCTTGCCTGTACACAAAGGCTCTCCATAAATGTTAACTGTTATCTGCCAGTTTTTATCTATAAGAATAATAATTCCACATCTGCTCCATCTCTTCAGTAATCCTTGTTGTCCGTTTAACATTATTGTTTTAGATAAACTACAATCCTTTACATAATTTACATTACAATTAGGCCTAGATTGGCCTGTTTCTTCCTGGGAAATGGGGAAACACCTCATCAACGATGCCTTCAAAACCCATTGTAAGGTGCTTACTGGGAGCTAGACGTTTTCACTTGGTTTGAAGTTTAGGGTAATCCTTACCTAAATAGGCCTTTCTAAAACCTCTGTGCCTGTTATCATCTATGAGAAAGAAGTCGTTATCTCTGAGACTGAAAAATAGAACCAGGAAAGACTAGTTAAGAGAAAATAGAATTTTAGGATATCAGATGAAGGCAGTGTTAAGTTTATTCTGTGTTCCTTTAGGAAGACTGCTAAAGAGATGAGAGCCACATTGTGAAGGGGCCTTGCATGTCATGGCAGAGTTTGGATCTTATCTTCAAGGTGATGGGGAAATACTGAAAGACTAAACAAACCAGTGACATGATCGTATTTTCATACCAAAATGTCAGTTCTTGAGGAAAATTTGGGCATCAGGGCATTCTTTAAATCTTATGAAAGCTATTTTCCAAAAAAATCACATACATAAAATTTCAGGAGACTTATGGGCCCATTTATGTATACCAAATTAAAAATCTTAAATGGTCAATTATGGATCAGTGGGAAATCAATCTGCAGTAGTCCAAATGAAAAATGATGAATATTTGAATGGAACTGGATATTAGGAAACGTTGTGTGTGCACTGCACTTTCAAGAGGTTTTACTGCAGGAAAGGGGACACAAGTTTGTGGGACAGGCTCTCAAGAAGGGGTAGACTTGATGTGCTGAGAGAAACAAGCAAGGAAATGGAGAGGCTGAAGAGACAGGAAAGAAAAGAAATGATTAAACAGAGATCCAAGAACATAGAAAAAGATAGAATTCAAATTAAAGGTAGAGAAACGAGGTATGAGGGATGGAGGCACAGATAAGTCTGGGGAATGAGGTGGGTTCTAAGTAGGAATTTGATAGCTTTCCCACCACATTCATATTTTTTTGTGTGTGGTAGGAAATGATATTTTGTGACAAAAGCATGAGGTGAGTGTTGAAGTTAGAAGAGCCCTGGAGAGAAAGTAGGGAGGGCATAATGAATTAAACTATATTCCATTATAGGAATAGAATAGAAAAGATGTAAGTTCATCTATAAGAATATATAAAATATGACAAGGCAGTATCAATAATGAGGCAGGAAACTACTTAAGCACACTATTAGAAGCAGTCATCATAAGCAAAAAGATGTAAATGCTGAAAAACTTTACAGGCTAAACTCACTATAAACTAATTTGAAAGACAAAAAAACTAAGAAAATGAAAGTATCTCTTTTTAAAAAAAAAAATCATATACTGTATAATTTAGCCATTTAAAGTGTCTCATTTCAGTGGTTTGACCACAATTTTAGAAATTTTCGTCACCTCAGAAAGAAAACACGTACCCTGTAGCAGTGTTCCCTCCGATTCACCAGCCCCTAATCTGCTTTCTGTATCTGAGTGTCCCTGTTCTGGACATTTCATACAAGTGGAATCATGTCATGTGTGGTCACTTTTGCTGGGCCATCTTTTGCCCATTTTTAAAGTGGGTTATTTGCCTTTATTATTGAGTTCTGGGAGTTTCTTGTTCTGGATACAAGTTCCTTATCAGAAATTTGATTTGCAAATATTTTCTCTTATTCTGTGGGTTGCCTTTTTACTTTTATGATATCTTCAAAGCACGATTTTTTTTTCTTAGTTTGATGTGGTCCTATGTGTCTAGTTGTGCTTTTGTTCCCTATGCTTTTGGCATATGTGTCAGTCAAGACTCTCACACGCAGGTCAGAAAGCCCCAGTATGGCAGGTGACACATAATTGTCAACTTCCTCCAGACAACTCCTTAAGAGCAGAGCTGCTGAACACTCTCAAAACAGCAGTGTCTGCCACCAGAGATTTCACTCAAATCCATGGATTGCTTTTGTAGTAATTTTCATTGGTTTTGTTTTTTTTTTTGGCCTGATTTGCAAAGAAATTGAGAAACTAAGTGTTCAACACCCCCAAAACCAACCGATGTTAACTACAGTGAATAAACCGTATCATTCTTTGTGCATTTATGGTGCTCTTGGCATTGACATGTTAGCATTTTTTATTGTAGCTATTTATGAGTTATACATAGTAGCTTGTAGTTAGGCTGAGGCATTTGTCTGTACTGGTATGTGAGAGCAGCTTCCTGAGCCTAGCAGTTCTTAACAGATCTTCAGCATCCCGACCAATGTTCAATGATACATGTCTTATTTTGGGTGTCTCTATGGTAATTTCTTGCAAATCTCCTCTATTCCTATTAAAAATATCACTTTGCCGACTCATTCTGGTTATTTTCATTGTAATTTATTTCATTGTTATTTTCCTAGTGTTTATGGTAAGCCAGTATATTTATATTTCTGTGGTTTGTTTTTCTTTTTAATTGGAAACAATAACTTACATTGTTTTCAGGATAAGAATATATGTACAGTGGCTTGTCACATAGTAGGCACTCCGTAAATGACAACTATTACTACATTAATTTGTAATGAAAGCATCTTGAAGGTAAATTCTGTTTTTAAGAGTATTTTTTTCCCTGCTGGGGGCACTAGCCACATACACCAGAGCTGGTGGGTTTGCCAAAATAACAATGACAGCTACAACTGAAAAATGGCCAGGCGTGGTGGGTGCCTATAGTCCCAACTACTTGGGAGGCTGAGGCAAGAGAATCACTTAAGCCCAACAGTTTGAGGTTGCTGTGAGCTGAGATGTTAACAGCACTCTACTGAGGGCAACATAGTGAGACCCTGTCCCAAAAAAAGAGGTTTTTTTTTTTTTTTTCTGTTGGTATTAATGTTGTTCAATACATTTTTTGAAAGTGTTCATTTTCAGAATGAATGTCTAATCAATTCCATTGTCGTTTCAGTTCAGCCCTTATCTGCTGTGATAGAGATGAGGGAGTGACACGAATTAGACTCTGAAAACTTAATTTGGCTTAAGAATGAATTAACAGAACTATTCTCTTTTTGAACAGCAGCTTTACCAGTCTAATATGTTTGTTTAGATTAAAACTAGTTCAGCGTGAAAATAATTTGCATTGTTTGAAAACACAAATGATATGAAAAGAGATACATTAGAGACCAAGGGAAAAAATCACAATGGTGTTAAAAAAGAAACACTATTTGGTACACCCAGCTAGTTCCTCAATGCATTGTTTATTTTATGCCATAGTTATTTCAAGAGGTGAAAGACTTGCCTTTCCTGCCCTACATGTCATCCTTTAAAGTCCTGTTTAGGTTGCCCTGTGCAACTAACTTCTGGAAAGACCACTTATAATCTTAATGTTTTATGAAATCAAAATTTTTTTCCCACAAGGGTTTAAAATAGCTATTACATTTAGAGTCTGACCCCTATGAAAAATGAGTGTGTGTCTTTCCAGGAGTTGTGGAAGTTGGCACCGTCTCATGTACTTTCTGGGCACAGTTTGTTTTTTGGGTTCCTTTTTTTCCATGGGTATTCCAAATAAATCAGAGCTTGTTATTGAAATGGGAGAAAATAGCATTACTGTAAAGCTGATTAGATAGTGCTGGAAAGAATTTTGCCATCCAATTGGAAATCTTTTTCCAGTTTGTTAACCTTTTTAAGATTCCTAAGAGCTATTTTTCTTTCCAGCTTTCAGACATGAAATTCATTCTGAGGTCAGTATGGCCATTTCTAGGGAGAAGAGAAATTAATAGCTTTGGCTTTGTAATTCTTTAATATTTGTCTTATACTTGAAAGATAATGTTCACTGAATATTTTAAGTGCCACTGTCAATACCATTTTGCAATATATGTTTGTGTTCAGTTAAAAATAATCTTCTGAGAGATTGTCATGGCTGCTTCTCAACCCAGTGCTCACTAAGGCTCTTTTCAAACATGGAGTATGCACTAGCACTTTCCTAGGCAAGTTGTTGAAGTGTGGTCAGTGTTCTCACGGGGCTTGAGGGCCTGTCTTCCTTACAATCTTTTACCATTTGTTCACAGTAGTATACCCACGTATTTCAGGGTATGAATTATGATTTATTTCACATGACATACCTTATTCCAGAATTTTATCGAAAAAAATCATTTTCTGTATTGTCGGGTGACTTTTCTGTAGTGATAAAGAGGATGAGGTAATCAGTTCCTTAAGTTCTTTTGCTTAACTAAAGAGGACCTCAAAAAAAACTTTGAAGTTCCATGAGAATGAGTCTTGCATTTTGATCTTTCCCAAATAATTACTTAGGAAATATTTGCTTTCAGGGCCTTAAGATCTCTCTGCATCTATTTCTAATTTCTAAATACCTTAATGTCTCCCAGCATCTGTTTCATCATGTTTCCCTGTACAAGGAAAAGAAAGAAAACACAAAAGGAACATCTGTTACTGTTACTTCATGGTAAAGAGAAAAATTCTAGTCTAATTTCAATCTTACTTGAGAACTTTGTTTCAAATGTAGTTATTCAGACTTTTCATTAAATTATAACTTTTAAAAATGAGAAGAATTTTACATAATATGTAAGTGTGCATGTAGGTTTTGTTTGTTAAAATTATTCTTTTTTTTAATACTAGGCAAGAGTGTTAAATTTTTTGTACCTGCAAAGGAAATTTATTTTTATTTTTTATTTAACTGTTAATGCAGTATATTAATAGATTTCATGTTATTGAAGCATGTACCTAACATTAACTCTATTTGGTGAGTTCTTTCTTAAAATAATCTGTTCACTAATTTTAAAGAGGCTCTTTCACTACAAAGATTTGGAAAATGACTGGAATCTATAGCCTGTTTTTGTTTTGCTTCATTTTGCATACCATCTCTCTTATTTCTAAGATTGAGTGACAAAACAAGCTTTAAACAGTATTGAACCTAAGAAAAGATAGCTTTTTATCCATTTAGTGCAGGGGTGTCCAACCTGCATCCCACAGTGTGCAGAAGATCTGAAGCCTGTTTCACTAATCTGTGGTGTCAGATATCACAAAAAGTGTGCACAGAGTGGCGCCTGTGGCTCAAAGGAGTAGGGCGCCAGCCCCATATGCCAGAGGTGGCTGGTTCAAACCCAGCCCCGGCCAAAAACTGCAAAAAGAAAAAAAAGAGTGTGCACAAATTTTTTTTTTTTTTTTTTTTGCTCATGAGCTTTTGTTAGTGTTTTGTGTGTTTAATGTGTGGCCCAAGGCAATTCTTGCTGTTCATCAGAAAAGAAAATGGTTTGGACACCCCTGGTCTAGTGCTTTATTATACAAAAGATATTCTCTGTTTCTTTGGATTTTCTGTTAACAGATACTCCCTTCGAAGAGGTAGCTCCTTCACTTTTTTAACACCTGGCCCCCACTGGGACTTCACTTTGGTAAGTAGATAACTGAGGTTTTTATTTCAAGGTTTTAGATAGAATTAATTGAATTAATTCCTGGGTTATCTTCAGTCTGAGGGTACAACTCAATGGTCTGTACTTCTGAATATCTCAAGGAACAGAATTTCTGGAGCCATCCTTGACAGCCTTATTTAGTCTGTTTTTGCTAACAAGCTGTAACAAATTTTTATTTCAAATAAATATAAAACATATTTTCCAAAGTAATCATGTCTATTAATCTTTAACTCTAGAATCCTTTCTCTTAATCTTATCCATGTTAAATTTAAGAGTATGTATTGTGAAACATGAAGTCATTTTTATGTATCTTCTCAAACAGCTTTTTCTTTGGGGGAAAATATAAAAATGCTGATTGCAGATAATATATATGTAATGAGTGAATTATTTTGTTATTAATCATCTCAAAATACAGGAACTGTTTCATTATTTTTAGACCAAGACTACAAAGTATTTAATTTTGTGTGAAATGACAATGGAAAATTGATTCTTTTTGTACTTATTCATAAGTAAATTATATACAAATATTCTTACGGTTTTTTTATAGGAGAAGTAGCAAAAATGATTCTGTTTCTAGTTTCTCAAATATTGTATACATGTTTTGATGTTATGGAGGGTTTCAACAATACATACTCAATTTGTATTCTGTTCTTTTGTTATAAATATGTATTTCTATTGGGCATTCTTATTTGATGTTTCTATACAGTTATACCCATTATCTATAGTATCTGGCCAGTAAAGCATTCTTACTAAGAGTCTTGTGATTCTCATGAGGTTCTGCATTTCTCCTTTAAAACATTTCCTGTCTTGATCCCCGTCACCACAGATAGATGAGCCTAAATTTAACCAGAAAATGTTGAGTATAGAAAGGTCTCCAGGCTTGGTGCCTGTAGCTCAAGCAGCTAGGGCGCCGGCCACAGACACCGGAGCTGACAGGCTCGAATCCAGCCTGGGCCCACCAAACAACTATGACAACTACAACCAAAAAATAGCCTGGCATTGGGGTGGGCGCCTGTAGTCCCAGCTACTTGTGAGGCTGAGGCAAGAGAATCACTTAAGCCCAAGAGTTTTAGGTTACTGTGAGCTATGACTCCATGGCACTCTACCTAGGGTGACAGCTTGAGACTCTATCTCAAAAAAAAAAAAAGGTCTCCAAACTTTTGATTATAGAAACCTTTCAGCAAAAATATTTTGAACTTGTACTCCTACTATAACTTATAAGTGTATATATACTGGCATTATGAGCTAATTGAATCCGCTTAGTGTTAATGCCGGTGAGCAGAGATCTTTATTTCAAAGAGCCATGACAATTTCAGAGTTTGGTGCTGACTTCTTACTGAGTCTGATTAGATCATTATTGTTTTTAACCCTATAAGTGATGAAATTATCAACTGTATATTTATTTAAAATATATAAAAAAGAAGTTCCAGTATGTTCCTCCTATACTCCAGGAACAATATTTTGCTTACCTTCTCGGATGGTTGCATTCCACTTGGGGAGACACTTTAGTAGAAGTCTTCATGATGAAAGAAGTATCTCATGGTTTATTTATCAAAACTTTTGGAATATTGTTAAGAAGTACAAAATTACTTAGAGGGTGATTTATAAGTATATAGTTTGAGAAAAAATAAAAATTAACGAATTAAGCCTCTAATTCTAGAATTATACAAAGAGCAATAGAGTAAACCAAAAACAGAAAGAAAGGTTAACAGTGGGAAAAAATTAAATCAATACCCAATCATGATTAATTCAGCAAACCAAGAGTAGGCCTGGGACCTAAAGAAAGAGCACTTGTAATGGTGAGTGTTAGAGATACTCCATCAGACTTGGAAAACAGCCATTGTGGAGTCTGTTTAGCAACACCATAAGCCAAGACAGTAAGACAGAACAAAATAGGGGGACGGATTAGAAAGGAAGACGCTGGCACTCCTGCTTTCATTACCTACTGTGGTTGTCTACACAGAAATATCCAAGAGAGTATTAATTCCGGATATCGAACTAATGAGAGGTTACTGGCTGTAATCATAAAAAGAAATCAGTAGAATGTATATATAGTCGTAATAAACAATAAAATGTAATTTTTTTTTTTTTTTTTTTTTTTTTTTTTTGTAGAGACAGAGTCTCACTGTACCGCCCTCGGGTAGAGTGCCGTGGCGTCACACGGCTCACAGCAACCTCTAACTCTTGGGCTTACGCGATTCTCTTGCCTCAGCCTCCCAAGTAGCTGGGACTACAGGCGCCCGCCACAACGCCTGGCTATTTTTTTGTTATTGTTGCAGTTTGGCCGGGGCTGGGTTTGAACCCACCACCCTCGGCATATGGGGCCGGCCCCCTACTCACTGAGCCACAGACGCCGCCCAATAAAATGTAATTTTAAAGATCCTTCTACCAAAATAGGAATAATTTTTTTTAAACTAGGAATAAATCTGTTACAAAATGAGTGAGACCCCTCCTTTATGGGGAAAATTGGAAAATATTAATGAAGAACATATGATAATTAGAGATATTTTATATTTGTGCAAGGAAAGAATATCATAAAAATGTCAGTTCTTTGTAAATTACTCCATAAATTTAGTGCACAATTCACGTGGAAGAGTTGAAGGCCTGAAACCAGAGAAGCCATGTGCAAGGCAGGAAGCTTATGACCTACTGTACTCGCTATCCAGACACAGTGTGGTATGAGCATAGGGATAAATGGGTAACAAATAGATCAGTGGAACAAAATAGAGAACCCAGAAACTCGCCTACTCATAGCTACTAGGACTTAGTGGGTCACCAGCGTGATAAACGCCTTTCAATCAATGATCTTAGGAGTGGGGCAATTGGCTGTCCTGCTTCATGCCATGTACATTACAGAAGTAAATTCCAGGTGGATTAAAGAGCTAAAAATGAAACACATACCTTTAAAATATTTAAAAGAAATTATGGTAGAATGTTTCAAATCCTGTTAAATTTCTTTATACGTACACGTTTACAATTTCGTTTGAATGCGTAAGTGGTCGCACATGTGCCTCTCCCTCAGTACAGTCTCTTTCGGTTTGCTCCTCCCTCGCCTCCATGTAAGTCCATCCCCAGCCTCCTCTCTCCCCTGTCAGCCACACCGCTGTGTCCCTCTGTGTTTCGCTCATTAGCCAGCACACTTGCTCACAGGTGGATGCCCACCTGTGAGATTTTTGGTTGGTTGACTTTCGGAACTGGAATCACATTCGTCACACTTGTCTATCGTCTAGCAGGCGGGATCAGTAAAGATTTCCTGAGTTCTGTCACCTCTTTTTTTATTTTTTCTCAATTCTGATTTATATTCTTCATGTCTTACATGTCTGACTGTCTTTTAGCTCAATGTGAAATGGTCTTTTGTGGTTTTGTCCTGCTTCTTTGAAGATGTACCCCGGTGTGCCTTCGTTTGCTAGGGGATAGTATTCCATCCCTTTTTCTCTTCTTTCTCAGAGTGATTGCACGTAGGACTTGAATTTCAGAATTTTCTGTTTATTTGCTCTGAATTTAGTTGCCCACAACTTGTACCTGGAGGCTTGGTTCACGCCGCTTTCCCGATGGCACAGAGCCTCCTGCACGGTTCTCATGGGAGGCTCTGAGGCCTCCTGGATCCATTGCGTCCCCCTTTGCTGAGCTTTGCCTTTTCTTTCCTCTGCTGTCCCTCTCCTGCTGGGTTTCGATTCACTTCCTAGCAGTTCCTCCTCCCTGTGCGGCAGGTGATGGAAGGGAATGCTGGCTGGTCACACAAGAATTCGCAAGAGCTAGACTATGTCACAAGTAATTGGAAAAGTTATTTTGAGATGTGGGAAAATGACTGTTACTTACAGGTACTTATTCAATATTGATTACAAACCAAAAATGTTAGCTGTGTACACAGTTTGCCACTGCCAGCCTTCATGGCTGAATGAAGGTGATGAATGATTACTGCAAAGTACTCCAGGACCAGGGCTGTCCATCTTCCAGTTAATAACTTCTCCCTCAGGCAACGAGAAAGGATATCTCTTTTTCTAGTGAAGGATCCTCCATAGGATAAATAATGTGTTTTTTTAAGTATTGACTTTCTTACATAAGAGTTCCATTCTGAAAACTTTATGTGAAAGTTTTTTGATAGGGTGGCATCACTTTACAGTGAAGAGAGGACTTGGGGGCCATTTAAGAAGTGCATGTGATTTATGAGCATGCACCAGAATAATTGCCTTGTGACTATAGCCAAAGCTTGACTTCTTAAAAGTGGTTTTTTTTTAGCTGTACGGAGTTTCTGTTTAATGGGGTAACATGAATTCCTTCTATATGAAAATTAAATCTTTCTTTCTTACAGAAAAGAAAACGAAGAGAGAAGGATGATGATGTTGTAAGCCTTAGCAGCCTTGATCTGAAGGTAAGTTTTACTGTCCTGTTGAAGAAAAGCACTTTAAAAGCTGCAGATAGCATTTGTGTCTGTGCTATAAGAATAATGAATTCGGGCTTTAGGGAGATATTTTTGTGTTTTTTCATTATAGAAGTGAGTAATATTGGCTCATAGACACCCTCTTTTTTGCTATTCTACTTCTCTGTTGAGAATGAGAGGAAAACACTCTTAAAACAGTGCTAGGCTATAAGTTGTCATCTACAGACACAGATGCCTAAGGAGACTGGCCCTTAAACTATGCACGGGCGGAGGTGGTGAACAGGAAAGCACAGGCCTGCTGAAGGAAGAAGTGTGGGCCAACCTGTCATTCCATGTAGGACTGTCAAAGTCTGGGTTTTTATATGAAATTGCCTGAATTTTAAATGTTGATTCAATTTTTTTTTTAAAGTAAACAAAACAACCATGTAAGCCACCTTGTCTACAAGTCAGATGTGCCAACTTGGCTTCAAATGTGTCACCTATGATAAACTAACACTTGACGCACACACAAAAATGTTTGCTTAATCTTTTATATAAAATTGCACTTCAGTTCAAAAACCTGGTTATCTTTGGAAGTACTTGCTCCATTTTTGTCAGTTGGAAAATTTTACCAAAGCATCTTGGGTTGAGGGAGTCTTTCTTTACGATTATGATAAAAAATTTGTACATTTTCAAAAAATGTTTGACATTATAACAGCGGCAGCAGCTGCAATTTCCTTTTTAAAATGTTTTCTAAAGGGGTGGCGTGGCTCAGGTTCAAAACCAGCCCCGGCCAAACTGCAACAACAACAACAAAAAGTTTTCTAAGGCTGGGAGTTGTGGTTCACACCTATAATCTCAGCACTTTGGGACGTAGAGGCAGGAGGATTTCTTGAGGCTAGGGATTTGAGACCAGGCTGGCAACAAAGCAAGACCCCATCTCTACAAAAAATTAAAAATAAAAAAATTAACCAGGCATGGTGATGCACATCTGTAGTCCCAGCTACTCAGGAGGCTGAGATGAGAGGATGGTTTAAGCCTAGGAGGTTGAAGCTGCAGTGACCTATGATTGAGCCACTGCACTCCAGCCTGGGTAACAGAGCCAGACCCTATCTCAAAAAAAATCTAAAGGTTAAATTTTTATAATATGCCCATGAACATTTTAGCAATCCTGCAAACCAGGGTTTTTCTTATTTTTAGTATATAATGTCTCTATAGAAGAATTATGTGTTTTAAGGTATTTTGCATAACAGTTTCAGGTACATTAAAAGTATCTTGTATTTCAAAGAAAAGAAAAATGTATGCAATGGCAACGCTGTATTTTTAGGTATACTTCAAATCATATACAGAAATAAGACTGTTTATAGTTTGCCACAATAAATTACATGGTCAAATCTACTTAAAGAAAATCCCCCTTTTCTTTAATTGAACTTTACCAGTTATAGGTAGTATATCATGAGATCAGTCTACTTCTTTATCCAGCCACACCTTCTGTCTTATTTTGCAGCAAATCCTAAACTCTGTATCATTTCATAACCATTTCATTATCTATTACCTTCATCACATTAAAGAACTCTTTTCTTAAATAAAATGCCATTTTTCACAAAACCAGACAAAAACTGAAATAATTCCTTAATTCCAAATTCAGTATTCATACATTTTCTTGATTGTCTTGTATGTTTTGGGGTTTTGTTCATTTTGTCTGTTTGAATTGGAGAATCCAAGTAATATTCATACATTGTGATTAATTATATGTCTTAAATTCTTTTAATCTATAGATTTCCCCTTTAGTTTTTTCTCATTGAAGAAACTATGTGGTACAGGATCTTCCTGTAGAGCTTTTCATGGCCTGAGTGTCCATGACAGCATCCCCACGGTGTCACTCACTATGTCCCTGTGTTCCATGTGTCTCTGACAAGTTGGTAGTTAGATCTAGAGGCCTGAACCAGTTTGTTTAGGTCATATCTCAGAATGTATATAATGTCTTTTGGTGACAAATGATGTCTAGATCCATTTTCTTATTGGAGATAACAAAGTCACCTGTTTATTAACTGGAATACTTCTGTATAGAGAATTCCCCTCATCAGCTATCTGGTTACTCTGAGGTACTGACTTATAATAAAAGCAGGACAAGTGTTTGATTCTTTTCCTTCATCAGTTTTCAAAAATAGTTTTATTCATTAGGATTCTCTGAAAGTGACTATTATTGGACACTCATGGGTATGAACACATTTGTTTCGCTGTGACCCACTCCAGTCATACTCTCACTGATGTTTAACCTGCCCGTCTTTAGCAAGTGGGTGCTGCTTCAGGATGGTTTCTGCGTCCTTTTGACATGACCTTCACCTCACTTCGAGGGGGTTAGTCGTCTCTTTGCCTTCCCGGATGACAAGTTATTTCAGGCTCACTTTTACATTTTCTTCTGCTCCATACCTGAAATCAGTCATTTCTAAAGAAAAACTGGTTTCTTTACAGGATCATAGAGGCTGAAATCTAGGCATTAGAAACACTCCTTTCTCCTGGATTACTCGTTGTTGGTAGCCCTTTTTCACGAGCAGAGCTAGGAAATAAATATAATTTTAAATAATAAAATACAGATTTAAATTGAAATTTCAAATTCAAATCTATAGTGTTTTTATGTGATCTCATTAGTTTCACCATCTAGAGCTCTTTCAACCCTACCCAAACTCCAAGCTTCTGGGAACACTGACCTGAGTACGTACTTGATAGATCCTATAGTTCAAGGCAGCAGTGGGCTAATTATGTTATGTTTTCTTATATTTTTCAGCTTGTTTTTACCTATAGGTTATAACTTACTAGGGATGTACAGTCAGATTACTGTTTTTAAGTTATTAGACTAGTTCCTTTTTATACAATTGTGCCAAACAGCTCATGTGTTTTTATTTTCAATTTTTAAGTATTGGTACTTTAAATGTAATTTTATCTTAGAATTATTTAATAAAATTATGTAGAATTTCAAAGTCAATTGTACAAAAGATTCTTATATCTCTCTGTATGGCTCTTCTACTGTACTCCATCTTTATTTTAGATGAAATCTGTTCATTTTAATTTTATGGCTATTCTTCTGCTTTTAAAATATTAAAGCAATTGCATTTTTTTCTTACATATAATCCTACTCTTTTTGGCTAAACCGTACATTGCTGTCTTTCACTATGTTTTGTTTGTGAGTTTGTTTTTTGATTTGGTTTAGCTTTTGATTTTTAGGAAGGTTTGTCTTTTTGTTCTAATAGTTATCTTTGTACTGATACCTTTGTTATAATACCTTTAATTCCTTCCTTTGGCTATTGTAAATTAGTTCGTTCCTGTGAGCATTATTTCAGTTAACTAGCACTTCTCTACCCGTCCCTCTCCCTGATTTAAAGTAGTATCTCTTAACTCTTGATTCACGTATTTAAGACGTTATGTGAGCTTTTTCATTCTTCATATATGCTCACCATTCTTCTTAACGTTTTTTTTTTTTTTTTATAGTTTTTGGCTGGGGCTGGGTTTGAACTGGCCACCTCCAGCATATGGGACTGGCGCCCTACTCCTTTGAACCACAAGCACCACCCTCTTTTTAACATTTTTTAAAATAGCTTTGTTATATCTACAAGTCAGAGCATTTAGCTGTTAGGGATGTACATTAGGGATGTGATACTGGTACCCTGATACCATCAGCTAGTCTGAGTTCTATGGGTAAACACATATTTAATGCTCAGCACCAGTCCTGATGGTGAGTCCTTTCTAGTTGTTTGGTTTTCTGAAGCTCACTCTATAGCACAGGGCTCAGCAAGCTGCAGGCCGCAGGCAATATCTGGCTGCCCCTGTGTCCCCATGTGCTTCACGCCTGCCTTTCTGAACTCTGTGGCAGCAGTACTGAGCAGTTGTGGCAGGGACCACAGGACTGTCAAGCCAAAAATACTGACTCTGGCCCTTCACAGAGAAAGCTGGCTGCCCCCTGCTCTGGAGCCAAGTCCATCCTCAGGCAGTGTTCATGACATTCCCCAGGCACTTAGTAGTTTGTTCACAGCCTTTCATGCTGAAGGTCAGTTTGGATAGATGTGAAACCCAGGGCTCATGGTTGCTTTCCTTGCATATATTAATTTTACTTGTGTTCGGCCATAAAGTGTCTCTGTAGAAAAGTCATAATAAATGCATAGTTTGGATCATCTTTTGTTTTTGGAATACTTTTCCTTGAATTGTCGTTTTGGGTATTTGTCGTTTCTCCCTCGGTAGCCTCTGTAGGTTGGATCTTCTTTTAATCTTCTCTATCACTTTCTCTCAAAATTTTATCTGTTTATATCTTTTTTTATTTTTAAAGTCATTCTTCTTTTCCTCTTAATCCATTAATCATGTATTTTTCATTCTGAAATAATTTTTCTTTTACTTTTAATTCTTTTTAGTCTGCCACCTCTCATTTCAAATCTTCCTTTTTCTACTCACCTAATTTCTGAGTTTTATGTTCGTTCATAGCTTCTATAATTTTCTTAATTTACACTATAAGGACCTTACTCTACTTCACATTTTCTGTTTTCTTATAATAGTTTCAAATGGAATTCATGATTCTTGCTGTTTTTCATTTTCTAAGTGCAGTAAATTTCCTTGTATGTTTATGGAGAGGAATAAGCCAAGATAGCCCTTTCAGCTTCATAACGTGTGTCGTGTTCCCAAGATGAACAAAGCCCCAGGCTGTTTCTGATACCCAGGAGCAATGTCAGTGTCACTGTCTTAGCCTAGGTTCCCTCCAGAAATCAGACCTGAAACAAGGACTCGCTGACAGGTGGTCTGTCATGAGTTGTGGCACACAACAGCATTGGATAAGCCCAGGGTGGAAGACAAGAAGCTATGAGGTCACACCCACAGGCACCTGGTTCCTCTAGCAATGGCAGAGTCTTTGCGGGCTGAGAGAATAGAAATTGGGCACAGCATTGTTGTCTTCAGTTTGGAGCCTGCGCTGAAGAAGGTGGCCAGGGAAACATGGGAGGAATCCCAGCTGGCATCTTGTTACAGAGCATGTGTGTTCTTACACTGTACAGATCACCTGTTGTCTTCTATGTCTTGTATGTGTGAGATAAGTCACCACTAACAGCACTGATGTCATTTGCTGTTTGTATTGTATAAAAGAGCCATCGTTTTGATAATACCAAACTTCTTAGCCTGTTGGACTACTTTGTTTACAGTCTTTCTAACATTATTTAATTGATCTGAATTAATCATCTTTTCTCAAACCAAATTCTTTTTGTTTTTTATTTTAGATTAATGTGAGGGTACAAACAATTAGGTTATAATGCCAAATTCTTAGTGAAGTTTCTTAATGAAGAGACATTCATATTTTTAAACCACATGATTTTTAAAATCTGAAATATACATATAATTTCATTACTAATTTATTTCATACTCATCTAGTTCAATCGTAACTTCTGTTCTTAACTTATTACTGGGTATTTTGAAACTGGTTTCTCGAAAGTTCCATTTTTCAACCAATGCTTCCTTTTTCAAGTAAGATTTTAGATTTTATTTTTAACTAACCTGTCTTTAGTGAGATTTATAGTATACGTTTGTAAGCTTGAACTGTAGAGTTTTAAAATGGTATATAGCTTTCTTGTCCTTAAAATCTTTCTTGTGAATTATGGAATCTTTTTTGTACACTGGTAGTATTTTTAAATATATGTTTAGTTTGATAATATAAAACATGAAGGCTTTACAAGGTCCAAATGTACAAATTTTACTGTCATCTACATTTTTCTACAAATTAAAAATGTGTTTACATAGATATAATATGACTACAAGCATAAATACAAAGTTGACAAAAAGTTTGACAATTGCATTTCACAATATCCCGTGTAGAGGGCAGCAGAGAACTTAGTTTTTCTTTTTTTTTTTCTTTTTGCCCATAATAATGACTTTTCTAGCCTAATTGCCAAAGCTTGTTATTGTTCAAGGTAAAAGTAAATAAAAACAATCCCTAGGCCAAAAAAGTAATGATTATTCTTGAGCTCTAATTTATTTCTAAATTCCAAATAGTTTTTCATATTAAAGGGGGATTACACTAAACTTGTAATCATTAGAGAAAGGAAGTAACTGAAGTCTTTTTTTCTATACAAAAAAAGAAGGGAACAATGTTATCTTTCTCCTTACCTAATTCATATTTTAGGAAAGGTAAGGTCAAAGGCTCCATACAAGCAGAACAGAGGCTGTCACTTAACCTGGTATTTGCAAACCAGTAATTTTATCAAGAGCTTGATACTTTTACAAAGCTGTGTCATTGTTTTTAGATAACTTAGTTAAGTTTTTCAGTTTACAAATTCTAGATTTTTCTACATAGACAAAAGATACTTCCCTGCTCTGTGCCTGAGTTACACCATTTGTAGAAAGTTATATAAATAATTGTTATAAATTACATAATTAAAATACTATCAACTGAAACTCTTCTAAATTGTAAGTATATAACTATTTTACACTCTTTTTACCTATCCTATGCCTTGTTATAAAAGGCTTTAAGGCAGCTGATCTTTCAACATTTTTTATGGTTCCTTCTCTATAGAATGTTGACAATTATTTAGTGAACGTTACCAGCCTCAGCTCAGGTAACTTAGGTTTTAAAGCTAACTCTGCTATTAGTAACACTTACTGAGCACTCAGTATGTGTACACACACTACACGCTTTGTCTTATCTGGAAGATGTCCTGGACAGCTGCTGAGCAGACCAGATTGTAGTCTGTCTAGCCGCTGATTGGCCAGGCTCCTTTGGACGAGTTTCTTAAAGTCTCAGGTTCCTCCACCTTTAAAATGGTGATAAGTACTTGGTAGAGTTGCTTAAGTAAGACAACATGCATACAGCTCTGTCACCGAGTAAGACCTTAAATTTCCTGTCTTGTTTTCACCGCGTCCTTCAGTTTCCTCCTGAGAAAACTGAGGAGGACAGGTTGGTGACCTCAGAGGCCCTCTGCAGCCTTCTGGTTTGGGGGGCATTTCATGAATTCTCAGGATGCTCTGAGTGCCAGCTGAACATGCACCTTTGGAAGGACAGCAGTGGTCCTCCCTGGGAAAAGGAGCACTGTCCTGCCACCTTAGTTATCTTTTGTAGATCATTTGTCAATATAGTCTGTGTCCACTGTTTATTCTCTAATTCCCTCTTCAACCCTTATAATTTACCTCTGTCTTTACTCCACTGAACTAGCACAATTGAGATCCTCACTAAACTTGTAATCATTAAATCTAGGCATCTTTTCTTCCCCACCTTTTCACCTCCATGCTGTAATTAACATTTTTTTCTTCCCTTGGCTTCTTGCTTTGTTTTTTTTCCTTCTGACAAATTCTCATTCTTTGGCATTCCTCCAAAGTTAGATTGTTGGACTAGTGTTCTCTTTGTCTAGATTTTTTTCTCCCAGGCATCATGTTCATTCTAGATTCTCTGTCTGAATCTACCCTCCAATCTTTTATCCAAGTCCTGTCCAACATGTCCAACTACTAGCTGAATATTTTTGTGTGCAAGTTCTTCCACCACCTCAGACTAGGTGTATCTAAAAAGAAACTTAAGGTTTTCTTTCTAAACTTGCTCCTTCTTATTTCTTTACCCCATCCCCCATTTTGAAATCTTAGCCGTCTTTGATTTCTTGCATTCGCTGTGCATCCTCTTCCTTCTTACCTGCCCCCGACCCCCCCCACCTTAGGCAAAGTTCTGGACACCTGATTGTGATTTCTGCATTTTTTCCAGTCAACCACTGGAAGCACCAACCACTTGTATCTCATCACAACATAGCGCTCCTCTCTCTCACCTGCTCAGTAAAGCCCTCTGCTCTGTCTTTGTCCTCATCCCTGACTCTCAGTGTGGGTTTGCTCCTTCGTCCTGCTTACGCTTTCCTCTCACTCAAACCTATGAAAAACAGCAGGACATTCAAGGCCCCACTGACTTAATATCTTACAGCCTCTTCCCTAGCGTCTTTCCCAGCCATTTCTGACCTTGGAAGATGTCTAAAAGTACTAGCCACACAGCTAATTTTGGAATTTGCAAAAGCTGTCTCATATCAAGTAATCTCGTCATGTGGCTACCTTTACACTATTAGCACTTTAGGAGTAGATAGGAAACTTTTTTTTAATCACCGAAGTATCTAAAATACTGCCTTTTACATAATTTCTGAGCCCCATAAATCCTAAGAAATATTTTTGTAAATTATAAGCATCATATCATGGTAACATAGTTAAAAATTCTTAACATTCAGAATAGAGTACATAACTTTGTGTTTAAAAGAAAGAAAGAAACTGCTCCACAGCAAGCCTACCAAATGAGGATTTAGGCCAGAAATTTAGAGACTGTCCCTGTGCGTAGCTTTAGGCCAATCCCTTCCCCTCTGTGAGCCTCTTTTCTTTACCTCATTTCTTCACCTCACTTCATGCAAGGCTTTTAAAGTAGGTCTTTGACCCTCGTAGGACTCTTTATCAAGGTCAGCTAGTTCAGTTTAGGGAGGGACCCTGTTATGCATGTTTAGAACAGAAACGGCCTTATGTGTATTTATGTTGTCTTTATCATATATCAAGTTTTTAATACAGAAAAATATCTGCCTTCTAAATCTAACAACTTCTGAACGTTAAAAGCTGAAGAAGCCCAATTATACTTTACCCATAACCTGATGGGAGACTTGATTATTAAGTCAGGAAGAGAAGTTTCTGCCTTGCGTTAACCCAGCTTCCTCCCTGTCTTCTTACTGTAGCAATTTCAAACTTTGATAAAAAGCTTTCTCCTGCTCTGGGAAAGCTGAGCCGCCTAGGTGTGCTGAGCTGTCAGTCAGGGGGTCACGTGGGCGTCGCGCCCCGCCCCCGCGCGCTGGAGTCCGCGCGCGCTGCCCGCGGCCGGCAGAAGCGATCGGGGCAGCCGGCGGGGCGGCGGCATGGGCTCGCGGCTGCCGGGGCCGGCCGAGCGCGCGTGCCTGTGCGGGGCCCGGCTGCGGGGCTGACTCGGTGCGGGGAACGAGCATGGTGGCGCACGACGAGGTGGGCGGCCTGCTGCCCATCAAGAGGACCATCCGGGTGCTGGACGTCAGTAACCAGTCCTTCCGAGAGCAGGAGGTGAGGGGCGCTGGCCGACTCCGCGGCGCTGTGGGGTTAACGCCTTGTTGACGGCGCAGGTTCGGGCTTTACTCTTACACGGTCCGGCCGTGCGCAGGTTAGAAATGCGGCCGGGACCGCGGGCTGAGTTCGTGCGTACTCATGCACGGCGTAGTCGGGTGTACACGACTCTTAGACGGAAAGAAAGCTCTTAAATGAACGCGCTTTTCTGGTTTAATGCGTCACGTTTCTGATGGTTAATAGATTTTTTTTTAACTTGCTTTTGTACCACCTGGTCTAACTTAAGAACTGCTTTAATGAAGTAAGAGGAAAAATAAGAATCCCTTCCTTGTAAATTAATGCTGGTGAGCAAATTTGCCACTAAAATGCTCTCTGACGTGGCGCGTGTTTATTTTTCTTGCCACATCTAATAAGTTCACTGTGTGCCGCTTGTTTCTTCAGGAGGAAAGATCTGTATTAGGGTATTTAAACCAATTTAAGTTCCACCCTTCTGGCTTTGTCTGAAGTCATGGTGGTTTTTGAAGTCTTCATGAACATTTATCAGAATAAATTGTTTGTATGCCGTTTTGACGTACACTGTGTGGTATTTGATTTACACCGCACGCTCCAGTGCACACGTACGGACCGTGGGGGCTCCACGGTGTGCCCGCGTTCAGTTACCTGTCTCTGGTGGTTTTGAGGCTGTTCGTGTATATCACAGCTTACCTAATTGTACGTTTTAACAAAGTGCAGCTGCCGACTTCAGGAAGTGCGCTGTTATTTGGAGAGGTTTGGCTTGGGCCTGGTTTTTTGGTTCTTGGTCTTTGTTCGTATGTTCTTGTTTGTTGAGAAGTATAAATTTCCTCTGAGCAGAGCAGTCATCCATGGTCCTCGCTGTAATTTCTGAAACAGATCATCTTTTGGACATGAGCCATGTTTCTGGCATACCTTTATACCAAAGCTAAAGACACCAGGGACATTGTTGGTGTTCTAGGACATAACACAGCCTTAAATAAATAATTTGAGTATTTCTGGAAAGAAAAGAAATCCTATGTTTGCTTATAACTCGTTTTTATCTTTTTAGGAATAACTTTATTTCATTCTTATTTTTAAGTTCTTGACAAGTAAAATAACAAGGTAGCTCAAAACAAGTAAACCCATTCACATACTAGTTTTTTAATTGTCTTGATTTGATTGACTATAGAAGAGACCCTCCCTTCTAAAATATGTTAAGTAGCTTCATTCCAGGAAAAATCCTTTTTACAGAAAGCTAGATTCTCAGCAGGATTTTTCCATGTTCTTGCACTTACGTGTAAAAGGTAGCCCAGTAAAAGACTTTAAATTCATCTTAACTATTTTCTGTTTATAGATATCCAGAAAATATTTTAAGGCATAAAATCTGACTGCAAGTGGACTGTTAAGGCTGATTAATTAAAACCCTGGTCTGAGGGTAGATTTCCCATAACAATGCATGTGACTGGTTAAACTAGATAGATTAAAAATTAACCTAAATAAATGACATAAGCTTCTGTTAGAGGGTGTTGGTTTTTTTTTCCTTCAAGTGAACTTTAGCCCTGGTGAAAGGTTGCAGAAAGTTCCTTGAGCATGTAAAGCTTATCGGTATTCTATTTATTCCCATAGATTTTCAGATTGTCTTTTAAAGAGAGAGTACAGTTCCAGTATCCTTGTCTGTTCTTCAAACTTCTTGTACTTGCCCTAACATGTTTCCAGCACTCCAAAACAAAAATAAACAGTAATAACAAAACCATTGTATGAGCCTTACTTGGGGGTGGGGGAGGGTAAAATAAGTACATTTCTACTCCACTTTTCTTTGGTCACCTTTGTCACTGTGTCCTGTGTTTGGGGAGAGGCGAATGTGGGTAAACTACTATGCTAGTTCTCTTAAAAACATTGTCTTAGAAATACGTTCTGTGACAATGCAAACATCTAGGTGCTTAATAGCCTAACCAAGGCTATTGAGATGACTTATCCTAATGCTACAAGAAAACTACTTTTGGTTGCAGCTCACAGGGAGGGCCACATCCTAACCTGCATTCCAAAAGAGACAGAGTTTCATCCCAATCTTTTAGATGGTTCATGATCGCCTAATTCTTACAAATTTTCCGCAAAAGTTTTCTTTCTGTATGATAATGTTTCTTAAATAGTGTATGTATCCTGATATTACTAGCAGGCCATAGTCAATATTACACCTTTACATTCCTTTATTTTTTACCTTTAAAACATCATAAGCACACTTTTTTAGTTTTGTTTTGTTTTTATTAAAATCTTTTACACTTTTGAACTATATATGGTAAAAGTTCATGTTGTATCTGCCAAACATTTTTCACATACATTTTTTAAGGCAGGAAAATTACAGAATCATCTAAAGTATGTGAAGAGAATTTTAGAGGAGAAACTCTTTAAGAGTATCTTCTGTTGAGAAGTGAGCTCATAGATGAGTTTTTTAAGGACTGTGGGTCATACTTAACCACCAAATACTGTCTGATATAATATACTGCCTCCCCCAAGAGATGAGTTTCAGAAATATGCTTTAGATAGATTCATATTCAGTTTTCTAAATCTAAATAGTGTGGTTTTTATTTAAAATATGACATAATTTTAAGTTTAGTGATTGTATAGTAACTAATCCTACAAAGATAAGAATTTTTATCACTGATGTGACTTTATGTAATAAAATAGAAATCAAAAAAATTTTCCCTCCCAGCTAAACTAAGTTTTCCATCCATATTCACTGGAAGGAGCACCTTTCTCAAGACTTCTAAATTGAAATTAAATATTCTGTGATTTACTGGGAGGTTGCATTTGTTACACTTGCAACAAGGAAGAGGAAGGAGTTAACCTTTGTTTCCAAAAAGCAGAACAGAACTTTCTGACAGCTGCTTTGTTTCTAGCTAATGCTGGCTGGGTGTCTCACTCTGTGAGGTAATCCTATCTCCAGTCCGACAGGAGACTCTTTGTGCTGCCTTTACTAACTGGAAAGGAATCCTGCGCTGGCCTTGCACACGCGCGTGTCACTCAGGCGGGGCAGATGTGCACGGGGCAGCTTTTCACGTCTTCAGCCTCACAGCATGTGCTGTGTTACTGCAGGGCTCACGGACTGCTTTGTCGGTACATCTGAAATTGGCACGTTTGTGGCTTTCTATTCAAAGTACTACTTTGGAGGTGATTGTTTAGGGCAGGCGTCCTCAAACTTTTTAAACAAGGGGCCAAACATTCTTCACATACATGTAGTCTGTTGGAGGGCCAGACTATAGTTTAAAAAAAAAAAACTATGCACAAATTCCTATGCACACTGCACATATCTTATTTTGAAGTAAAAAAAAAAAAACAAAATGAGAACAAATTCAATCACACGGCCTCATGTGGCCCACGGGCTGCAGTTTGAGGACCCCTGGTTTAGGCGGTGAGGCTGGTCTAGAGTTCCACCTTGTGAAGCCTTCCGAGTTCTGAACTCTTTCTGGTAATCTGCAGAGTCTCTGTAGCTGTTCGTAGTCCTCTATGAGGTCTGCTTGTATGTTTAGGAGTTTCAGTAAATTTCACTGCTTCTCTGGAACTCCAGAGCATGTTTCTTTCCAAGTAGTTTTAACTTTTTCTGCCAGTTCATGCTGACATTATTTGAAGTAGGATTATTTTTACTCCGTTTGCTTACCCCTTCCTTCATATGTGACTTAGTCAAGTCAAAAAATTTTTAGAAAAAAGTTAATTTTGTTATTTTTAAATGATTATTTGTTAGTGATAATATCATTTTAAACTATATGTCCTTCTGAATTACAAATCGTCTTCGTTGAGTTATCAGAGGCACCAAATGCAAACAAATCATTATGCTTCATAATTGTTATCAATCTGAAGAGCTGCCTGTTTTATAATCTGGCCTTCTTTTCAGTAACTGCACCTAATGATGTGCCTCTATTTTCCTAGCAAAATATTAGAGTAATTCAGTTTTTATAAAGTTTTAGGTTTCTTGAATGATACGTGATGTATTTGCAATATTGTTTTAAAAGGAATTCATGTAGAATAATAACTATTTCTTCCGAATTAGCGTATCTTTTTCCTTTAAGTTATTTTATGAAAGAGTATCTAGATATTAGTGGTAAGTGGATTGCTAAGATAATGCTCATAACAGCTAAAACTTAACATGTGCCAACCACTGTGTGGGCAAGTTTGTAAGAGAAGTGCTGTGATTAGCCCATTTTACAAATGAGGACACTGATCCCTGGGGGGTGGTCCCCTAGCAAGGGCTAGAGCCAAGGCTTGCTTCTCTCAGTTCAGTTCCAGAGCCTGGAGCTCTCTTAACCCCTCCCCTGCCTTGACTTTACCACTTTCTGACCCAGTTCATTGTTAGACATGTTTATTTAAAGGTTATTCTCTAACTGAAGTAGGTAAGAATGAAATGATACAATGCCTGAGATTTGCTTTTAAATACTCAAGTAGGGGCAGAAATGGCACATTGTTGTACCAGATGCCATTGAAGGTCAGCGGGAGATCCTGGGATCTACTCTGCTGTTCTCTGCTTTCATGTTTAAAATTTTTCATGGTTATAAGGATTTTTTTTTAAGTTATTTACTACGTTAAACTATAAAAAGTTCTAAAGTGATATTCAAATACTTGGCCTTTCTTACATCGTTTATTAAGTTCTTACTGTTTTAACAATGAACAGTAACATTCATTTTGACGTTTCTGTATTTTATAATGTACAAAAATTGTTTTGTGAGAGGCTTAACTTTGTCCAAGCCTGTTATGAAATCATTATACCTAGACACATTAGTGTAATCTGTTTTTGTTTTTATAGGAGCCAAGCAATAAAAGAGTCCGACCTCTCGCTCGGGTCACATCCTTGGCAAACTTAATCTCTCCTGTAAGAAATGGAGCAGTCAGACGTTTTGGGCAAACAATACAGGTAAAAAAGGGGGAGAGAGAGTAATGTAGTCAGGTATTTTTTATAGAAACCTGAAATTTGTGTTTTTCTCTGAGCTATACAAACAAGTTTCCACCCTTATACTTAAGTACAAGTTTTCTTTTTAGAATACGCTAGAAAGAAGTATTGTTACAAAAACTATATTTATATAACTTCATTATATTTACTTGCTTCTTGTATTAGTTGATAGTCTTGGCTAGTTTTTATTCCCAAAAAAAGTAGTTTTGGCTGATAAGTATTTTAAAATGACAGGTTAAAAGTTAGATAAATGATTTTCTGCATTGAAAAATTCTCAGAACTTTGTCCTTCTCTGCTGTTAAAAAAAAAACCCTAAGGAGAAAAGAGAATAATTAACTGTTTTCTCCAAATCTCATCTTCTCTTCTGTTCACCTTTTTTTAAGTCATTTACCCTTCGTGGTGACCACAGATCCCCGGCCTCTGTCCAGAAGTCATTTAGCAGGTCTACAGTCCCAACGCCTGCCAAAAGAAGAGGCAGCGTGCTGTGGTCGGAGATGCTGGACGTCAACATGAAGGAGTCTCTGACCACCAGGGAGATCAGGCGGCAGGAGGTGCGTTGGCACTTGTACCTCACCGTATTCATTGGCCTATACTGAAAAACAACCCATTTTTGTTTGTTTGGTTGGTTTTTTGTTTTGTGGGTTTTGGCCGGGGCTGGGTTTGAACCTGCCACCTCCGGCATATGGGACCGGCGCCCTACCACTTTGAGCCACAGGCGCCGCCCCAACCCCTGTTTTTTAAACATATATTTTGCCAGAAGAACAGGCTGATGTCTGTGGCAAAATTAACTTCCTTTTCTGTTTTATTTAAGTAACAATTGGTAACACATAATTCAAAGCGGTGAGCGACACTGGGTGTTGGTCATCAAATTAAACAACTCTTAGAAAACATATACAGCACCCTCGTATTTGAAGTTCCATTCTGAATTACAGTTTTTAAACTAAGTCACTTTAAAAAATTCTGTTCAAAACATCAGTTAAATAATGTAAATATCACCTGTATATAGTTTTTCTTTCTGAAAGGAAGGAATGGCCTGTGATGTTTCCTGGATGTTTTTTAGGCAATATATGAAATGTCCCGAGGTGAGCAGGATTTAATTGAAGACCTCAAGCTTGCAAGAAAGGTCAGTAAGTAATTTTTTATCAGGTGCTCTAGTTTTTAAAAATTACATTTCACAGATTCTAAAAGATATTTTCTTAACATTTAGAAGTAGGAAAGTGGCTACTCGGGAGGCTGAGGCAGGAGAATCGCCTAGGCCCAGGAGTTGGAGGTTGCTGTGAGCCGTTTGAGGCCACGGCACTCTACCGAGGGCCATAAAGTGAGACTCTGTCTCTACCAAAAAAAAAAAAAAAGAAGTAGGAAAGTGGAAAATATCTAGTGCTGAATACATTTTTTAGATGAGGTCTAGAGATGTCTTCATTATGAGTATTATTATGTAGTAAGTATTTGGGGATTAACACATACTTTAATTTCTTGTATGTGTGGCAAACAGACTCCATGCTGGCTTTCATGTAATTAGCCCTGTCTGTGTCCGGTGTACGTCCGTCATGTCTGCTTGCTGTCTGTGTGACACATTCTCTCTGTGACAGGCCTACCATGATCCCATGTTAAAGTTATCCATCATGTCAGAAGAAGAACTCGCACACATATTTGGTGATTTGGACTCTTACATACCTCTGCATGAAGGTTAGATATTCTACTCAGTTTTCTTTAGTATTGAACAGCAGTAACACAAGTAACTTTAAACTTCCAATGTCATGCTAACCTCTTTTTTAAATAAACTTATTATTGGTAATCGTGTATTTTTATCCTTCAGATTTGTTGGCAAGAATAGGAGAAGCAACCAGGCCTGATGGAACAGTGGAGCAGATCGGTCACATCCTCGTGAACTGGGTACGTTGTGAGTTATTGGCCCCAAATGTGGTTTCTTACAGATTCACCATGTTGTAATTTCTGATTAATGTAAGATGGATTTGATCGCATAACTAGATTCAACAAACAGATAAGGCATTAGAACTAGGTTTACAGTGAAAATTACAATCTCTTTAAAAACATAAACTTCATTAATATTATAGTTTCATTTGTATTACAAATCTGTTTATAAGTGTGTCCCTGCGTGGACAGAATTCCCAGTTATGTGCTATTAATTATCCGTTGCATATTTCACTTAACATTCAGTGCCTGCCAGATTCTGGGCACTGGTGATGTAGTGGTATGTGAGGCCAGGGAGGTATGTGAGGCCAGGGAGGGACGAGCCCAGACAGATGTAGCCTTGGGCTGGTGGTCAGTGTGGTGGGGGACACTCAGGTGTCCGAGCACAGACTGCAGGCCTCTTCTCGAGTCAGGGCAGTGGAGTCAGGAGGCTTCGATTAGGTTTACCCAAAATAGGAAAATTTGAAGAGCATTCTGATGTTCGCCTAGAATGCTAGTCTGCTCCCGTCATCTGCAGGAGGACGTCCACGGCTTATTAAAACGCCCGAGAACAGTTGTGCCTTTTGTGTTTCTTGTTCACGGGCTTTTTCACACATTCGTAACAGGAACTCATCATGCTTGTGTTGCCCCCCAGCTGCCAGGCCTGCATGCCTACAAAGGCTACTGCAGTAACCAGCTGGCAGCCAAAGCTCTCCTCGATCAAAAGAAACAGGACCCAAGAGTCCAGGACTTCCTGCAGCGATGTCTGGAGTCTCCCTTCAGTCGGAAACTGGATCTGTGGAGCTTCCTTGATATCCCCAGAAGTCGTCTAGTCAAATATCCTTTGCTGTTAAAAGAAATTCTCAGACACACTCCAAAAGACCACCCTGATGTTCAGCTTCTGGAGGATGCTGTGAGTAGTCCAATAAACAAATCTTTTGTTTTTCAAGTTTATAGATTTGGTTGCCTTAGTTAGAAGTTGATTCTCGTTGTTTTAAGTACCCAGTACATTAGTAAGTTGTGCCCTAAGCAGTAGGCGCTCAAACTTGCTGTGCTTAACACCTTATATCTTAACCAAGGGACTGGATTCTAACTGGGTCTCTTCACTGGACAGCTATTGAACTAATCATCCAATTTGGCTGGGTTGCTTCCTCATCTGCACAGTGAAGGGGCTGGCTGATCATGGATTTCTAGCGCCCTTTCAAGCTCTAAAATTCTTCTGTCTCATGCGATGTTTCTGCCTTGTGGGGAAGCAGGATGAGTAGTCATGCTGAATACCCAAGTTGCTCCATCGCGTCTTTGATAACTTTTAGGTGTTGATAATACAAGGAGTGCTCTCTGATATCAACTTGAAGAAGGGTGAGTCCGAGTGCCAGTATTACATCGACAAGCTGGAGTACCTGGATGAAAAACAGAAGGATCCCAGAATCGAAGCAAGCAAAGTGCTGCTGTGCCACGGGGAGCTGAGGAACAAGAGTGGACACGTAGGTGCCTGGGCCTCCCACACCCACTGGTTCCCTGTGCGCTAGATTAGGGCAGGTCTATAGGGTGAGTTCACCGCACAGTGGAAAAGGAGGGTGCAATGAGGAGCCAGTTGCACTTTAGTTTTTAGTTGTGAAGCATAAATCTTGGCTAGGGGTTCCTTTCTAAATACACTGTTAGTTCCATAATGTTTAATACACAAGTATGTTCCTTCAAAAAAATTTTGAAGAGTTTATAGTTGTATAGAAGTAGTTTTCAGCGGTACTCAACAACTTTCTGAAGCAGGTTGAATAAAAGCAAATTTATTTTTAAAATGCTAATTATACTGTGATAAAAATGTGTCAAATGGTTTATGAAGTGAGTGTATGATGCCCCATAATCATATCATTGTATACAGTTATGATTTAATAAAAAAAAAAAAATGCTAATTATAGAAGAGCCTATAGAACTAAATACAACCATAAAATGGTATTTTTGTTTCATTGTATTTTCAAAATCCCAATTTATAAGTTGGGCTTTTTATTTTTTTAGAAAAAGTTAAAATCTGACTTCTCTGATTTGCCTTACAAGGCCTAATTATTTTTTATTTAAAGGCTTAAATTTGTGTGGAACGAAATGGAACCATTAATGTTTTACCAGCTTGCATTTTTTAAGCCCTACTTTGTTAGAAAACTGGCATATAGGAACTTGTATTTCAAGTCATGTTACTACTGATAGGTCTTTGTGATGTGTATTATTTACTTAACTGTTGCTTAATCCAATTTTACCTACTGGTTAAAAAAAGTGTTACGTAGCCTAAAATCAGAAGAACTTCCCAGATGGAACATGCATAGCCTTAAAATCATGCCTTTACACGGAGATCTTAGAAAATAAGTTTGTCTAATCTACTGTTTTAACAATGTATGTTAGCCACTTCAAATCATGAAGTTCCGTATTAGAAAGCATTTGTTTCCCATTTCTGCAGAAACTTTACATTTTCCTGTTTCAAGACATCTTGGTTCTGACGCGGCCCGTTGTGCGGAACGAGCGGCACGCCTACCAGGTGTACCGGCAGCCCATACCCGTGCGGGACTTAGTCTTGGAGGACCTGCAGGACGGAGACGTGCGGATGGGAGGCTCCTTCCGGGGGGCCTTCAGCAACTCAGATAAAGGTAAGATGCCTGCCTGCTTTAAAATAGTTTACATAAATGCAAGCTCAAAACCTAAATCACTTTGGTTTTAGCCATTAAGAATTCAAAACTAAAATGGTTCCATTGTCCAACCCATTCACACCCAGTGGGTTGTGAGGTACCTGCAGGCGTGTCTGAGACACACTGTGTGGGCTCCCTTCACATGTCCACCCGCCTGCAATGTGTGGCGCGTGAAGACTAGCACATAGAGTAAGACGGAATGACCACTTTCTCTAAAATAGACATTTTTAAGTATTATTTCATTTTTTCAATTTTTATTTTTCCAGCTAAAAATATCTTTAGAGTTCGTGTCCAAGATCCCTGTCCGGGCCAGTCTCACACTCTGCAAGCCAACGATGTGTTCCACAAGCAGCAGTGGTTCAATTGTATCCGAGCCGCCATTGCCCCTTTCCGGCCTGCAGCCAATCCACCCGAGCTCCAGGGCCTGCCCGAGCTCCATGAGGAGTGTGAGGAGAACAGCCTCTCTGCCGCCAACCTCCCAGCCCAGAGGAGGGGGTCCGTGGTTTCCAGCATCACTCAGGTAGAAGTTGAGAACGCTT
Source organism: Nycticebus coucang (assembly GCF_027406575.1). Classification (NCBI taxonomy): domain Eukaryota; kingdom Metazoa; phylum Chordata; class Mammalia; order Primates; family Lorisidae; genus Nycticebus; species Nycticebus coucang. The sequence goes on along the minus strand of NC_069799.1, from coordinate 65,540,934 downwards.
CGGAGTGTGGCTCCAGCGCGCAGCTAGCAGAAGACTCCGAGAGTGTGGAAGCACCCCAAACACGGCCCAGCTTCCGGAGAGCAAGGGACAGAGCCCAGTCAAGCGCCAAACGGAAAGAGACTATGGTGTAGAGAAGGCTCTGGGTGTTTCCTGGGGCGGAGACTGTTTATTTATAAATGTGTACAGTTCTGTTTTTCTTGTGATATGAGCATAGGAGCATCCAGAGGGTTGCTTTATGCCACTTGTAATATTGTCATTGTTTTTGGAGGTTCTCTTTTCTTTCCTTTCTTTATTTTTTTAATGGCAGCTAATGATACACAGATTACTGTTAAATTGCAGTCTTTTTTAAGATTTTTTTAGAACATGCAAGGTGAGTATTTTTAATTAGATGAAATATTTATGAAATGGATTTTCTCCTATTTCTGGATTCATAATGAGTTTGCATTATCAACCAATTGTGATATTTACTATATTTGCCAAAACTCAGAATTTTGCAAATACTAGAATTCTACCAGTGTTTCCTTGATAAACCTTGCATGCAAAATTTGCAATTTTAATATCATACCTAAATTCTACAATGGAGTATTTCAAAATTTACATTGAAACATAACTTCTTAAAAAAAAAAAAAAAGAAAGAAACATAACTTCTTTGGAAAACAAACCATAAAACTTAGTATGTTTCATTTGATCAACTGGAATGTTTTATATTAGTTTGTTTTTCACTGCACATTCCTCATTTTTCATTCATAACCTGCCAATTATTTAATTTTTTATTGTAAAGTAGTTTTTAGTATTTGTTTTTTTTATTTTAGTGCCTTTTCAAGTTGGCATGTCTATTTTTCTTCCTGATTATAAATGTGTGTTTATGTGTGTGTGTGTGTGTGTGTATATATATATATATTTTTTAAATCATATTAACTTTACCAAGTGAAACCAAGCCATACTGTGTTTGAGCCAATTAAGAAAATTGCAGTTTTTAAAGTGCAGGATTTCAGGGTAGTGAAGACACGTGCAGTGACTCAGCGTATTGAGACTGCAGGAGGAAAGCCACTTCAGGGGTTTCACTGGAAGTTTTAATGTCTGAAAAGCAAGAGGGAAGGTGATTGGTAGTAAGTTTAAAAGAAAAAAAGGAGGGAAAAAGAGAGTCGTTTTGTCTTACAGTAGAAATGTCTGGCCATGCCAGAGTGTGGAAGGAGCAGCTCTCCAGGGGTGTAGTAAGTTGTTGAAGGCTCGAGGGCGTGTGGACTTCTGTTGTCTGGGTTTACAATACCTGGAAATAATGAAATGTGTGGAAAATTTGACCATGTGAGATCAGTTTGGGTGGATTTATTAATAAGATGGGAAAAGACTGAGTCTTTTACTGTAAAATGTCCTGTTAAAATGGGACCGTGATCCTGAAAGCGGGGAGGGTGAAAAGCTCTGTGTCATGGCAGGTAAATGGCGGTGACCGGTCCGGTCAGAGTCAGCCTTCCTGGGAAGTATGTACGGCCAATGGAAGTGAAATTGGAAAAGACTGTGAATAGATCAATCTAAATGATTTCTGTGTATAAATGAATGGATATAATAAAAAAAAACACACACGTAATCACCCTGAAGTTTTTTGGGGGGCATTTGCCAGAATATGTTGCTATGCAAAGGAGGTAAAGGCCAGCCTCACAGAGGTTTATGGAAATCGTGGATGAGTAAGAGGAAGGTTCAATTAGGCCAAGTCTTGGAAATCTCATGAAACCTTTTGAGAACATAGTGTAAGAATCAGCAATAGCAGTTGTACTGAGGACACCTGAACATCTGGAAATGGTAATAGGTGGTTTTCATCAATTTCAAGTTTTAAGTATCTCAGGTTTCTAACTTTGGAAATTCAGATTCAAAAGTGTGTGTTACACTTTCGTAACACAAAAGTGTTACACCAGTGATTGTGACCTACAACCCCAGAAAGTGTGCTTTTTGTAAAGGATTTTCAATTGATATTACATACTCCCAGTTTAAAAATGCTTCCCCTTTCCCACCCTGATCACTTGGGAAATGTCCTCAGTTCCCCAGAATGTGGGCCATTTGTGAGACGGATGGGGGTGGACTTGAATGAAACCAAGTGCCTGTCTAGCGTGAAATAAATAACACTGTCCACTGCCTGGGCACACAGGTGTCTCGTGATTGGGGTGTTGAAATAAAAGTACTTGAGACCGTTAGAGCATCAGTTAGGAAAATAACAATGGGTGTTGAAACACATCAAATATGTTTAAATTCATAGCTACATGATTCTTTAAAAAATAAAAACTAGCCAGGCATGGTGTCCAGCACCTGTAGTCCCAGCTACTTGAGAGGCTAAGGCTGGAGCATCACATGAGCTCTGGTGTTTTGAATCTAGCCTGAGTAACATAGACCTATAAAAGTAGAAATAAAAATTGTAATCCCCTTTTGAGTATCTCAGGGAACCAACTTACTGTTTCGAAAGCTAATTAAGAATCAGGCATTTATCCTGCCCTTTCCTGTATAAACTACCCCTTGGGATAGCTAGTAAAGGGGAGACCGTAGAAGTAGCCCCCTGAGGAAGGAATGACAAGAGGCCAGCAGCATCTCACACCCCATGAGCCCATGGATTACGGACAAGGACGCAGGCGGACGCTGCTGCCTCTTGAGGGGTGTGCACCCCACCTGAGCAGTCCTGCCAAGGTCACACCTGAATCTGATCTACAGGAAGCCGTAAGACAAATGACCTGTGTCTTCAACAAAATAGGCAACAGAAAAAAGGATAGGGCATCTGCGACTTAGAAGGGTACATCAAACAATTGCAATATGCGGCCTTTCTTCAGAGCTAAAGAAGCCGTTTCTAAATATGATAGTCAAGGAAATATCCAGCATTGAGGTTGTATTTAAAGTGAAGTAGTGGCGGGTACAACAGCTCACACCTGTAATCCCTGCACTTTGGAAGATGAAAGTGGGAGGATCATCCAAGCCCTGGAGTTGGAGACTGGCCTGAGCACACACCCATCTCTAAAAAAAATATTACAAAGTCGAGTAATTACCATTCATGTTTCTGTTTAAAAATGGCACTATCATTGGAGTCCTAGAGACATTTGCTGAAATATTTATGGATCAAATTAAATGATGTTTTAAGTTTCTTCAAAATTACAGGGTAGGAGAATTGTTGGGACAAAAATGCAAAAAGTTTGGCTGTAAGTTGAAAATTGCTGAAGTTGGGTGGGAGATACATGTACTTGGGGATTCATTACATTCTTCGTATGCCTTTGGTATATGTTTGAACTTACTAAAAACAAAAAAGTTAAGAAAAAAGAAAAGCCAGGCATGGTGGCACATGCCTATAGTCCCAGCTACTAGGGTGGCTGAGGCAGGAGGATTCCTTGAGCCCAGGAAGTTGAGGTTGCAGTGAGCTGTGATTACACCACTGCACTCCAGCCTGTATGTTTCCAACTCCCAGCTCCTCATCCTCTTAACTCTCTCCAAACCCCAGTCTTTGCTTTTCAAATTAAAGACAGAATGTTTATCAGACATAGCTGCATTTGCTCCCTACTACCTGAGTTTCACACCCACAGCCCTCCCACTGCCACGTGGCAATCACCTTAGACTAGTCGGGATCCAGGCCCTTCTCCTCCTTGGTCTTCTCTCTTCTTCCTTTTGCTTTGTCTCCTTTTCCTATTTCCTGTACACCTTTTTCAATTCAACACAAATGCGGGCACCACCCCCTATGTGTGCTGAGGCCATGAGGACACGCGTGAAGCCCCCAGGTGCCCAGGGCGGCAGCTCCTTCAGCCTGACCCCGAGGATTTCTAGTGTGCTAGCTACTGGACTGTCTTTTACAAAAGGCAATGATGTTCCAGTATTTGGTAATGTCTGTGCTGTGGAGTAGGCAGAGAGTAAGCCAAAAAGTAGCTGGATTCAGAGAAATCTGATAATCTCCCACAGAATCCAGATTTCTCAACAGATGCTGCTGGGGGCGAGTGCTAAAGAATTGTTTCCCTCTTTGAGCAGGACACGCAAGGATGGACCTCTCCAGTTAGACCTGGGGAACTGTGCGGATGGCTGCATCTGATGCCCTCCTCCCAGCAGAGGACTCTGAACTCCAGAAAGGGACACGTCAGGATCACACAGCTGGTCCGTGGCACCGCCGGGATCAGATGCACCTGTGTGCGGGCCTGACCTCAGTCCATCCTCCACCTAGCAGCTGAAGGATCTTTCTACCGCAAAAAATTAGACCATGATCAAACATCAATTCAGAATAATGTTACAGCTCTAAAAAGACCTCTTTCTATGCTTAAAATTATACATTTTCATCACGGAAAATTCAGGAAAGTATAAAAAAGAAATTAGCTCAAGAGAATGAGAAGATAAGCTGCAGACAGGGAGGAAATATTTGCAAAAGATGCACCTGGCAAGAACTGTTATGCAAAATACACAAAGAACTCTTAAAACTCCACAATAAGAAAACAAATGACCAAGTCGAACAAATGGCCCAAAGACCTATAGTGAGTAAGCAAATAAGATGTTCCTCATGTTATTAGGGAACTGCGAAGTAAAACACAAGATATGTCAAATTTTAAAAAATTGATTAAAAAAAAAAAGAATGTGTCAAACTCCAAACACCGACCACATAAAATGCTGGCAAGGACCTGGAGCAACAGGAACTCCTCTGCTGGGGGGGATGCAAAGCGCAGACAGTCAGGCATTTTGTTACAAAACTAAACATACTGTTAACACACAACCCAGCAATCTCGTTCTTCTGTATTTACCCAAAGGAGCTGAAAACTTACTTCCACACAAAGACCTGTGTACAGGGCGGCGCCTGTGGCTCAGTCCGTAAGGCGCCAGCCCCATATACCGAGGGTGGCGGGTTCAAACCCGGCCCCAGCCAAACTGCAACCAAAAAATAGCCGGGCGTTGTGGCGGGCGCCTGTAGTCCCAGCTACTCGGGAGGCTGAGGCAAGAGAATCGCTTAAGCCCAGGAGTTGGAGGTTGCTGTGAGCTGTGTGAGGCCACGGCACTCTACGGAGGGCCATAAAGTGAGACTCCGTCTCTAAAAAAAAAAAAAAAAAAAAAAAAAAAAAAAGACCTGTGTACAAATGTTTATAGCAGCTTTATTCAACATTTCTGAAACTTGGAAGCAACCGAGTCATCCTTCAGTAGGTGCCGTGGTCTGATTGTGTCCCCCAAAATTCATTGTAATGGTGCTGAGAGCTGGGGCCATTAGGGGCCACTAAACCATGAGGGCACAGCCTTCACGGCAGGGACCAAGGCCCCTGTCCTAGGGCTGAAGGAACTGGAGTCCTGCGTCCCTCCACATTCATTCCCTCCAGAGGATGCAGGAACAAGGAGTCATCTTAGAAAACAGAGAGCAGCCTTCACCAGATGCCACCCGAATTTAGGGTTTTCCAGCCTGCAGAACTGTGATAAATACATTTCTGTTCTTGGGTGGGCATAGCGGCTCACACCTGTAATCCCAGCACTCCGGGAGGCAGAGGCGGGTGGATTACCTGAGCTCAGGAGTCTGAGACCAGCCTGAGCAAAATTGAGACTCTGTCTCTAAAAATAGTTGGGTGTTGGCGGGGGCACCTGTAGTCCCAGCTACTCAGGAGGCTGAGGCAAGAGAATAGCTTGAGCCCAGGAGTTTGAGGTTGCTATAAGCTATGACGCCATGGCATTCTACCCAGGGTGACAGCGTGAGACTCTGTCTCTAAATAAATAGATTAAAAAAACTTCAATTCCTTATAAATTACCCAGTCTCCAATGTTTTGTTATAGCAGCACAAACCAAGACAGTATGTGAATGAAGAAAGAAATTGGCAGATCCAGACAAGGGAACATTGTTCAGCCCTGAAAAGAAAGCCGTCGAGTCCTAAGAAGACATGGAGGACACTCAGTGTGCAGTCAGGAGGGACAGCAGCCAGCCAGAAAAGGAGCCCGAGTGTGGGACTCAGCCATACGGCATTCAGCAAAAGGCAAAACTACGGAGGCAGTAAACAGGTCAGCGGTTGCCAGGGGCTGGGGGACGGAGGATTTTTAGGGCAGCGAGACTCCTCTGTGTGACACCAGAGGGAGGGACACATGTCATCATGCTCCTGCCCAAACCCGTGGGATGTGGACCTCCACGAGTGGACCTCGCGGGGACCGGGCCTCTGGGTGATCGTGATGGGCAGTGCACTGATGGTAATGTGCCCTGTCGGCTGGGGTGTGACACTGGGCGAGGCCCTGCATGAGGGGAACACAGGACCTCTCCGCTGTGAACATAAAATTAAGTCTATTTTTTTTTAAAAAGAAAAGAAATTACACAGACCCAGAAAACGGCACGGCATTTAGTTCTTCAAGGCACATCTCTGGAAAGACAACGGTAAAAATTCTGACAAACCCTGCTGTTAAGTGCTTAGCAAGGTGCCCCAGGCCTACCCTTCTGGAGGCCGGGTGGCAGCCCCCACTCTCAGACCGCTGCTGACCAGTGGCTTCTGCAACAGGGGATCAGAAGCCTTAGGGCCCACCTGGGGAGCAGCCTGCACCTCAGCCCGCAACAGTCAGGGCCCAAGGAGGACATCCATGGGGGCACCCAGCCCTCCAAGCTGGCAGGGACAGGCAACTTCCCAGGTCAGGGTCTCAGCAGCAACATGCCCCTCTGGGCGAGGAGGGGAGTCCCCAGCCTTCCAGGCCTCCTGCGGCCCAGTGTGTGAGTGTCCCTAGGTTCTGTTCCAGCAGATCTCGGGTCAGCCAACCTGGGGCAGGTTCCCCTGTGTCTGCGTTTCCTCTTCTCCCCTCCCTGCCTGGTGGGGAAGGAAGAAAGCCACCTCTGTCCTCTCCCCGTCCACAGCTGCAGCCCTCTCCCTAGAAGGGCTGAGATCTACGGGTCAGCCCAGGAGCTAACCCTGACCCTGAATCAGACCTTTGACAAGTGCCTTCCATTCTCCCGGCAGGCCCCACTCTCCACAGTTAAAACTACGCCTGTCAGTTGAAGGTGACTAAGAGGTTGGCGCTGGGCCCCTTCTACACCTGGAGACGACTGCGGGGCTGGAAAACGCGTCAGTTACCTGACATCACTTACCTCTGCCAACCTGTCCCCACCCCAGGCAGGCTTGGGCAGGTTCTCCCGCCATGGGCATGTTCCAGGGGTGAGCTCAGCTCCCATCCTGCACTCCAGAGCCAGCTGGGGGCCTGGGGAGAGAGGGGGACAGGGGCCTCCCAGGGTGGCCATGACAGAGAGGCTGGTGTCACCTGTACCTTCTTCCGTTCCCTGTCATGCTGCAGAAGCTTGTGCTAAGCGCCTCTGTATCCACAGGGCAGGTAGTAGGCTGGCAGCAAGTCCCTGCCCCCTGGAACACAGTCTGAGACAGTGAGCCCCACAGTGTCCAAGGTGCTGAATGTGCATTGCACAGGGAGGCAGGTGCTGCTGGAAACACAGAGCAGCCTTTCAGCTCCCCAGCATGGCTGGCCCACCAGTCAAGTTCCTCTTCCTACACGGACACCAGCGCTTCCCAAACTAGGGAAATGGCACACCAGCCTATAAGTACACCCTGCGCACATCCTTCCCAAGAGTGAGCAGGGAGGCGTCCCGGGACTTGTGAGGCGGTTTTTGCCTCCAGCAAAGGAGTGTGAGACAATCTTTTCCATGATGGAAACTATTTCATATTCTTGCTGGCCTTAGAGGCAGGTCCTCCAGGGCTGAATCTCTCCAGAACTTTCCAGTGAGTTTCTTGGTTGCAACCAAGAAAACAAACAAGTGCAGCCATTGACTTGACAGAAAATTGTGTTTGCTTGGAAAGGTTCTGGAATCTGGAGCAGGTTGGAGAAGTGGCGCCCTAGCTCTGGCTGACAATGATGCTGAGCCTTTGCACACTCTGTTCCCCCACCTGGAATGCACTGTCCCTCTGCCTCCCTGCCCATGGCCTCCCCTCCCCACTTCCAGGCAGCCCTCCGGGAGCCCCCAGGCTCTGCCTTCCCTCCACTGGCCCCACCCCCACCTGGTTGTAGTGCGGCAGGGCCTCCTACCGAGAGCACTTTCCAGGACTGTGTTGCCTTCCTTTAGAGCCCCCACAACTTGCCACTCTGCCTGACACAGACTATGCTCAAACTTGTTACTCAATGGGCCACAAAAGCTGAATTATTTCAGCTCTGCCTGAGCCAGCACCCACGGCAGCCTTCAGGGAGGCTCCAGGCTCTCAGCTCCAGGATCCACACCTCCGGTCAGGCCTGGTGGATTAGGATGAGGCCGGTAGAGTAACAGGAAGAGGCAGAACATGACTCCAGAGGGAAGGTCGCAAAAGGCAGTGCCACCTTTGCTCAGCCTATCTCGGAGCCTGTCCCCTGATAAAGCCACTGTGTCACAAGGACACTCCAGCGTCCCTGTGGAGAGCTCAGGGGAGGAGCAGCCAAGGCCTCCTGCAGACAGCACCTACTGCCTGCCTCACCTTGGGAGGGCCCAGTGAGCCTTTGGATGACTCAGCCTAGTCCTGGCCCCTCAGCCCTGGCCTCGTGAAAAGTGCCAAGCTAGAACAGCCTGATCAAGTGGCCCCAGAGAAATTGTGAGATAACATGTGCTTAGGGTTATCTGACGCTGCCACATTGTTACGTAGTGGGCTGTGCAGCCATGGGGAGGCCTGCATGTACTGACAGCTGGGCTAGGGTGTTGCTTGGTGCCCAGAAGGCTGGACAGCTGGGCCAGCAAGCACTAACTGGAGCCCTGGGAACAGCAGAAGAAAACACACTGCGAAGTTTAGGAAGAAGAATCAAGGCCTGTGTCCCGGGGCCCAAAACAGAGGCTCAGGCCACAACAACGTTCTTCCGTGTGGCTTGTGGTCTGAGGCCCACGGCGGCTGCCCTGTCCCTGGATCCTGCATCCCAGCGGACGAACAAGCGGACCATGGATGTTTCCATCAACCTCACTTCCCTTCCCAGCAAGGAACAGACCCCAGGGGACAGTCTTGTTGCTGGCCACACTCCGGGGTTCGGGAGGTGGGGATGGCGGATTCCTGGGTGCCTGCGTATTGCGCCTCTCATGGCCCGTCCCACGCCATGAACAGTACAGGGACTGTCTCACTATTCCTCCTCCTCCTCCCTGTCTCCTTCCTCCCACCTCTTCTCCTTTCCTCTCCCACACCAGAATGTTTCTGATCATTCTCATCCCTGAAGCACAGCAAGGCAAAACTGACCAAGGGCCTGAGCCTCGTAGTCCTGCAGAAATACAGTGACAGCCACTGCCTGGGGACAGCACCCTCACTTGGCCCCACTCCTGCTATTCACAGGGTCCAGGGAAAGACACATTGCGGAGGCCCCCGGCCCTCAGGCTGTGCCTCCTGCCCAGCCTGGCTCTGTCCTCCCTGCCCCAGGGCCTCACCTGTGCCCCACCACACACCACATCTGACCATGCAGTCCCTCACACCAGGCCTTGGGCCTGAACAGATCCCATAAAACAGGCCCTGGGAGTGGCTGAGGGTCATTTGGAAGGGAATCCCAGGGATCCTCCACTGGGAATGTGTTCTAGAAGTCCAGTGGGTACTCCAGGCGGCTTAACCCCCTGACCTTGAGAGCCCTGGCTTCACAGGCCTGGACACACAGGAGGCCTCAGTGGCCTCCATGGTGAGGGCCCAGCAGCGGCCCCGGTGCCCAGGCCTCAGGGTAGGACTCTGCCAGGGGCTATAGACATGACTTGCTATTTACTTAATCCTCATGGTGAAGGGAATATGGGGGGTGGAACTTCCGTAATATGCTCAAGTTCACCTGCAGCAGAACCAAGACCCACCTGTGGTCCACAGGTCCTGATCCTGAGCGGTCAGGGCTGAGACCAACATGTGGGAGGACATGTTTGCTCAGAGGGGAGTTGCTGCCAGGTCCTGACATGACACTGACCCCAATCCCAGAATCACAGGACCAGTCAGGCCAAAGGGCCAGCATGGAGCCCTTGGCCAAGGCCTGAGCCAGGCCTAGGGGTGGGACAGTGCCCAGCACAGAGCCCCTGATCAGGCCAGCTCTTGACCTGCTTGCTCAGTGCTCAGGGGCAGCCGTGTGGGCTGTGGGAAGACAGAAAGTCCCCCTCAAGGAGGCTGCCCGGGGCTTTGTCTGCAGGCCCCACAAGGCCCTGGACCAGCAGGCTCCAGGGAGAGACTCCTAGAGGTTCAGCTGTGTTTGCTCCAGAAGTCAGAGGTGAGTTTCCCAGGAGTGGCCCTGCAGCATCCGAGCTGTCCACAGCCCCCTCGGGCCTTGGACAGCCCCCAGGGCGGGTGAGGTTGTAGTGACCAGACCTCTCCCACCTGGAGGGGCCACGATGACAGCCACTGCCTGCCAGGACACTTCCTCCTCCTGAACCTGAGCTGTGTGGGAGCTGGGGCATGTATTTATTGGACAGTGCTGAGCTGTCCCCCCACATCTGTGCCCTGGAGGCCCCAGGAACATTGGGGCCATGTCTGGAACATGGTGTCTGGAGGAGCCTATGATCACCACAAGCCAGTCCCTGTTTTAATTCCCTGGGTCTCCCCCAAAGCCCCATTGGCCCCATTTAATAGCTTCATTTTCAGATCCATTATGTAACAACAGCTTCTAGCACTGTGCCACAAGGAAATGGCCAGAGAGAGGTTTACACAGACTCTCAGGTAGGGGTTGTGTCGGCCCAGCCCAACTCTCAGGCCAGGCAGTCCTGAAGCTTCCCTCAGGGAACTAGGGAGGATTTTCCCAGTAAGGTGCCAAAGAGGTCTCACCATGGCACTGTGACAGGGACACATGGTTTACATGCCAACGCGCCATGGACGGAGGGAGCAAACAGAGGCTTCAGCCCCACATCAGAAGCCCCAGTCCCGGAGCTGCACTGGGACAGGGTGTGACCAAGCCCTACGGGCAGCCTGTGGTGTCCCTGCCTGGACTGACCTGCCCACCTGTGTTCAGTGACTGCCTGGAACATGTGAGGCCAGCCCAGACACTGAACTTGGGAATCAATTTCTGCTGATCCGTAACCACGTGTCTCTGCGGCCCTCCCCATATAACTAATTTTTAAAAAGCGTTCCGTTGCTGAAATGTTAGAAGTCCATGGAAATGGCGGGTGTTGTAAACCAAACTGAGTGATGCAGTCTTAGGGACCCCTCAGCAGCTCAGCTAACTCAGTGAGACTTCAGGGGCGTAAGGGCCTTCCAGGAGCTTCTCAGGGCACACTCCCAACTCAGAGTCTCGCAGGTCACCAGGTGGCCTGGTGGAGAAGACTCCTGGATACCCATCCTGAGTCCCCCAGGAGGGGTTCAAGTCAAGTGGCGTTCTTGGCCCTTCCTGGACCTCAAGGCCAGTATCTCTCCTCTTCCCACTCTGCGGACACCTGCTTCCCTGCCCTGGCTGAGAATTTAAAGGTCACCCACAAAGCGTGGCCCCCAGTGCTTTCCTTGATGAGCAAAAACAGAAATTTCGAGGCCTCAAGACATTTTTAAAGGCCTCTGCTGACATGAATCAGATTTGGAAGCGGCATCTTTAGAAAGTCCCTTTTGTGGCTGGGGCCAGAGCTCTCCTGGACTCTGAGGAATTGCAGGAGCAAGTGGGGAGCCCCAGTTACGGGACCCTCCACCCACATCTGCCTTCGTGGCCTTGGCTCTCCCCGGAGGCTCTAGGTGGCTGAGCTCCCTGCCTGGCCCCTCACGGAGTCTGGTCACTGTGCCTGTGTCTCTGTCCCTCATCCCCAGGTCCTCTCGCACCCCGGCTCCAGCACGGCCTCCTGACTCGGGAGACCTGGCCCAGCCTGTGCCCTTCGTCTCTCCCTCAGCAACACAAGAGGTTGGGACTACACCCTCGTTTCCAAAATCACTCACTTGAGGACTGCCACCACCATTTTGCATTTTTTTTTTTTTTGGTTTGTTTTCTACTTGTTATGTTTTCATCCACACTTTCTGTTTCTGGTAAATGCATTTTAAACCTGCACTTGATGCCATTATCATAAGTGGAAAACCAGCTTCCCTGGCCTTCATGCAAGGAAATGATAACAATGGGGATACTGAAAACAAATAGTGTCGATAAGCTCTGCCTGGGTATTTTTGGCTCTGAAAAGAAGGTGGTCAGCTCTCTCTGATTCTGTCACCATCGGTGTCACGTAGCTCAGATTTCGGTGAGCCCTGGGCCTGGAGATCTCCACCATCCCTTCTTCAGGGCTCCCATTTTGATAGTCATCCTTCTCTGAGTCTCTCTCCCCTCGCTTCCCCACATATATACACCTGGCCATGAGCACAACATGCGTACACAGATCTCTGCTGTGAAAGCTTTTATTTTTTATTCTTCCAAGCTGGCCCACAGAGCCTGGGACCAGTGTGCTGTTTGCGGAGAGATAAGGGACCTGCTTCCAGCTCTATTGCCCGGCTGGGCAGGAAATCCCCTTCTACCTCATGGAAAGCCCAGGCGAGGAGGCGGGGCAGCTGCTGGATTGCTCAGCCTCCTCCTGCAGCTGAAGAGGGACATAAAGGCGGACCTCTGGGGCCAGGGGCCAGGAGCCATGGGCTGGCAGGCAGGAGGCGGTGCACTGCTCTCCCACAGGGACACCCGGGCCACCTCCGGCATGGTGGCTGCACCGGGTTTCACCAGGCCCAAAATGGCCTCTACCCTTTGTCTAGGTTGGTGGAGGAAGGGGTGCTGCTGCTTGGTTTTGAAATGAGAAAACCACAGCCCAGAGGCTCTGCCCTCGCTTTGCAATTCAAGCAAAACAACAAAACTGTCTGGCAGCCTCTTCTCACACTCTACCATTTCTTCTTTGGCTTCAAGCATCTTCAAGGCTGGGGCCAACTTCAAAGTCATGCCATGTCCCCTCCCCCAGAAGGGAGCTCTGCCACCTTCCCCACCCAGCCAGGAGGTGAGAGGCTCCCCTCCATAGACCCCTGGTCCCTATAGAACCCACGTAGCCAGCTGCCCACTAGCCCCTCTAAAGTTGTTTTTTTTTTTGCAGTTTTTGGCTGGGGCTTGGTCTGAACCCGCCACCTCTGGCATATGGGGCCAGCAAGCGCCGCCCCCCACTAGCCCCTCTAAAACCCACCTAGCCCAGGGGCCCACTGATCCCTCTAGAATCCACCTAGCCCAGCTGCCCACCAGCTGCTGCCCCACAGTCCTAGGGATGAATGGTGTGTTCCTCATGCCTGCCCCTGAATGGCCAGAGTCCAGCCCTTGCCATCTCCAAGACCCAGGATGCAGCCGAGCCCCAGGGACTGTGCCAAGAGCTCACACCAGCACCACCTCCAGCTGTACTCACCACCCAACCCTATTCACCCCTCCTCTGCCCCTGGCCACTACAGCTGACTCAGCCCCGGCTCCCTGGGCCTCCTTCGCCTGCATTCCTGCCAAAGCAGCTTTCACCCTCTCAAAGCTTCCAGGCTGGGGTGCTGCCTCCTCCCAGCTCCCCTTCCCTGAGCTGGTGCCTGTACCTGGAGCCCACTGCCGGGCACCTGCCAGCACCGCCTCCGAGTATGGCCATTCATGTCCGTGTCTCCTCCCTCTGATTAAAGGCCAGAGGCTGGGTCTTTTCCAGAGGGCTCGTGGACCTCCAGGTGCCAGGGAAACGCTCTCAGAATGATGAATGGATAAATGCCACTGACACCTCTACCACATGGTCACAGCCATGGGAATATGTGGAATAAATTAGGAAATAAAGTGTATGGAATTTGGAACATCTATTTTGATCCAAAGTAGAATAATACACCTACAATCAATTTACTGATTTGCATCTTGGAGAACTGGGGGGAAATTTTGCTTTGGTTAAAATTAGTTTGGGTTTCACCAAAGCTGTTTCACCCAAGCCAACTTCCAGGAGCAGAAGGTGTTTGACACAATCTTAAAACAGGAACCACGTCACAGGCCAGACCGTGAGGGAAACTACCGTTTCTTTCTTTCTTTTTTTTTTTTGGAAACAGAATCTCACTTTGCCGCTCTTGGTAGAGTGCCGTGGTGCCACAGCTCACAGCAACATCCAGCTCTGGGGCTTAGGTGATTCTCTTGCCTCAGCCTCCCGAATAGCTGGGACTACAGGCACCCGCCACAACACCCAGCTATTTTCTTGTTGCAGTTTGGCCAGGGCCGGTTTCGAACCCACCACCCTCAGCATATAGGGCCGGCGCCCTACTCACTAAGCCACAGGCGCTGCCCGAAACTACAGTTTCTTAAGAGCACTGAGATGTGACTTCTATCAAAGTCAAAGATTGACCTGAAAGAAAGGCGGGGACTCTGGGATCAGCAAAGCACCTGGCACAAAGCGTGTCCAGGTGGTGGGGCAGGCCTGAAGGCTGCTAGGCCGCCCAACACCCACTGTCTGTTTCCAAACCAAGTGTGAGTCATTTGACTCATACTCGGACTTCCCTGGCCCACAGGGCACCCAGCAATGGAGCCCTGTGAAGCCAACACCCCTGGTCCTCTCCCTGGGCAAGCAGCTGGGCATGGTCATGGTTTCCAGGGCAGGTCAGAGCAGCTTCTCAACCTTGGCTGCACAAGCACCTGGGGCATTTGATAAAGACAGCCCCACCTGTCCCTCCCCACCCACTGGAGGTCACACAGCACATCCCTCAAAAGCTGCTCAGTGTCCTCACATGCAGCCAGGGTAGGGGTCACTGGTTTGCGCAATGTGGTTCCAGGTGCCAGTCCCCAGCATGGGCCGTGTGCAGTGGGAGAGACACCAGCACACCCCTGTGGACAGAGCAACTACAGATGGCAGATAAGCAAGAAGGAGCTTGCAGGAGGCCTGCGGCCCATTCCCTACTATAGTCAAGTTTGAGAGAAGCCTGGAGAGCAGAGATGAGGTCATCTGGGTGCCAGAGCAGGGGAAGGCCCCGACTTCACCAGGGTGGGAAGGGCCACACCTGTCCCCTCTAGAGGACAACTGAGCTCAGCACCAGAGCATCCTGGGCACCTCAGCTGTGTTTTAGGATCCAGAGACTCAAAAGCTGGACAAGTTGTCAGAGAAAATGAGACAGAATGATTTATCTAGATTGTTTCTGAGAATCAGAGGCATATGGTAACATACAATTATGTTGTATCATTTGCACTTGTAAAGTTCAAAGTCTGAGTTGTAGTATAGTCCTTGACCCAAAAAGTGTGCCTACACCCCACATCATACTTAATGGCTGGGAACTCACCTACCCTCCTCCCCGGCTTCTTGAATTTAATTGTTTTTCTCTTGTGTGGACCTGTAGTTGCTGATCTATTTTCAGATTAGTACTTGGGATGCTTGCTTTTCCATTCTTGCGATACTTTACTTAGGATAATGTTCTCCAAATCCATCCAGGTAAATACAAAAGATGTAAAGTTTCCATCTTTTCATGGCTGGATAGTAAGTACTCCCTGGTATACACAAACCACGGTTGGTTAATCCACTCCTGGGTTGATTCCACATCTTGGTGACTGTGCATTGAGCTGCTATAAGCATTTGAGTGCAAATGTCCTTATGGTAGAATGACTTTTTTCATCTGGGTAAATACCTAGTAATGGGATGACAGAGTCAAAGGGGAGGTCTACTTCTAATTCTTTGAGGATTCTCCATACTTCTTTACAAAAAGGCTGTGCCAGGGCCAGGTAAGGGGACTCTAGCCTGTAATCCTAGCACTCTGGGAGGCTGAGGCAGCTGGATTGCCTGAGCTTACAGGTTCAAGACCAGCCTGAGCAAGAGCAAGACCCTGCCTCTAAAAATAGCTGGGCATTGTGGCAGACACCTATAGTCCCAGCTACTCGGGAGGCTGAGGCAAGAGAATTGCTTAAGCCCAAGAGTGTGAGATTGCTGTGAGCTATGACACCAGGGCACTCTACCCAGGGCAACAATGAGAAACTCTGTCTCAAAAAAAAAAGGCTGTGCTAGTTTGCAATCCTACCAACAGTGTGTAAGTGTACCCCCCCTCTCTCCACCCACACCAGCACCTGTAGCTTTGGGACCTTGTGATGTAGGCCATTCCCACTGGCGTGACATCTCAGGGTGGTTTTGATTTGCGTTTTCTCTATGTGAATTCTTTTGAGGGGGGCCATTGTGGAGAGAGGAGGCTCAGTCTGAGATCTCGCAAATTGGTCAGGGTGGTCTGTGGTCTAAATCTCTGTCCTATGGCCTCTGTGCCCTTGAATCTCCCTGTTCTAGACAAGAGGGAACTCATTGTGTGATCATGGGAAGACTGTTTTCATGGTTCTTAGGCAACAGGGTATAAAAGAGACCCCTCCCTCTCCTTGTCAGAACAATGTTGTAAAGATCTCTTTTAACCATGTATGCACTGGGGAGGCACCTCGAGTGGGTGTGGGAGCCGCTGGCACTGCTGTAACAGAGCTCACAGTGAGAGGTCGGAGAGAGTCAAACACACTTGGGGAGGGTGCAGGCTGCTTTCAGTGTTGATGGGTTTCATTAGGTTATCTGGGGTTCTGAGGAAGGATTGTAGGCCTTATTCCCAAGGAATTATGATAAGAGGTCTACTTTGGTAAGAAATGAGCAAAGAGGGGGGAGACCACATTTAGCCCCTCTCGGAGACCGTGTCTGTGCCCAGCCCTGCTCTGGAAGTTTCCAGGAGCAGGAGGCATTTGACACAGAGCTTAAAAGAGGAACTGAGTCATGGGGCCTTCCAGGAATTGGTATAAATCAGAACTGAAAAGAGGCGAGAAAGAAATGGATTACTTAAAGTATATGTCAAATCACAACTCCAGCAAGAGAAAAAAAATAAAGTGTGTGGAATTTGGAACATCTATTTTGATCAGACGTAGAATAAGCACCTAAAATCAATTAACTGATTAGCATCTTGGAGAATTTCAGGGACATTTTGCTGTAGTTGAAATTAATTTTGGTTTCACAAAAGCTATTTCGCCCAAACCAGTTCCAGCAGCTGCATCAGTTCTGCTCAGCTGGCTGTCATTTTCACGCAAGGCTCCATTTCCAGACGCTGACCATTTACCAGGCGCTTACAGCACATGCAAAATATCCTTGTGATTGAGCCTGCTAATAAACCTGTGAGTTAAAAAATAATAAAGCAGTAGACTGTGCTGAAAATCTAGTAGGGAAGAGAATCCTGGGCTACCTGTGATTTATAAAATCCTTGACGTTGAAGACGTGCTCAGCCACTAAACCTTGAAATGAATCAGAAGTTCTCATTCCTCAAAATCATAGGCCTAAAGTAAAAAAGTTTTCTGAAAAACAGAAAACTTCAGTCTCGGTCATGTCATAGCACAATGGTTAGTGAACTGGCTGCAGCTAAAATAGTTCCCAAGGCTAAAAGTAAAACTAAAGGAAACCAAAATTTTAGCTGGATAAATAAAACTTCAATGAAATATCCAACCACTGTGAAATCGTTCATTAACTATGAATTTCTGTGATATCTGTTTCTTTTAAATAATTTTTTGGTACGTTGGGAAATGCCAGCAAATCGCCTGTTTCTGGAACTAGTCTTCTTGAAAGTTGATTTTCAGAGAAGTGGCTTTCAGAGAATTGGGTCTTCCTGAATGACCTGGAGCTGCTTTGCCTCCTGGGGTGTGTCCTGTGCACCCTCGGTTCCCCTCAGCGTTCTGGACTGAGAACAGGGTGGCCCTGTGAGCCCGGAGTGCAGCCTGCTCTCTGTCCCCGAGGGTCTTCAAGGCTGGTTAAAGCCAGTGCTGAAGCCTTGGCTATGCATCTGCTGAGGGTGTCAAGTGTAACTCAGGACAGAAGCTTCTAGAAGACACTCTGCAGGGTGGATCCCAGCCATGAGACCACACAGAGCCACCCAGGGGCCCCTCAAGCACTGCGGGGGCTGGGGGAGGGTTCTCTTCCAGGTCATTTGGGCACCTCACTCTGACACCTGAAGTGAGTCACTTCCTCTTATGGATTCTCAGATTCCCATTTTTGGCTTCCTGGGGCAATAAATAAAGATAAGTTCCTACTTGCCTATTGCTTTATGGACCCATCCAAGCCCTTCTTAGCAACAGGCTTGTCCATGACAAATGCTTCAAGTCTCCTGTGTCCAGTATCCCGTCTGCCCGGATGGACCTTCCCCCTGCCTGGGCTGTCTGGCCACCTGGGCAGCTTCATCTCTCTCCTTCCTTGGCCAGCATGTCCTGAGAATGGGAATGATCTGGGCAGGAGACTTCTCTCTGGCCACTCCCCAAGACCCCTGAGTAGCACAGAGCTTGCAACCACAGCCCTCCCGGAGGGGACCTGCCCCTGCTGGCTGTACCTGCTCAGGGAGGCCACAGCCTTGATGTCAGCACTGGGCCTCCTGTTGCCAGCTGGGCTGGGGGCTGGAGCAGGCCTGGCTCCAGGATTCCAGACTGTATTCCCAGGAAATGATGAATGTTCTGATAAGGACAGAGTCCCAGAACTCGGCCATCGCCACACCCCTCTTCCACCCTTTCACCCTGTGTGTGAGGTCGGGGGGCTTGTCAGAAACACCCACCCCAGGTCCTGAGCACACTGTGTGTCAGGGACTGCATGACACTGTGTGCAGTCTCCAGAGTCAGACGGCCACCTTGGGGTCCTTGCTGCAGCTGGAGCGGGCTCTGCGTGCCCTGTGATACCTTCCGCAGACGTGCGTGGGACTGGACTCACACACCTGGCAGCCCAGACATTACCAATCTCATTTGCCAAGTAAGAAAACCAAGACTGGGAGAGGTGGAGAGGCTTGGTCGCAGTCTGGAGCAGATCTGGAATTTAAATACCACTCCGTCTCATTCCGAGGGTGCAGGGTGGGACAGAACCATGCGGTGGAATATTAAGCAGCCACTACAAGCAAGGACACGGATGTCTACTATTTTTAAAAGGAAAGGTGCCCGCAATATAACCTTAAATAGAAAAAGTAGGTTAGGGAGTCATCTGTGAGACGCCACATCTGGGAAGAAAAAGTACACACAGATGGTCATTGGCAAATGGATAGTGAAGGGGGAAAGGGGAGGATGAGCTTTCAAATATGTGCGCTCGGTCTTGGAGTAGAAAATTGTGTGAGGTTTCTACTTGTTCCATTTAATCTTGCCCTCTGTGCTTAGGTGGGAGGGGAAAGTCTCCCCACAGCCCAGGGTCAAGGCCTGGTGTCTGTGAGTTAGACTGACCAAGACAGGTTAACAGGTGCAAGGGCCGTTTCCCAGGCATCTGGGAGCTTCAAAGAAGCAAAACCCTAAAGAGGTGGCTGAGCTTGAAGCTCATATACCACTCTGACAAAGGGTTATACATTTAGGAGAAGTGACAAGACAAAGTGGAGTCAGGGGAGGGTGACAATTCTGAAGGTCCGAAGGGAAGAAAGGGTCAGCTTAGCAAAGCTGGTGCCCCTCCCCCCCACTCTGGGATTTGGCAGCATTCTCTTCGTCCTGGTGTGGGGAGCCCTTCACAGGGAACTCCATGCCCCACTTTTGTGCAGATGTGTTTGCTGTTTCTCCATTACTCAGCATGGTAAATTTGAGGGCTCTAAATTCTGATCTCCACTTATTTTATTCTACTAACTTCTTTTTTAATGAACATGCATAAGTTCACTAATCACAAAGTCAGTGCATCTTGGCCTGAAGAAGGACACAGCTTGCTTAAGAGGGACCTTGCATGGGCGGCACCTGTGGCTCAAGGAGTAGGGCGCCAGTCCCATATGCCGGAGGTGGCGGGTTCAAACCCAGCCCCGGCCAAAAACCACACCAAAAAAAAAAAAAAAAGAGGGACCTTGCCAGCAGGTCAGGGGGCCCCATAACCCGACCTCCTCCTACTCTGCCTCCCAAGCTGGGGTCCCTGCTGGCCCTGCGGTGTCCTGAGCGCCACACGGAGAAGGACAGGGCAAGGAGCTCAAGCGGCACACGGAGCAGAGCCGGGATTGCACACGTCTCGCCCTCTGACCCTTTTTAGTCTCCCATCTAGAAAAGAGAACATTGGGCTCATGATTCTTAATCTCTTCTTGATGGCCAGGAACTCCGAGCCTCTTGCTCCTCCATCCCCCCACTTCATACAGGGTGCAGTTGAGCCCACACAGGCCCGGCGGCTGACCTAACACTGCCCAGCACAGCTTGCCCCAAACTCCAGGCCTGGACACCAGGAGTCCTGACTCACTACTCACAGGAACTTGAGGCCTGGCTGGACACCAGGGCCCCTGACCCCTCACTCTCAGTGTCTCATTCCCTACAGGGGCTGCCCCTGGGGAACTGCTTCAACATGGGTCTGGGTAGAAAGAGAGGGAGGCCCAGTGGGAGGGCCTGCCTGTCCCAGGAGGCTCGAGGGCCCACCTTTCCCCTGTTGCCCCACCCCAGTCCCTGCTGCCTGCATTCCCCAACCCCATCACAGCCTCCCTCCCAGGGAGACCAGAGCTGGGCAGTGACCAGCAACCATCTGGCAGGCTCAGCAGGGAAGTCCAGGCCCTCTGACTCAATGTGCAGTGCTCCCAGGATACAGAAGGAAGGCCCTAGGTGTCACCTGCTCCACACCCTGCCAAAGCCTCTGCCCAGACATGGCCACAGGGTCCACAATGTCAAGGCTGCCTCAATTCAGGGCCCAGTCAAGGGTCCTACCCAGGAAGAGGGAGAAGTGTGGGTTGGCTGGTTGGCAGGATATAGTTAAAGGGAGCTAGAGAAGATTCCAGAAGGGAAGGGAGGATGGGGAGCGAACATTCCAGGTGGGAGAGTGGCCTGGGCCCCCAGAGCCAGGGCAAGAGGGTTCTGTGATGTGATGGCTGCAGGAACAGCTGGGGCAATGACTGTCTGCAGGTGCTGCTAGGAGGCCAGAGGGCAGGGCTGGCGGGAGAGCAGCCCCCTCCTGAGAGCACCTCCCCACCTCCACCCCCCGGCTTCCTGATTCTGGCACAGGGCAGGGCAGGGAGGGGTGAGGAGGAGCCATGGCCTCCAGCGAGCTCTGTACACACTGCCCCACCCTGGGGCACAGTGGGGCGGTCTGGGCTGGGGCAGAAGAAATATTTAGAGGCTGCTAGTTACCTAGAGGAATGCCCACTTTGCTTGGGATCAGAGGGCACCTTTTCTGCAGAAAAGACCCCGGGGGCGGGGGGCCAGAAAGGGTGCTGAGGATACTGGCTGACCCTCACCCACTCCAGGAAAGGACCTCCTGAGGGAAGAATGGAGCAGTCACCTCCTCCTCTCCTGGGCCAGGCTGCACGCCAGTCTCCGCCTAGATGACTGACTCATCCTGGGTGCCTGAGGGCACTAGGAGCCCTGAGCCCCAGGCACATCTTCCCGTGGCTGCCCCGCCCAAGCTCTCACCCACAGTGGGGCTGCCTGCATCCCTCTCCAGGGAGAGGCACTGATCTAATGGTCTACACTGCAGGTGACCTTGTTTCTTGGCAGCTCCCCAACTCTCTTAAACACTGGGCCAATTCTTTTCTAAGTTCCTGGGCAGAGTTTTGAAGATGGATCCAACAGAACCTCTTGGTATCTCACAGTCACAAGATGGCAGGTGTTCATGGGACGCAAGGACTTCATTCCAGGTGCTTTCTTCCCAAAGGGGTGGGCTTCAGGCCATGGTACAGGACAAATCTGGACATGTGTGTCAACGCTGTCATGGGTTAATGCTGCTGCAGAAAATGCCATTATTTTTGTTTTTCTTCAGCCCCTCCAGGTTCTGTATTAGTCTCAGCTGGAGAAACAGGGACAGGCAGGAATCTCCTGGTTCAGCACAGAGCCCAAGCCCACCCTCCCACATCAGCCACCCCAGAGACTGAGGGACCACCACCCTTCTGCAGGGGTGGTGCCTCCTGCTTCCCTGGAGTTGGGCCTTGTGCAGGGGCAGGGGGGCTGCTTCCTTCCATGTGCCCCTTGCTAACTTCCAGTCTCCCCTGATGTGCGTGTCTGTTTTAGTATGAAATATTTTAGACACACAAAAATACTTTGAGCATCCCTCCAAGGCCCCAGGGGCCACCCCTCTGTGCCTCCCCCATCCCCTTCCTCCCGCTCCAAGAGGATACATCAGTCCAGAACTGGGGGTTTATTATTCCCATGTATGAACTGTGTATTTCTTAAACATTGGATATTTTTTTACAAAGAAAACAAATGAGGCCGCCCACAGTAGCTCAGGCCCATAATCTTAGCACTCTGGGAGGCTGAGGTGGGTGGATTACCTGAGCTCAAGAATTTGAGACCAGCCTGAGCAAGAGTAAGACCCCATCTCTACTAAAAATAGAAAAGCTAGGCAGGTATCATGGTGGGCACCTGTAATCCCAGCTTCTCGGGAGGCTGAGGCAAGAGGATGGATAGCTTGAGCCCAGGAGTGTGAGGTGAGGTTGCTGTGAGCTATGACGACACTGCACTTCATCCTTGGCAGAGTGAGACTTTACAAAAGGAAAGAAGGAAGGGAGGGAAGGAAAATCAATTTTGCACATTCGAGCGGTTGTGTTCAGACATTTAAACCTGATCGGGAATATTCAAAAGACATTTGAGGGATCTGTGGGACTGTATATTTTGCAGAATAAGAATGTGAAGGGGAAAAAAATTCTAAAAAACAAAAATCATTTGCTATCACAGCAGCTTTCTAAAAGAAAGGACATTCAACCCTGAGAACAGAGGAGAGGCAGCCTCACGGTTTACAGATGGCGCACAGAGCCTTTATTTTTCTTTTGTTTTATTTTCTCACACAGACCTTGGGAAACTTCCTCTTGAAGCCGCTTGGTGTTGAGGAATCACGACTTTAGAAACTCAGACCTCTGTGCACCTTGTCCCTAATAGGATGGGGACTTTCTGGGGAGAATCCCCAACTGGACACAGAGGTCAGTGCCTTTTCCACCTGCCCTACTCAGGTCTTGCATCAGGTGCCAGGCTGCCTCTGCCCTTCCCGTCACCTAATCTGCTCTCTCCTCCCTTCCAGAGCCCTAGCAGGAGGGGCCTGGGGAGCGCCGCCCTTTCTCTTTCTGCGCCTTCTTTTTCCCCCTCTCTCTCTCCCTGCCCCTCTCTCTTCCACACCCCAGTTCCAGTCTGGGCACCGGGCCAGGCCCTGGACAGGGTGGAACAAGGTAGTCATGAGTGAGGACCTCAGAGACTGGGGTGACCCCCGTCAGAGACCAGAGTGACCCCCGAGAATGTCCCATAGAAGATGAAATACAACTTCGCAGCCTCAAGCAGCCCTGCCTGGGTGGCCTGGGCACCCAGCTCCCTGGGCTTTGTGCTCAAGTCAGGATAAAGTGGACAGGCCCCACGGTACGCCACCACAGGTGTGCACCACCACAGGTGTGCGCCAGTCACTGCACCAGCACAGGTGGGCACCACCGTCCATACCTGCCAGTGCAGGTGTGTGCCAGCACAGGTGTGCCAGGAAAGGCTGCGGGGACATTTAGATGCTCCCAGATGAGGGGGCTCTGCCTCTCTGCTGCCCTGAGGTGAGAACCAGACAAGGTGAATGATCACTGATAATTTCAGCTGATATCTCGGTCGGACATAAACAACAGAAAACCCCATCTCCCTCCTGGAGGAGCCCCTAGCACACAGCCAGCTACTGCCCAGGCTGGGAAATAACCTGTGTCCCGATGCCCAGGGCAGGTGCCCCACCTCACTGTCCTAATTCTAACCCGACCACACAGGGCCTCAGTTTCTCCATCTGCAACACTCAGAGGTGGATCTGACCACCCGAGAACCAAGACTGAGGCAGCCCTTGGGACCCAGAGCCTTGACCTACAGCCTAACAGGGCCCTGCCACAAATCCAGGCTCAAGGAGTGCTCTGCCTTCATCAGGGCGGAAGGGGTGACACTGCCACCCTCAGCCCCTTCTCCATCCTCCTGTCCCTCCCCAACTGTCGCTAGGGGACAGCCCCCACCCCGGAGCCTTAGGAGCGACTTCAGACCCAGGTTGACAAGGTCACACAGCAGCAGCTGTGGGCACCGTCCCAGAGCAGCAGAGGAAGAGTTTCTCAGCCTGGAAGCATCCCCCTCCTCAGCCTAGGCAGTGTCCCCACCTCCAGCACCCATCCCTGTGCCCATCACAACAACCTGAGTCCCGGCCACTTCCCAGTCCGGCTGCCACACACAAAAAGAAGGTTGGTCTCCAGGGCCACCTTCTTAGAGAGAAACTGAGACCTGCATCTCAGATACGGGACAGATGCCACACACAGACGCAGACAGAGCCACAAGGATAGACAGATAGACAGACAGGCCTACACGCACAAACACACAGAGACGTACACACGTGCAAACACACACAGACAGACAGACAGGGCCGTCGGGGTCCTCACCAGCAGCTGGGCACAGCCTGCCCACGTTACCCCACGCTTCCTCTCCTGGGGTCAGGGAGGCCTGGAGTGTCGTCCATGGCCCACTTGGTCTGGGGAGAGGATCCCCAGACTCTCCATGAGGCCCTGAGATCCCCCTGGCAGTGAACACACACACAGCTAGACTGCGCTGTCCTTTTATTTAGATAAACATCACTGGGGGGAGAGAGGGACAGACAGAGGCCTCCCTGCCCCCTGCCCGGTGTGCACGGCAGCCCTGACAGCATGCATGTTCGCAAAGGTGGGCGCCTCACTTCTGGGAGAGGATACGTGAGAACTCCTCATAGTCCACCTGCCCGTCCTGGTCCACGTCGGCCTCGCTGATCATGGCCTCCAGCTCTTCCTGGGACAGCGGCACCCCCATCTGGGCCACGGCCTGCTGGAGCTCATCCACGCTGATGTGGCCATCCCCGTTCATGTCGAAGGCACGGAACATGGCCCGCAGATCCTCCTCACTGCCCAAGGCCTTCTTCCTCCTGGCTATCTCCTCCAGGAACTCGGGGAAGCTGATGACACCGTCATGGTCGCTGTCTACCCGCTCCATGAACTTCTTCAGCTCCGCCTCTGATAGGTTTTTGCCCAGGGCCCGCATCACATCACCCAGCTCCTGGAGGTTGATGGTGCCGTCCCCATCTGTGTCCAGCTTGTTGAAGACATTCTTGAACTCAGCCACCTCCTCCTGAGACAGTGACTCTGCCATGCCGCGTCCCTGCACCTGCTACTCCCAGGCGTCTGTCACCGGGCACAACTGCAGGCAGCCTTGGCCCAGAATGGGAACCCTCCTTTTCTGCAATTGGAACAAGGGGAGGAGGAAGGCTCCCCACCCCCTGCATGTCCTCCGGCAAAAGCCTCCTCCCAGGGAGGGACAGACCAGCTACAGACGAGAATTGCAGGATTGGAGTGGGAGGGTCCCGGACGGTCTGTGGGAAGCAGCACAGCGGAGGCGAAGGGAACGCTGCCAGCCAGCCCCTCCTGACCTTGACAGCAATCACCCCACTCCAGGGGCAGCCCACCCAGGACAGTGTCCCCTGCAGGGAAATGCCACCCAGGGCAGCTTCCCTGACTTCACAGAGACTGAGGCCGGGTAGGGGTAGAGGAAGCCTCCCGGTGGGCTGGGCACCCAGAGGAGGGGGCTGTGTGCCTTCCTGTTCTCCCCTCTCCCGGCCATTGCCCAGCTTGTCCCTGTGGCTGGGGCTGGGGAACAGGGCTGGGTGGTACAGTGGATTCTGCCTGGGTCCAGCTTGGGCTCCATTAAAGTCCTAGTCTGGGGTCTAGAAACAGCCCTAAGGGTGGGCTCCCCTTAGCTTCCAGAAAGCCAGGAGGGGGAGGAGGAGGGGGAGAGTGCCCTCAGAACAGCAGCTGGTGCTGAGATACCATTTATTAAGTGAAGGTGGGAGTGTGATTTCAGAGGAGAGGGAAAGGCTCCACGTCCCCCCAGAATGCTCCTTCCCCAGCTCAGGGCTTCCTGCCGTTCCTTTCCGTTGTCGAGAGCAGTTCCCTGGGCAGACACCAGGCAGGTGAGCCGCAGGTGCTCCACCCACAGAGCCCCAAACCACTACCGCTGGGGGCTTGCTGTGGCAAGACTGGGGTGGCCTCGGTGCCTGCCAAAGGCCAGCCCAACAGTGGCAGGGGCAGGAGTGCATCTCTTGGCCTGGCTGCTGGTTTTGCTAAGCATCTTAGCAAAACCAGCAGCCACACATCTGGGAACTTCCCGGGGCCATCGGTCTGATCTGTCCTATGGAATGAAGCCCACCCCAGCCCACTGCCCTGAGCAACAGGTATAACTCAGCCCTTGGGGGACGGTCCCCACATCCGTCCAGCCGTGGGACCCACACTTATGAGGACACCTTTGCCTGGGAGTCCCCAAGATGACTCTCTCGAGCAAGTCTCCTCTGATCACTGGAGGTCCCAGTTCATTACCCAAACTCCCACCCAAAGGTGAGGAGCAAACTCCTCTGCTCCCCTCCTGAGAGAGTGCACAGATCCACCTGGCCCCATTCAGACAGTCTGGCTGACCAAGCCTCCCCTCCAGCAGACAAGCACCTCCCCAATGCTCAGCGCTGCCCCTACCCTTGCCTCCCTGAGCCCGGGGGACCAGATGCAGAGAGAGGCACAGAGAGGGGGTGCTCATCCTTGTTTCTCATTCCACGCAGATCTCAGGAGAGGGTACAGAGGCCTCCATAAATCTTGAGCAATCATTTGTCAACCAGTTTGGGGCGGAGACTGTCAGTCTAACTTGAGGACCAGAATGGAAAACCATCTTGCTTGGTGAGGGCCACGGAAGGGTGAGGCTTATAATAACTAGAGTCAGCTCAGCTGCTTTACTTACCACCTGAAAGAACATGTCAACACCTAAATTATGCTTGAAATTTCCTTTTGTCTCATCTCATTAGCAGGACCTGTGATTAAGATCCAAATGCTCGGTCATTATTCACGGGTTATTTTCCCTGGGTATTAAATAACACTCTGCGAACAACGTCAGGAGACTTGAGCTGGTCCCAGATCCACCACTGATGTGGAAACTTATGTCTCAATGTCATCATCTATAAAGTAAGATAATGCACCTACTGTGCGGGGTCAAAGTATTCCTAAGCTTTACATTCCGTAACAAGCTGGTTCGTGTTTGGTGTAAACCGACCCTCAGGAAAGCATCTGCTCGAAGGGGAGCTTACTCCCAACGTGGTCATCATTACCTCCTCTGGTTGAACTGAAAAATTAGTTTTGTCAGCCTCAAAATTAGGTTTGTCAGCCCTAAGGTTTTAGTGACGTTCCATGGCTCCCCAATGCCAGCCTGGCAGGTGCGGCTATGACATGCGGAGCGGGGCCTCTGCTTGGGGCAGTGTCAGGCCGTCTCATCACAGAACAGGGAGACAGTCATTATTCAAGTGAGGCACATTTTCCAGACAAAGGGGTAGAGCCTGCAGGAGCTGAGGTCCTGAGACTTCTGACTGAAAGCTTCTCCACCCCGAGTCCGGAGTTCCAGGCAATGGTTCTCTTTTCAGAGCAAGAGTGACTATGACAATCCCCAGCCTCCCACTTCTGTGCTCAGCACCAGGGACAGCCACAAGGGACAACCTCACCACAGAGAGCCTGATGCAGTCCCACCCGGCATCACTAGCAGGACAGCTTGGCATTTGCCGTCACCCTGAGGTGGACTTAAACAAGCCCGCCCTCCTCTGCTGGTAGAAGGGCAGTAGCCGGGTGTAGAGCCGGCCTGAGGGCCCTCTGTGTACCAGCTCCTTTTACCAGATGGGCACAGTTCAATTTTTAGCAGACTGGGGCAGTTCCATGCACAGCCAAAGCCCCACAACTGAGAGAGGCTCAGTGGAATCTGAGCCACCTCCACCCTGGCACCTGCTGCGGTCTCACTCCCCACCCCCCGCCCCCAGCTGGGCCCATGGGGCCCGGCCACGCCATGCAAGGCTCTAAATGTGCTTCTCCATCTGTGTGGGGGACAGTGCTGACAGGGCACTGTGCTTCCGGCTGGAAGGCCAGGCTGCCACATCTTGACAGGGCCCCAAGGTTGCTGGAGCAGGTCTGGCCGCCCTCTGAGGCTCACAGAGGTCAGGCAGGGTTATCAGACGGTGTGGCCCCATGATGTCTGGGATAACAGCCGGGCTCTGGGTTCAGGCAAACCTGCATCCTCATTCCCGGCTCCTCAATCCTCATTCCTAGACTAGTCTGGTGACATGGCCAAGCCTCAGCTGCTTCATCTATGGAATAAGGATGAGTGGGGAGGAAGAAATGGGACCACACCTGGAAGCCCTCAGCACACCTGCACCCCCACCTCGACCTGGCTCTGCCCTGTTCAGGTGACGAGGTGTCATCAGAGTGGCACAGGAGGCTGTGTGAGGACAGAGCTAGAGCCCTGGTGTCACCAGGACCTGCCCCGTGGTTCTCAGGCTCTGGTGACCTGGGGCTGCACTTGTAAACCTCCCCTTTGCCTCCTTCACATCACTCATGCAGGTTCTGGGTTCAAGTCACATGCTTACCTGTGGCAACACATTCTAACACAGATGCTTGAGCCACACGTGTGGGAACACACATGCCCACTCACACGCACACACGTGTGCCTGTCTTCCGGGATTAAATGGGAAGGCTTCATCTCAGTCACAAACTCTCAAGGCTAGGACTTGGGACAAAAGCCCTTCCCGTTGCAGGTGAGCACCTGTCCATCAGGGAAGTTCGGCTCATTCTCTTGGAGATAATCATCTTACCCCTTTGGTTATGGGGAGCTAACATCATGGTCAGCCCCGCTTAGCCAATCATCAAATGCATCTTGGCATGGAAAGGTTTGCAGTGTGAGGCCCAAGCTTCTCAGTGACATCATCCATGTGATAGTTGCTATTTATCATTCTTTACAAAACATCAAGTTGCAAGTTTTCAAAGCAGATGGAGCAGACAGATGAGTTCTCCAGAGCCAGCCCGTGCCCCCTCCTCTGCCCACCTCCTCCCACACTAGCCCCCCCATACCCTTCACCTGCACCTCTCACCACCCCCGGTGTGGGAAGGGGAGACTTTTAATCTTGTTCCCAAGAAATAGCCCTTTTTCCAGGAAACTAAGCAGTCCAAGAATAGATCTTTATTTATTTGCCTGGTTTCATCATGAGACCTATTACTAATTTCCTTTTGCTTGGGTGAGGAGGCTGATCATTTAATCCTGACTTAATCGGACTTGCTCTCAGGAACCAAGCCAAGGCCATGTGATGGAGGGGCTCACAGAGGCCCAGACCAACCTCGGCAGCCATAGCTGGAGAGGCCGACAGTGCTGAGATGACAGCGCCCTGGTAGGGCAGTGGGCCCCCTCATGCACCAGCGGCCTGGGGAAACGGTAGGGCCTGGCGTGAGGACCTGCCAATCCCAGAGGCTCCGAGTGTCTCAACATGATCCCACCACTTCGCCTCCTCAGCACTTGGGGGCTTTGTGTTGCAGGAGCGGTCCCCAAATCACAGAGTGAACCACCCTCCACAGCATGACCAGGCAGGGAGCCCTGCGAGCCGGGGAAAGCAGGGCTCCCACCGGCCTCCTGGAAGATGACCTGCCTGGCTGTTTTTCAGACGCCAGCTACGCCGCACACAGCCCTGCTCCAGACAGTCATTCCCGAGGAAGGCTCTACTCCCTGAGCTCAAACTCCAGCCCTGCCCAGGACCAAGCCCTGTCTAAGTCTTAATGATTCACACAAGTCCCACCAAAAGCCCCCCAAGGGCAGTCACGTCGCATGCTGGATCTGGATCAGCCTCTCATGGGAAGGTGGGAACGGAAGGCCCAGGGCTGTGGCTTCCAGCAGAAAATCTCCAAATCTGCCGAGAAGCTCTTCTCCTGGCAGCAACGACAACTGGCCCAGGATTGTTTCCACCAGGGTTGATGGAAGCTGGAACTTAGACCAGGCATATTTATTATCAGGTCAACCCCGGCCTTAGAAAGCAAGACACAGCAGAAAGTGATGGGTGGGTCCCGTGGGCACAGCACAGATGCCGCTGCTGGCCCCAGGCACGTGTGATTCTCATTTTCCCGCCTCCCTCTGCCTGTCTGCACCAGGGTCCCTGCACAGCAGGGTGTGAGCTGCAAAGATCCCAGCCCAGCAAAGTCTGCCAAGTGCCTTCTACAAATACAGGCATGTCTGGTCATTTCCCAAAGACTTGCAGGGTGGTCCTGATGGAGCGCCACCCGCAGGAGCTTTTGATGCTAAGACCAAAGAACTCGAAGTCTCACCCAGCCACGGACCAAATGAGCAGACAGCTGGGAGAGAAGTGTCCCAAGTGGGGAGACGGGGCTCCTGAGAGTTATCTCTTAGGGCTTCCATCTGACACACTGTCCCATTATTTAAAAAAAAACAAAAAACCAGTTCCACTTCACGTGCTTGG